>NC_069659.1:157174642-157490000 GCF_027244095.1 Hemicordylus capensis | reverse complement strand
ACCACAGTTGCCACTTCAAAATTGCTCCTTTTTTCATTCATTTTGGCTGCCCAGAAAGTGAGCCACTTAGTAAGGGAAATGTATTTTCGATAAATACAATCACAGCTCTCAAATTCATTTTACTATGTGATTGTGCTTGCTCAAAACCCGGATTAGGTTAAATGCCAGCAACATGCTGTTTAGTGACTCTGCACTGTAGTGAAATATTATTATTGTGCTTGATATAATGTACTTCAGTACCTGATTAGAGCTAAGTATTTTTTAATCACAGTAAGGCTGTTTTCGTGGGCAGCCAAGCCCAGGCTTAGACAGCCAAGCCTGGACTTGGCTGCCCATGAAAACTGCCAGGATCCACATGGATCTTTTAGCCAGGGGTTAACAGGGCGCTCACTCTGAGCTATACTGGTAGCCGACTCAGAGCTATACTGGTTAAGGGGAATCAGGTGACGATTCCCTTTTATCAGTTCAGGTAGAGGCAGTGGGGCCTTTCCTATGTAGAGAGGGGGTGGGAGGGGATTAAAATGTACTTACAAGTATGAGCTGTGGCAGCAGCTGTGGGGAAGGGGGGCGCTCCTCTCCACCCCTGCCGGCCTCCCCCTGAGTAGCGCAGGCTAGTTTGGGCCTGGTTTGTGCCCAGTTCAGGCATCCGTACGGGCATGGAGATCACTAAAATGGCCTCCACAGATGCGTAGAAGTCATTTGCGTGGCCACACAAATTGCACAGTCACACAAATGGCCTCTGTGCAAATGTGGAGGCAATTTTAGTGACCTCCAGGCCTGTGCAAAGCCAAAACTGGGCCCAAACCTGGCCCAGGCTACTCTGGGGGAGGCTGGCAGGATTGGGGGAGCCACCGCCCCCACGTGGCTGCCACAGCCACCGCTAATACTTGTAAGTACATATTTACTCCCTTTCTACCCCCTCTATATGTAGGAAAATCTCCACCCTACCCCTGCCAGTACTGGTAAAGGGCATCTCACTTGATTTCCCTTTACCAGTATAGTTCCAAGCCTGTCGAGGTGGCTCAGTTTGAACTCAAACCAGGTCCGGCTCGACCAGGCCCAAACTGAGCTGTTCCAGATTCAATCCAAACTGGCAAATCCGGTTTTCTGCACACCCCTACTACCCAACCACCCATGTGATTGTGTGAATGGCCCCAGTGAGTTTTCAGGATGGTATGAAATACAAAACCTAAATACATTTCTCTACTACTCTTCCCCAGTTTAATAATGTGTATTAAATAGGTATGAAAGAAGATGCTGCTTTGAGTGTCTAATGAGTGCTGATTGGTTTTTACTGGACGTGGAGCAAGAGGCAGAGGCTGGCTGGGAGAAGAGAAAGTAAAGACCCAGGAGAGCTGGACCTGTATCTTGACCTCTTATGGAGGAAGGGGGCAGAGCTTTTGCACTAAAGAAAAGAAGTTGCTATATGGAGTGGCTGAGGAGGAGGAAGCATTCCAATTAAAGATCTTGCAGGCTGTATCTGAGTGGGTGGGTGAAGCAACTTTGCCATCTTCACTTGTTGCCTTTGGAAACCGCAACTCAGTATCCACAAGCTAGATTCCTGTAGAGCAAGGGTCAATTCTCACTTTTAGTTTAAGTGATAATCAATGTGTGATAAGTTTATCTCCGCTCTGGGTAATTGCCTGAAGTGATAGACGATATATGTGATAATCAATTGCTTTAAGATTGCTGGATTGATTAGGTCTTCCTTTCAAGACTCAAATACACCCTGTAGTTTCTGAGCCAACTTTTGAAGTACAAACTTTACAAAGCTTCTTCAATCTGCACTGCTCTTCTACAAAGTAATAAGAAATGGGTGTTAAATGAGTCCCCCCCTGGAAAGTCATAGCACTTTGTAGAACCTTCCATATTGTTAAACAATCATAATAGTTGATAGGAGGGTCCAATTTAAATTAGCAAGCAAGCTCATGCTTGACTGCTTTACCATTTTTTAATTGCTCTGCTCTTATTCATTATAGCTCCATTCACAAAGGATGCTTCCAGATGGAAGATTTTTCAGGTGTCACAGATGCCGACTCTACATGCCCGACACTGGCAAAGTGAACTGTGCCAATCCCTGAGTTAATCACTATAAATTCAAATGGCAAGCAGCAAATAGGATCAGTGTGGGTGGCACAATTCAAAACAGACATCTGCTTTCTTGGTATCCATTGCAACACTGCTTTCTTCCCTTCTAGTTTAGCACTTCATGGGGAAAAACAACTATAGGTGCAGTTGCTCTCCAAGAAGATTTTAAATGGGTCCTAGCTCAGGGTCCTAGCTCAGTGGTATAGCATTTGCTTTGCATGCAGAAGGTTCCAGGTTCATTCCCTAGCATCTCCAGCCCTACTCTCCAGGTAGAGCTGGGAAAAGATCTTGCCTGAAACCTTGGAGAGCCACTGCCAGTCAGTGTAGACAATACTACACTGTACATCTACAGCAGGCCTGCTGAACCTTGCCCCCCCCCCAGCTGCTTTTGGACTACAACTCCATAATCCCCAGTCACAGTGGCCAACAGCCAGGGATTATGGGAGTTGTACACCAACATCTGCAGGAGGGCCAAGGTTGAGCAGCCCTGATCTATAGTCTACTGCTAGATGGACCAATGGTCTAACTTGGTATAAAACCACTTCCTAAATAATATAAGTACCTTTACAAGTACTTAAATAATAATTGTTTGACTTAAAATGGACAGCTACTCAGCCAATAATAGACAATCATGCCTCTGGATGGTGGTGACCAAGGAGTTCACCAGTTAACTGTACTTGGCCCAATCAAAAACTCAGCAGTGCTTTGCAGTACTCTACAGGGCTGCACTGCCTGCCGCAACGCCAACAAAAGAAAAGCATACCTGGAGTCCAGAGAAGACTGCACAGCTATTTAACCAACCATTTTTATTTTCTTATTTACAAAGAAATACACAATCACTAAATCTAATTTCACATGCAAATATATCCCTATATCTTTATGTTAATCCATACATGATATGTAAACGCTTTGCCTTATGTATGCACAAAAGTAAGTTCAAAAAGTCAGAATCAAAGCCAGATACCCTAAAGAATGCATTAATGTAAAATACAACTGGCCTTCATTGGCACAAATCCTTAGTTATCGCCACCATGTATTTGATATGCAGGTAACAGCAAAATTTTAATAGTCTTTAACCAGCCTTACCTTTGGTTTTATGGTTTCCTTCCTCTTCTGAGCATATGCCACCCCTTTCTGTTGTTAAACAGCTGTATATTAGATTATGTAAACATGCAGGTACCTTTCCTGTAACATGATTATTTATTTATTTATGTGTCTGTTTGTTTGTTTGTTTGATTTATTTGATTTATATAACTCCTGACTTCAGAGGCCCCAGCAGTTCACAAAAACAAAGACAAAGAAGACCAGCGATTCAAACAAGCATTGAAAAAGCTAACACATTCAGAAATTACAGCAATTAAAAAAATCTAAACAGCGTTAAAAAATTTAAAACTCAGAAATTACTAAAAGCCTGGCTTTTTAAAAAATGTGACTTAAGGGCTCTTTTGAAGGCTGGTAAAGATGTTAAACCACAAATGTCTATAGGGAGCACATTCTAGGGTTGTGCGTTTTGAATTTTTTGTGTTTCAATTTGGACCGAATCCAAAACACCCCCAATTCGGATTTTGTCTGAAATTAAGCCTTATGAAACACCTTTGATTTGGATCTGAATTAATCAGAATCTGAATTAATTTGGATTTAAAAATGGGTCATGTGGACAAAAGAGTGAGTGCGGGTTGTAGTGCCCAATAAGTGGAAGCTACCACAAAAATTTCAAAGGAATTGGGCAAAGGGCTGATTTTTTGTGAATATTTTAAGTTTGCGCATCTTTAAGAATTCTTCCCATAGGGAATAATGGAGCTTTCAGCAGACGCATAGCTTCGCATCAGGGGGTAAGGGTTGGCCCACAGCAGGGTGTTGTGGGTGGTGGTGCCCAGTGGGCGCAAGGAAGCTACCACAATTATTTCAAAGGAATTGGGCAAAGGTCTGATTTTAAATTGATTTCTGGATTGCTTTATAACAGGTGTAATATGGTCTCTCTGAGACCAGTCTAGCCACTGCATTTTGAACCAACTGAAGTTCCCGAACCACATACAAAGGCAGCCCCATGTAGAGCGGATTGCAGTAGTCAAGCCTACAGGTTACTAGAGAGAGCACAACAGTTCTGAGATCATTATCCTCAAGGAATGGACACAGCTGTCATATCAACCAAAGTTGATAAAAAGTGTTCCTGGCATAGCCTCAACCTGAGAAACCAAAGTGAGGCCTGGGTCCATAAGCACTCCCAAGCTATGTACCTGTTCCTTCAGGGGTCTATGCCATATGATGATAATGATGATGATGATGATGATGATGCCATGGAGAAATAGATTTGGGTGTCATCAGCATATTGGTAACACCCTGCTCCAAATCTCGCCCAGCGGTTTCATGTAGATGTTAAAAAGCATCAGAGACAGGATGGAGCCCTGAGGGACACCATACAATAGCTCTCATTTCAGAGAGCAACTATCTCCGAGTGACACCATGTGTAATCTACCAGAGAGATAGAAACGGAACCACTGCAAAGCAGTGCCACCTATTCCCAAATCCCCCAAGTTATTCAGAAGGATACCATGGTTGATAATATTGAAAGCCGCAGAAAAGTCAAAAAGAACCAAGAGGGTCACACACTCTCTGTCCATTCCTTGGCAGAGATCATCTATCATGCCGACCAAGGCTGTCTCCATCCCATAGCCTGCTCTAAAGCCAGTTTGAAATGGATCTAGATAATCAGTATCATCCAAAACTGCCTGGAGTTGATCAGCCACCACCCTCTCAATTAACTTGCCCACCCAGGGGAGGTTGGAGACTGGTCTATAATTATCCATCACTGAGGGCTCTATAGCAGGCTTCTTAAGCAAAGGTCTCACAGTTGCCTCCTTCAAACATGGAGGCATCCTTCCCTCCCTCAGTGAGGCATTTTTGTTAGTAATCAGAGTATTGGTTCTAAAATAAGATGTGACAGAAATTTTCTTCATCAACTTTATACTTATCTTGCAATATGGCTTCTGCAAAGTAACCCACCTTGCAGATTTGCACTGTCTACCAGCTATGTCCTGGTGAGCACTGCATTTATGCAAATTGAATATGAATTATTATATGTTGTGTCAATGGAGTAATACAACTAATTGGGGTCTTCTGTGTCATGCTGTATTTTAAATGTATTTGTCACTGTTATATGGTCATGATTGCTCTAAGATTACATTTAAATTGTGTCATTTTAGAGTTGAACGGTGTGTTCAGGGAAAAATGCATATGGTGTAGCCTTCCTTAAACTGCAGTTGTTCAGGTGGGGAAATGCATAATTAAGTGCTCATTCTGAACCAAAAGAAACGGTTGCATTAAAAAAAAAAAAAAACAACCTAGCATGTTTCTCTAGAACCCATTTCCCTAATATTCCTGTTCTCTACAGACAGGAAGATTTTGAATCACCCCCATCCCTCAATTTTGATGTGTTACTGTACCAGAAGGATTGTACCCCATGCTTTTTCTGGATGTGTCAGTCAATCCTAATAAACACATTTCAGAATGTTTCCAAAACCCCACACTGACCTGTATTGCAAATTAGGTTTCTGGCATACCTAAAACACAGATTGTGTTAGTTATCAATTGACACAGTGCATTAAACATTGGTTAAACTGAGAGCTGTTTTAAGCTTTGGGAAGAATTGTAATAATAATTTTAAAAGGCCTCACTCACCTTTTGTGGCACAAGGTCACTAAGTTCATTCCAGGCAGGGTTTTTCATTTCAAAACAATTTCGTAATTGCAGTTCTAAAGGTTGGGTGGCACTTTGTTCCTAGGTTGTACTGCCAGTAATTGTAAATTATAATTAAGTGTATTTCATAAGATTGTTTTTTAATTGTAGGGCATGTCTCAGTGTATGTTAGGCCATAAAATTAAGAGTCCATTTGAGCCAGTCAGAAAATACGAAGCGAAGTTTGGATATATTCCTGACTAATCCAAACCACAAACACTATAATTGTACATCATTCCTTCTACAATATTGCTTTTTCTTGGGTGTCTGGAAACCTCTTTACTGTTTTTACTACAAAAGGTTTACTATTCATTAATCCCTCATTTAATAATAGAAGGATCAATAAAAGGTTTTGAGATCTTACAGCATTTTATGAATATATATATATATATATATATATATATATATATATATATGAGAGCATTGCTAGGACTGAGATTGGGGGACTAAGTTCATATGACCCATCAGCTAGGAAGTTTACTGGGCGACTCTGGGAAAGTCCCATCTCTTAGTCTAATCTACTGTGCCTCACAGGTTGTTATGAAGATAAAGAAGAGGAAGAACCAAGGATGATATCCTGAATTTGCTGAAGAAAGAAGAGGATATAAATGGAAGAAATAATCTTATGATAAGCAATCATCATAAATTGTCACTGGCTGACATTCTCCACAGCCCTCTTTTCATCACCTTCCTTCACCTAGAGAGCTGCAGAGAATGTCAGCCACCATTTCAGCTAATTTGTTTAACCTAGAGATCTGCAGACAATTCACAGAAACAAACATGAGAGGCAGATTAAAGCAACTGTGTGCAAGGCAATCTGTGAGACAATTCATTTGGACTCATCTGCTTACCACACAGTTACTTCCAGTTTCCATGACGCCTTGGCCAAACCACCAAAAAGGGGCTTGCAGAAGCATGGGAATAGATGGGCTAGCCCACACATTAGGGTTGACTGTTCCACCATATGAGAAGTTCTTAATATGTTATTTCTTGTTTAGCTGAATCAGTCCTGAATGGCACATTATGTTCTGCCTAAATTTTCACTAGCAAGATGCCCATAATTATGTTGAATGAGATATGTAAGGCAGAAAGCCTGTATATTGTCATGATCCAATGGAAAGAGCATTGCTCGTACCAGTACACTGCCCTTGATTATAGTAATGACTGATAAGAGTGCCAGATTTTGCTTCACATAAACTATGCTTCAGATTGAAACCCATAGAATTGTCCCGTAGAATTCAACGATAGTTAATGAAAATCAACCCTAGCTCTTCCATGCCATATATAGTTCCTCCATCCACAAATATGCTAGAGTTTGATAGAACCCTCTGAATACCCTAGAGTTTGATAGAACCTGGACTGTCACAGACAGTTTGAATAGACCATTCTGGATGGAGGTCACACTTCCCCAGGAACAGGAAAGCAACCTGGGAGTAGGGGTGTGCATGGAACCGGCTGGTTCAGTTCGAGTCTGAACCAAACCTGAACCGGACAGGGCAAGTTTGGCCTGGCACCCCCTTGAACACTCCCCCCTCATTTGGTTTGGTCGGGGGGGGGGTTCACAATATTTTTTAAAATAATATTTTTTTTTATCACTTACCTCCTCTGGAGGACTTCCTCTAGGTGGCGGGGGTGGGGGTTCCCCCTCCCTCCACCAGCCTCCCTGCCACCCTAACCAGCTGTTCAGCATTGAACCTATTTGCAGACCACTATGTGGGTGTGCTTCTGGATCTCTCTGGTGTCTCAGCTTGAGGCAGTGGCCAGAGGTGCTTTTTATCAGCTTTGGCTGATATGCCAGCTATGTCCATTTCTTGAGATAAACAACCTCAGAACAGTGGGGCATATGCTGATAACCTCCAGACTTGACTACTGCAATGCACTCTATGTGGGGCTGCCTTTGCCTTTGAGTACCCAGAATGTTGGGGGCAATATGCTAAATCATTGTAAACCGCTTAGAGAGCTCCGGCTATAGAGCGGTATATAAATGTAAGTGCTATTGCTATTTGTATGAAGTCCGGAAACTGCAGTTGGTACAGAATGTGAAAGCCGGGTTGGTCTCTAGATCATCTTGAAGAGACCATATTACTCCTATATTAAAAGAACTACACTGGATGCAGATAAGTTTCCAGGCAAAATACAAGGTGCTGGTTGTAATCTATAAAGTCCTAAACAGCATAGAGCTCAGGGATTCTAAGAGAACATCTTCCTCACTATGAGCCTCATTGCCTATTGAGATCATCTAGAGAGGTTCCTCTGCAGTTGCCACCAGCTCGACTTTTCCTAACATCAGTGGTGGGTCCAACATACATATTGTGAGAAAGATTCTGCTACCAGAAAAATTAATGATTTAATTTTTAGGGTTATGTTCTGGTTTATAATGAGAATGGCCCACCACAACTTTAAATGTTCTGAATGATGATTAAATCTTGAAATGAAAGTATGATATCAAGCAAAATTTGCCATCTGATGATATTGTGTTACTTAAGCATTAGTAAATATAGGTCATTCATAGATCATTGCCAATGCTGTATATCCGGAGGAACTATTTTTGCTTAAACAGTAGAAGCTTTCAAGATGACAGGCACTCTGTACTAACCATAATCATAGAGATGAGCCTGGGATCTTGCAAGTTGCAACCTCTTCTGCAAGCTAGGAACAATCACACTTGGGATGTAAAATTTGTTTTACCTTCTCTCCATGGTGCACTCATTGATAACACTCCTATAACGCTGATAGGATGGGAAAATGACCAAGTTTACATTGTGATCCTCATGAGCTCTTACCAAGGTAGATAACAATAAAGCATGGGGTGGGGAAAAATTGAACTGGGAGGGTTCTCTTCAAAAAAAAGGAAAAATAATAAAGGGGAAATATATAGCACGAATATGGGTAAGCTCGACACAGTGAAAGATGAAATGAATCAACTACAGATTGACATCTCAGGCATCAGTGAATTAAAATGGACTGGAATAGGACACTTTCAGTCAGAAATCATACCATTTACTACTCAGGACACGGAAAACAATGAAGAAACGGTGTTGCTTTCATAGTCAGGAAGGATATAGCAATGACAGTACTTGAGTACAATGCAGTCAGTGACTGAATAATATCAATTAGATTTCATGGACAACCCTTTCACATGACAGTTTTTCAAGTCTATGCCCCAACGACTGATGCAGAAGAAGAGGAAGTTGATGAGTTTTATGCTCAAGTCCAGTCTGAAATTGACAGAACATGCAAGCAAGATGTGATGCTGGTGGTTGGGGACTGGAATGCCAAAGTTGGAAGTGGTAAGGAGGAAAACACAGTGGGACTGTATGGCCTAGGAAACAGAAATGAAGCAGGAGAATGACTTATTAAATTCTGCCATTATTAGTTTCTCTTCATTGCTAACACATTCTTCACACAACCAAAGTGGTGCCTATACACATGGACATTACTAGATGGAGTACACTGAAGTCAAATTGATTATATTATTGGGGCAAGGAGGTGGAAGATCTCAGTTATAACAGCAAAATTGTGGCCAGGGGCTGGTTGTGGAACAGATTGTGGAACAGCTCATGTGCAAGTTCCAAGTCAAGCTAAAACAGAAAAACACAGCTATCCAGCTATCCATGAAGCAATTTGGAGGCTATCCAGCTTCCAAAATCTGTACAGCAGGGACATCAACATCCAAGATACTCTAGAAGATATTCCCTACTTGCAAGAACCTCTAGTACGGGAAGATGAAGTTAGAGCAGCACTCCAGTCCTTACCAAGTCGGAAGGCTACAGGAATTGATGGAATAGCTACAGAAATATGGCAGGCAACAGAAGAAGAATTAGTCAAGGCTCTAACCAAACTATGACAGCAAATTTGGAGAACGACACAATGGCCAACAGTTTGGAAGAGGTCAGTCTACATACTCATACCAAAGAAAGGAGACTGAACGAATTGTGCAAACCATTGCACAATATCCTTAATTTCACATGCTATCAAAATAATGGTCAGGATCATCCAATGCAGATTAGAGTCCTATGTGGAAAGGGAAATGCCGGAAGTTCATGTTGGTTTCAGAAAAGGCTGAGGAACAAGAGACATTATTGTTGATGCACGTTGGATAATTGAGAAAGCCAAAGAATACCAAGAAGAAGTCAATATGTGCTTTATTGACTACAGAAAAGCCTTCGATTGTGTCGACCATGTCAAGTTGTGGAATATCCTTAGGAAAATAGACATCCCAGAACATCTCATTGTTCTCATGAGAAACCTATACACAGGACAGGAAGACACAGTCCAGACAGAACATGGTGAAACAGACTGGTTCCAGATCGGCAAAGGAGTAAAACAAGGCTGTATTCTTTCTCCTTATTTATTCAACTTATATGCTGAACATATACTGAGAGAAGCTGGATTGGAAGAAGATGAGCGTAGTTTTAAAGTTGGAGGAAGAAACATCAATAACCTGCGCTATGCAGATGACTCCACTCTGATAGCTGAGAATGCGGATGATCTGCAAGCTCTAGTAATGAAAGTCAAGGAGCACAGTGAAAAAATGGGACTAAGACTAAATATAAAGAAGACTAAACTAATGACAACGTGCACAGCAACCAGCCTCAGAATTGATAATAAAGACAATGAAGTGGTGGATAGCTTCTGCCTTTTAGGATTGACCATCAACATTAAAGGATCCAGCAGTCAAGAAATACCCTGCAGACCAGCACTTGGTAGGCTTGCAACGATGGCCTTGGAAAGGATAAGTAGATGCCGTGACATGTCTATACATACAAAGATTAGAATAGTTCAGACAGTGTTTTTTCCTATAACACTCTATGGCTGCAAAAGCTGGACTTTGAAGAAGCAAGATAGAAAAAGTATTGATGAATTTGAACTTTGGTGCTGGAGAAGACTTTTGAGGATACCATGGACAGCCAGGAAAACAAACCAATGGATCATAGAACAAATCAATCTAGAATTTTCACTCGAGGCACAAATGACCAGGCTCAAACTATGATACCTCGGACACATTATGCAAAGACCCAGCTCCCTTGAGAAGTCCATAATGCTGAGAAAAGTTGAAGGAAAAAGAAGAAGAGGGCAACCAGCAGCAAGGTGGATGGAGTCTATTACAACAGCAATGAATACACCACTGAGAGACCTTAAAGGCCAAGTTGAAGACAACTCATCCTGGAGAGAATGTATCTATGTGGTCGCTAAGAGTCGACACCGACTTGACGGTACTTAATCAATCAATCAATCAATCAATCAAATCAATCATAAATCAGAAAATGTTCTGCTAATAGTAGGCCTTCTTATCCATGCTCTTGAAATGTAAGGCATAACAGATTTGCTAATGGGAGTCTTAGTTTTTAACTTATTTTGTACTAGAGAACATCACCAACTAGGGATGCAGTATAGAAGTGCTTGGTAAGCACTTTTGTGAGCACTGCTACTTGCAACTAGGGGTGTGCACGGAACCGTCTGGCCCGGTTCAGTCCGGCCCACATCAAACCCCCCCAGTCTGGTCCCCCCCCCGGTCAAGTCCCCCCCCGGTCCGGCTGTGGCCTCGCAGAGGGCACTTTTGCATGCTCGGCAGCCGCTTGCTTGTACAGAGGCCCAAAAGGGCCAAAAAGCCTTTCGTTACTGGCCGCAGCAATGATGAGGAAGGCCAGCGGGGGGAGAGGGAACCCGCGTGGACACCCCCCTCCGCTGCGGCTACAGAAAGCACCCCCAAAGGGGCTACAGGTACTTCCTTAACATTTTTTTTAAAAAAATTTAAAATCCGCTGGACTGGACCCGGTGGTCTGGTTCTGGTCCGACAGAACTGGTGGGGGGGGGGGTTGATCTCTAATCCCCAAACCCCCGGACCGAACTGCCAGACCACCCAACTGGTTCCGCACATCCCTACTTGCAAGAGTCTTCGCCTCTCAGGCCAGAAGTTCCTACTTGTAGGAATAGTTAAAGGTATGCTAAAAGAACCATGCTTCATCTATGTTTATGATAAGTTAGTTACATTTTTACATTAACCAGTTAGTTGCATTTTTTCCAGCAACCGTGCTTCATTTTCTGACCTGCAAAATAGCATATTTTACATATATTCTCCATGAAGCACTGCACTTTTCACAAAATCAGAAACAGATTTATGGAGGACCAACCCTTTTGATTTCCTTCTGTCCGAAACACTTTAAACTACATTGACATTAGTTACCATACACAGGTTTCCATAGCTTGGTAATTTCAATGCATATATTCAATGAGGATGACAACACAACATGCAGAATGCTGATAGGAAAATAAAGAGAAAACAACAATTAACCTATAAAAATCAATAAACTTTCCTATACTGAATTAAAAGAAAACACCTATCTAAATCCTTAAATTACACCATGTAATTTATCCATGTAATCATAAACAGCTATTGCTTTGCCCTAAAGCAAATAATTCTTGTCTTCTCTTTTCTCCTTTCGGTGTCTTTCCTTTGACTGCTACTCTTTCTGCTGGTTTCAAACCTGCTTTTGAGAAGAAGAAGAAATCTACTCAGTCTATCTTCTCTGCCTAATTACATAGCTCATGTTGCCGTTTCTCCATTTTTCTAGACTTCTGAAACAGGACATTCTCTCTCACTGTCTGGATTATCTTTCTCCAAAATCTCTTTTTGATCCTTTTCCAATCTGGTTTTCATTCAGCTAAAACTACTTTACTCGCTTACTAATTTCCTTTTGCTCTTTCCCCCCAGTTTATTTGTTGTCTTAAGATTTAGATTATAAACCTGCTGGCTTGGCCTCAGATACTGCTGGCTAGGCCTTGGATACTTTTATATTAGGCACTTAAGAATTATTATTAAATTCCAGGGAGCCTAAAATGTACAAAATACAAAGGCCAGATGAAAATGACCTCACAGAATACAGTTTGCAGCCTTTTGGTTAGATAATGAAGAATAACAGCAGCATTTGTCACCATAGTAAAAATACAAACTGCTACCTATATCCAAAAAAAGATTCAAACACTACTTTTAGTGTACAGCGGCTATATTCTGTTTTCAAGGATGGATAAACCATCAGGTTACGCATGCATAAGAATATTATCCCAGACAAACTGGGCCCCCTGCTGGGTGTATTTGAATGTACCTCTGTTGGTCCATGGTCCGCCTTCTATGGGTCTCATCTGAATTATTTAAATGGTGTTCGGCTTCTCTCAAAATTTCTTAGGCATTTGCCTTAAGAGATTCTGAAATTTGTTTCAAATTTTGTTTTAGACAGAATTATAGTAGCACTACTAGCTCTATAAAAATAGCAGGTTTAAAAAAAAAAAAAAAAAACCACAATGTCAGTGTAAAGTATGTGAGCAAGAAGCAACACATGGTGAACCAATCACAAAAGTCGGATTGCTGTTGCAGAGTTTTATAACTGCTTCCTTCATGAACATGAAATCTTAGGTAGGTTTAAAAGAAAGACTTTATTCACAAACTGCATTTTCTCCTTCTCTATTCTCTCCTTTTTCTTATGAGATCATCCGGCACTTTGTGTGTGTCCGTGTGTCCATTCGTGTGTGTGTGTCCCCCGCCCCATCAACTTCACAACACCTGGACCAATATGAACCAAATCGGATACAGTTGTAGGGACACATAGGGACACCACAATGGCATAGTTTGGGACGATGTCATCCACCCCGATCTAAGATGGCAGACACATAAACTTTTGAGGCACAAGTGGGCTAACTTGTGAACCACCTAACTGATTTTAACCAGATTTACTACAGCTGTAGGGACACATAGGGATGCCCAAAATAGCATGATGTGTGATGATGTCATCCACCCCAATCCAAGATGGTGGGTGCGTGAATTTTTGAGGTGCAAGTGCACTAACTTGAGGACTGTCTAACCAATTTGAACCAAATTTGGTACAATTGTAGTGAGTGACACAAAGGGACACCTCAGTGGTTTTGTTTGTAATGACGTCATCCATTCCGATCCAAGATGGCGGAAGCATAAACCTTTGAGGTGCAAGAAATCTAACTTGTGCACCACGATTTCTTTAGTCCAGTTGTAGTGACAGTGAAAGAAAAGTAGGCTGATTAGTTCTTACTAGAACAACTTGTACTTTCTGACCCCACGCACCATACTCTCTGTACAGGTTCCCCTCTTGGCCGTACCAGTCTTGGGTAAGAACCACCCTCTTTCTTGAAGCAAGTTAGGTTTTGCCCATCCACACTCTTGGAACCCTTGTCTTTCAAGTTGCAGCACAGGAGAAGTGCCACAGAAAACCTCCCAGCATCTCCCAGCAGACAGGTTCCACTGCTGATGAGTAGGTGCAATGCACCGAGGCAGACACCAGATTTGTGGGAAGATGTGTTATCACCCTACAATTGACTGGACCACAGGAAGTTTTTCATGGCTGAGATTTCTTCAGGTGTGTACCTTATGTAGCTTTGATGAGAATCTCCAGTGTGTACAGGGTCAACACATTGTTATCTCTGATAAGCACCATGGTATCACTCCCCTAACAGCCTGGCTTATGTGCCCTTTGTCAGAAAACTACCTAGTTATTCAATTGTTTGTGTTACCAGGTAGGGATATGCGAAATGTTTTGGATACAAAACGTTTTGTACCCAAAACAGCCTGTTTCGGGTATTTTGTAGACAAAACAAAACACCCATTTTCCAGATCCAAAGGTTTTTGGCTACAAAACGTTTTGTTGTTTTGGAACTCCATTTTGTGGTGATCTCTGAGTCAGTCTCCATTTTGTGTTTGACATCTCTTTGAATTTCCCACCCTTCCAGCCTTCTGATCAGTGACCTAAATCATGGGCTGACCTGCTGACAATTCCCTCCTTGTTCCCCATTGGCTCTTTTGCTTCTTCCCACTCTTTACTGACCCCACATTGGCCAGGGGAAGGGTTGCTAACCCATGGGGTGCTGGGTTCTGCTGTTTCTGTGGTGTTCTGAGTGTAGATTCTCTGGTAGCATATGAGAGTGGATTCTTGTTTTTCACTGAAAATCTCATATGCTACCAGAGAATCTACAATGAACACCTCAGAAACAACAAAAACCAGTACCCCACAGGCTTGTGGGTGTGGGGGTGGTTGGCACCCTATGTGCACTACACAACCCCTCACTCTGGGCAACCCCAGTGCCCCCCAAGTGGAATTATGGAGCTGCTGAAACCTCCATTATTGCCCATGGGAGAAATCTTAAAGACACGTAAACTTCAACAAATCACAAAAGATCAGCCCTTTGCCCAATTCCTTTGAAATAATTCTGGAAGTTTCCTTTCCCCCATTGGGCACTACCACCCACCACACTCTGCTCTGGTTCATCCCTTTCCCCTTGATTTGAAGCGATACATTTGCTGGAATCCCCATTATTCCCTATAGGAAAATTCTTAAAGATGTGTAAACTTTAAAAAAATTCACACAAAAAAATCAGTCCTTTGCCTAATTCCTTTGAAATTTGGGTGGTATCTTCCACCCATTGGACACTACCACCACCACCCACTCTTTTTGCCCTGGGACCCTTTTAAAAAATCCAAATCAATTTGGATTTGGATTCGGAAAATTTGGCTACAAAACAAAACAGGGCTGATTCGGATTCAGAAAATTTGGGTACAAAACAAAACGGGGATGTTTCGATTCGGATATGAATCGAAACAAGAAAATTCCAAAATGCACACCCCTATTACCAGGGTGTCATGCATTTGCGCACATATCACTGCAGTCCTGAATTGCTGGAGGCCACTCTTGCTGTCCCTGTCATGTTATCTCATCCTTTTATTGGGGGTGAACAAGGGGGCCCCATAAGACACAGGGGAAAGCAAACATTTCTTTCTGTTTAAATGCAAGAAGTTCAGAGATGCAGTGTCCCTGTCGCCAAGCAGTAGCAACTCGCAAACTAGCCTTGCAGGATGCATCCCAGTTAAATACTAAACTCTTTAAAAACAATGGAGCAACTCTGGAGCCAAATTTAAATACTCATAGAGTCCTAAAAATGATCCAAGTGTATCCTTGTCATGTGGCTCTGGTACTTCCCAAATAGCTTTCACAAAGTCTGTTTTGGGATGTATTGAGATATGTATGAGTGTGTGCAAAACTGACATTTCTCTGCACAGATAGTAAGTGTGTTATTGAGATCTCTCAGCCTAACCTACTTCACAGGGTTGTTGTGAGGAGCAACTTAACAATGTATACATCCCTGGGCTCCTTGGAGGAAGAGTGGGATATAAAATATAAATAAACGATTATATATTACTTGGTTGTCAGGGTCCAGGCAGTGAAGCTTTTTTCAAGAAAAATCAGGGGTCTGTATAATGAGGAGGTAATTGCAGAAATAGCAATAGCAATAGCAATAGCACTTACATTTATATACTGCTCTATAGCCGGAGCTCTCTAAGCGGTTTACAATGACTTATTATATTGCCCCCAACATTCTGGGTACTCATTTTACCGACCTCGGAAGGATGGAAGGCTGAGTCAACCTTGAGCCCCTGGTCAGGATCGAACTTGTAACCTTCTGGTTACAGGGTGGCAGTTTTACCACTGCGCCACCAGGGGCTCTCCATTGTTGGAGCCACCAGGGGCTCTCCAATGGCCCTCCATTGTTTCCAGGGAAGAGCAGGTTCTCCTGGAGTGGACAAGAAAGAAGGTAGTGGTGGGATCTGAGGCATGCTGCACAGTGAACAACAGAGTACAGAACTGACAAGGAAAAAGTACCTTCAGGGGTTTCACAGGTCAGGAAGCTGGAGAAACAATCAGCAGCAGCAGTGGTAGAATGCAGTAGTTCAGGAATGTAGGCCCAATAATTCAATGAAATTATGCAGGAATTTTCACAAGCTTTGCAGGCTCACACACATAGCTGGTTCAAAGTATCATCACTAAATGTTTTATAACTGCTTCCCTTGGAAACACAAAGAAATCTTATGTTGGTTTAACTAAGACTTTATTCAGCAACAACCCTTCTCCTCTACTTCCTTTTTCTTTCTGACTCCTCCCATCACACTGTCCCTACAGGATGACCACTGGGGCAAACTTCTAAAAGACAAAACATAAAAGATTACGAGATATAGTACAACACGGGAATGTGATCATTCAGTGCCTTATATTTGTTGGATTCAGGCATGTTCTCCTAGCCTCCAACAAAGATTAAACATGGGACATAACATGGCAGCTGTATGCACACAGATTGCTCCCATAATGAGTAGAACTCACAGAAACCTAAGAAATATACCTACATGTTTGAAGTAGCACTCTTGCTGCTTATGAGTTATGGACTTCAACTGAAGGCAATGAAGAGACTTCCACTAAACTCATATAAAACACATTATTACTGTGGTAAACAGTAGGCAATAATATAAATGCATGATTTAATTTATATAAATGGCTTTTCAAAGAAAAGAAAAAACACTTCCAGAGATGGAAAATGTTAAGGCCAAACTCAATGTTGCTGGAAACACATTTTTTAAATCTATACAAATGCTTTGTTTATGAGGAAAGAGCATTAGGAAGAGGGGGAGAAGCTTAATTTTCCTTTCTACTTTTTATGTTCCAAAATTCTCAGACCCTTTTATACCCATGGAGTTTCAGATACATGTTTATCCTCACATATACAGTGGGTATAGGAAAGAATCACCCCCTTTGATAGACCTTAAATTCCGGTTCCCTTACATCCTGAAATGAAAACACAAAGAAAATTCCCTTCACCAGCTGTACTTATCCAATGCAACCTATAACATCCAACTGAAAAACATCACAATTACAGTCCAGAAAAAGTGTCAGAAATAAAAAACAAGAATTACTGAGATTGAAAAAGGATCACCCCCCCCCCCAATGTCAATATTTTGTTGAACCACCTTTTGCTTTAATAACAGCCTTGAGTCTGTTGGGATACTTCTCTATCAACCTTGCACATCTAGACGGAGCAATATTTGCCCACTCCTCCATACAGAACTGTTCAAGTTTGGTCACATTGGATGGTAGGTGTTGGTGGACTGCTATCTTCAAATCTCTCCACAGATTTTCTATGGGATTTAGGTCTGGGCTCTGACTGGGCCACATGAGGACGTTCACTTTTTTCTCCTTCAGCCACTGTGTGGTCAATTTTGCTGTGTGCTTCAGATCGTTGTCATGTTGAAAGGTGAATCTTCTGCCCATCCTCAACTGTCTGGCAGAGGGTAGCAGGTTTTCTTCCAGAATCTGACGGTATTTTGCCCAATCCATTTTTCCTTCTACCCTAATGAGAGCCCCAGTCCCTGAGGCAGAGAAACACCCCCCCAACAGGATGCTGCCACCTCCATGCTTCACTGTAGGTATGGTGTGTTGTGGATGGTGAGCAGTGTTGGATTTACGCCAAGTGTACTGTTTGGTGTTGAGGCCAAATAGTTCAATCTTGGTCTCATCTGACCATAAGACCTTTTTCCATTTGGCATCAGAATCTTCAAGGTGCCTTCTGGCAAAGCTCAAACGAGCTTTAATGTGGCCTTTCTCAAGAAGTGGCTTTCTCCTTGCGACCCTCCCGAACAAGCCACATCTGTGGAGCGCTCGTGAAATTGTTGTCACATGCACAGAACAACCACTCTTTGCCATGAAGTCCTTTAACTCCTTCAGAGTGGCCATTGGCCTCTTGGTAACCTCTCTTACCAGTTTCCTCCTTGCTCTTCCATCCAGTTTGGAGGGCCGACTGGATCCAGGGAGGATAGCAGTCCAACAACACCTACCATCCGATGTGACCAAACTTGAACAGTTCTGTATGGAGGAGTGGGCAAATATTGCTCCGTCTAGATGTGCAAGGTTGATAGAGAAGTATCCCAACAGACTCAAGGCTGTTATTAAAGCAAAAGGTGGTTCAACAAAATATTGACATTGGGGGGGGGGTGATCCTTTTTCAATCTCAGTAATTCTTGTTTTTTATTTCTGACACTTTTTCTGGACTGTAATTGTGATGTTTTTCAGTTGGATGTTATAGGTTGCATTGGATAAGTACAGCTGGTGAAGGGAATTTTCTTTGTGTTTTCATTTCAGGATGTAAGGGAACCAGAATTTAAGGTCTATCAAAGGGGGTGATTCTTTCCTATACCCACTGTATGCCCCACTCACTACCCTTAAACTACAATTCCCATGGTTATTTGGGGGAAGTTACCAGGGGTACAGACAGAGGAAAGGTTTGAGGTACAACTTCTCACTTTTTTTTTTAGGTAGGAAAGACACTTTTGGCAGGGAGACAAGTAAAATAAGGAAGGGGACTCCGGTGCTGGAATGGGGTGCAATCTGCAACTTTAGAAGTTAGGGTAGTTAAACTGGAATAAAACAGATATACCTTTGTTGTGCTGTATGTCCTCAGGGCTTATGGATCCATAATATTTCAAATTCCACTACATAAACAATGGGTAAAAAAAGAATGCTGAAAAGAAAAATCTGGATTATTTAACTATATTAAGAACCGACAGTAAGGAGCAAGTGGTATATGAACAAGTATATGAATTCTCCACTCAGAAAATGCAGTATTTCCTACAGGTTGTCCACATTACTAAATAGATCTACTGCAAGAAAACTGATTATTCTGTAGTGTTATATGTAGTGCTATTGTGACACTCTGAATGAACACATTCTTGGTGTTTGGACGTGTGGAAGTGGGTGGCAAGTTCACTCAAAAACTTATTTTATCTGTGAGAAGCAACTTTTGTCATAATGTTTTCTTCAAAGAGCCCTAGTTCCTTTCAAAGCACTTTGTTCCAGAGTATGGAGAAACCGTAAAGCTGTCTGTTTCATGTCAGTCCAATTAATTACACAGCAGCACCAAAACATTTTCAGCTATGAAAACAGGAATACAGCACAGGGAGGCACTACAAATGTCTGCCTGTTTAAAAGCATTGCTTTCTTGCTGTAATGCATGTACCTGTTTCAATAACTGAAAGCTTCACAATAAGACTGAATTGAGAACCTAGCCTAGTGCATCTTTTCAAGCATAAAACAGCCAGCCATATAGCCTTGAGTTGTAGTTAACCTGCAGTTAAACTAATGAGTGTAAAATTATAGGATGTGTTTATAAAGGCAATTAAAGCTGGTGACCAGCAAGGTCATAATGCCATTTCTAGATGTCAATTTAGCAATTATCTTAGTTGTACATTATTGGGCCATTATTAACTGTGTTAAGAAGTCAGCACAATGGACAAGGTGATGAACAGACCAACTAAAGAAAAGGACTTAAAAAGATGAAGCAGACTCATTGGATATAAAGGTGGCTTACGTTAATCTGATCTTCTGTGGTTTTGTATTTTTTTCCTCTCCCAAGCCTTCTTTTCACATAAAAAGTAAACAACCATTTAGCAAGTGGTAGCATTTATCACGGCATGCATCTACCACTCAGAAAGGTGGTTGTCCTACTATCCTGACAAGTACTGGAAATAATTTTACCAGGTCCTTCCTTCTCCACATGATCATGTGGTAGTCTGGAGAAATTATCCTCTCCATTTGGGAGAAGGATGCAGATTACTAGCTGACCTGTGGTAACATGCAAACACTGTGGTAAGTGTATTTTTTCTTCTTTCCAAGTGTATTCAGTGTATGGGGCGGGGGGGGGGGGGATGACATTAAACCAAACACTCTGTTACCTGTAACAAACCTATAAAGCCAATCAGGGTAAAAGAAAAAAAACCAACAACTTAGCTTGTTTTTTTAATAGCTAGAGAGTCAAACAATCATAAGCACATATATCTAAATAACACTGAAAAAAGGCTTGCAATACAGTACTCATGTACTGGTATAAAACAAGTTTTCATAAAAAGTCACGGAATGTGTTACAACAAGACTTCATCAGCGGTTCCCTTAAAATTTGGAATAAAGCCACTAATGAAACCTGACCTTCAAATTTGAAAAGATAAAACAACCCAAAAGATTTTTTAAAATCCCAAAGAATATAAAATCACACACAAATTAATAAACACTTACCAAAAGAAAGAAAGAAAGAAAGAAAGAAAGAAAGAAAGAAAGAAAGAAAGAGAAAGAAAGAAAGAAAGAAAGAAAAAAGAAAGAAAGAATAACCTCAAACACTCAACAACAAACTAATGGTCCCCATCTTCCTCCCAAAAGAAGGGCTGAATCATTTAGCTGATATGTTATTAACCTAACTCCAACTATGGCTCTCACTCATATAAATCTCCTATATTAAGAGATCTGTGTGGACGCATATCTGGCTGCTAGTATGGTAAGGGGCTATGCTTTGCTAAAAGTGGGGGAAATTAGCATCAAATGGGTGCAGACCAATCAACAGCAAGAAAAGACTCAAAGTCCTGTAGGACTGTGGCTGCAGTGTGTACACACTGGAAGGGGAAGAAAGAGAATGGAAATGTGACGTTGAAAACAAAGAGTTGTTATACAGAATGAGGGATAACCGCCCTGAGCCATTTTGGAAGGGCGGTATACAAATCAAATCAAATCAAATCAATCAATCAATGGGATACAAGAAACAAAAAAGAGATGGTTAATCTTCCAGCATGTGTACCAAGTTACTGTACTGGGAAGGGGGACAGAGACTTGAGGGTGAGAAAAAAGAGAAACCTTTCTAAATCTAGCTGGGGAATTCCTTCTCTCCAGGGAGCTCAAGCATGTAGCAAGCATATTGGGTGCACCCGGGCAGAGTGGGCCACAACGTCTGATGCTAGGGTGCATGCAGATGCATAGACAGCAAGGGTAGCAAATGTGGTGAATGCAGGAGGGAAAGGCATGATGTCAGTTGCAGGGGGCAAAAGCAAAAGTGAGCTGCGATGTCTGAAGGGGGATTTTATAGCAAAAGCATACCCCAAGGCATTGAATGAAGGCTAGAGGAGACCAGTGGATTGTCTCCTTCAGTAATTCCTGACGACTTCAGGAGTTCCTGTTCCTAGTAAGGCATGACTATTGGTTATTGATTAAATTCTGCAAGGTGACTCCCCTGTATGCCCCCTTAGACAAAGAAAGTTTCATGGAAGAGTGACTGCCCACTAGGAGCCCCTGGTGGCGCAGTGGTAAAAACTGCCGCCCTGTAACCAGAAGGTTACAAGTTCGATCCTGACCAGGGGCTCAAGGTTGACTCAGCCTTCCATCCTTCCGAGGTCGGTAAAATGAGTACCCAGAATGTTGGGGGCAATATGCTAAATCATTGTAAACCGCTTAGAGAGCTCCGGCTATAGAGCGGTATATAAATGTAAGTGCTATTGCTATTGCTATTGCTATTGCCCTGGGCAATCGCCGGAATAGAGAGAAATGGGAAGGGGAAACATCACACATTCTGGCATATGCCTGCTGGTTCTGATCACGATGGGGAGGTAAGGAGGTCAAAAGGGTCGCTTAGCTTTGAGTTCATCAACGTGCAAAGGAGGAAGAGGGCTTGCATTCCTTTTCCTTTTGTACGCTATCGACCCTAAATTGGGCCTGTTTTGCATCTCTTTTGGCTAATGCAGTCAAAGAGGGGCACTTCCGCTGGCTTGTTGCACTTCTTTGCAAATGAACCTTGAAAGTACTTTTTGGGGAAATGCCTTGCCAGAATGACCTTTTGTCTGTAATGCAGCCAGCATTTCTCTTCCAGAGAAGCTAAAGGGAGAAAATGGCTGAAAGGCTAAAGTTTAACTGAAGCACCCCAAAATGCCATACTGAGCAGGACTAGTAACACCTATTCAACTCTTTTTTAGAGTGAGACATAGAGGCTATTCTCACGATTGGCTAAAATCGGGCCAGGGGAGTCTAGCCCAATTTTAGCAGAACGTGAGAACCACCAGGCTCGCAGGTGAGTCTGGTTCCCTCAAAGTGGGTAACTTGCTTGCAAAGCCCTCCCCTTAGCCCAGGTTAGTGGAGCGAGCACTCCACTAACCGGGGTTTCTGGATCATGTGTTGCCATGGCGTGGCGCCACACCGCAGCAACTCACGAGGAGACCCCTGACCGGGAGGCTAAAAAGCAGCCTCCCAGCTCAAGGGTCTCTCCAGCATGCTCTGCGCACTCGCGTTGGCTAAGCACGCTCTCCCCGCAAACCCACTCTGGGTGAGTCTCACTGATCGTGATACTTGCCTCATGATGTTTTACCATCTGCGGTCTTGCAAGGTAGGTTCACTAAAACTCTTTTGGTTGACCGAACCTGGCTGTATGGAGTAGGGGTGGTAGAGTCTATTCAACATGTGCTGCTATTTCGTCCCTTTTATAATGATTGCCAGGGCAGATTTAGAACCCCCTTACTGCTAGGCATTCCTGGATGCATAAAAAAAGTTTATGTTATTCTCCTGTTATCAAATAAGAAGTCAGACACTACTTATAATGTGGCTAAATTTTGTGTGATGACAGTTGGGATCCAACAACAACTGACAGTCAACTCTTAGGTCAAATTAGTTTTAGTGATGTTTGTGGACTCAGCTAAGATACCAACTATTATCTATTGGTATGAAATCTACTTTTATTCTCTACTGATATTGATATGAACAGGTGGGTGGACCCATTTTTAGAACCGGTCTCTGTTCTGAGACCCCAAAAAGCCAAAAGGCCAGATTGAGGCCTGTGTCTGAACTGTCGTTTTGGCAGGAAGCTGAAGCCTGAATTTTTTCCCCCCTAAGCCAAGCCAGTGAACAGAAATGCTATTTTTGAGAGTCTGGGAAAGAAGGGGAATTTTCCCCTTCCAATCGTTCCCAGCCTTGAAGCTGTTTGATGCCTTGCAAAGCTGTGCTAAAAACTAGTCATGAGAACTAGTTTGACATAGGTCAAGCATAATCCTATCTAGATGATTTAGGAAATTATAAGAAACCACATAGAGATGATAATGCCTACGCCATGCTATGGGGGCTAACACATTCATATAACACTGGGACCCCCCTCCCACTTATGTAACATTTTCTATCCTTCTAACATATCTCTATGGGCTGAAGAACATCAATAAGACCAAAATGACCACAAGCCCGGGCCGGCTTGATAAAACAAAGAAAAATGTCTCTATCTTGAATTTGGACAGACAAGGAGCTGGGCTCCTGATTGGCTCCCTGCCTGGAGGACAGACAGGGGGATTCGGAGACCCAGGCCTGATTTTGTTTATCAAAGAGGAGACACTCTGAGTAGATGAGGTGATTATTTTGGCTTTGAAGAGTTGGCAAAAAGGTATAAAAAGCTGCAGAAAGCCAATCATGAGGAGGGTAGGCATGGGCTTTTTCAAAACCCGTTTGGCTTAAAAAAATTGGTTTGGCTATTTGGCTTATTTCTGGCTTTTTTTTTCACTAGCCATGAAAAAGCCAAATAAGACAAACCATTTTTTTCAGTCACGTGCATCACAGACTGAGAGAGAGACTAGTGAATGACTGACAGTCAGTGCATGCGTGATATACATTACTTCCTGAAACTGAATGAGTGATGATGAAATTGAATGAGAGTGAGTGAGCTGACTGAGCACACGTGAGGCACACACACAAAGTAACAAAAGCAAAAGCACATGTCATCATGGTGGGCGTCTCCCTCGCACACGTGAGTCACACAAAGTAACAACAAAAGCAAAAGCAGTTAGCTTAGCACGTGTCGTGCGCGTGCCGTCTCCCTTGAGGCCGCTCGAGACAACCCCAAAACCAACCCAACCAATAATCAGCCAGCTAGCCAGGCTGGCTAGCCAGCCAACAGCAAACACGTCTCTCCTGTCCATTCATCACCAGACACGAATGCACATGCTGCACGTGCTGCTGTGCCTGTGAGGGCTGGCCGAGCGGCGGCAGCGCCGCTTAAAAAGAGAGAGCCCGTGTGTGAGAGAAAGTCTGACTCTGACAACTCTGAGAGGACGACGACTACTAGTAGTAGTCTAGTATACTACTAGTCAGTCACACAGACTCACAGTCTCTCTCTTGAGTTTTGTCAGGTCTCTCGTGCGTGTGCATACTGCTTGCTCACTCATGAGTGACGCTCTCGTGAGAGTGAGTCTACTAGTACTACTACTGTGTCTCTCGAGTCTGACTCGCGAGTCGCGCGGCGCTCTCTCTCCTTCATTCTCTTCTTGTGCAACAGCGACAGCCACTGTGGTGCCATCCAGCCAGTCCCACCACGAGTCGCCACTCGCCGACATCAGTCGCCAGCCCCCCAGCAGCAGCAGCAGCAGCAAGGAGTCTGGGTCCAGGACAGGTAGGGGACAGGTCGTCGGGGCAGGGGGACGGTGGTGCTCGGGTGGTCCTCCTGTGCATGTGTTGTTGGGCCGTGCGGCCGCGGGGCCCAGCCGTTTTGCACATATATTAGTTTGCAGTTGCCAAAACAACAGAAAGTGGGGTAGTGGAATGGCAACCAAGTTAAACTTGCTGGCTATCTCATCTGTTCTGTTTGCGCTTTTCTGTTGTGCTAAGCTTTTGTGTTGTGTGTCTGCCCAGCCCGTTTTGGGCAATAGGAGGACTGGTGGACCACCTGGGAGGCCGGGGGACTGGGTTGTCGGACTCGAGTCGGGGACTAAAGTGAGCTGAAAGCAAAGCACCTGGGCCACATATCACAGATGCCGACAGCAGCAGCACATATAGGGATATAGCTGCAACGAAGCCACAGAAACGTGTGTGTGTGTCAACCAAAGTTAAACTTGCTGTTCTGTTTGCGCTTTTGTGTTGCGCTAAGCTTTTGTGTTGTGTGTCCGCCCGGCCCATTTCGGGCGATAGGAGGACTGGTGGACCACCTGGGGGGCCAGGGGACTGGGTCGGACTTGAGTCAGAGCCAGTCACCCTCCCACTGGAGAAGCCAGCAGAGATCTTGTTTCAGCGTACCTGAAAACGGGTAAATATTGCCTAGAGCCATGCCTCCGTGAAACAGCCACTTCTGACTAACACCTTCTCCCCCACTCCCTCTTTTCCTCGCTGTCCCTGGATCTATCTCTTACCTATCCGAGCTCCAGAGAAGCCCCTGCTGCAGCCATTATCTGCCAGGTGGCAGGAAACGTCGTCTGTCTTTCCCCCCTCCTTCCAGTCCATTCTCCTCCTCTCTTCCTAAGCTGCCTTAATGGACATTCCTCTTGTCAGTCTCCCTCCCTCCCTGGAAACTATACTTTAGCTCCCCCCCCCCCCCGCCTACACAGCTTCTAGGATTGTTTTGGAACAATCAGGAGATAGCAAAAGGCCTTCAGCTACTTGCTCCTAATGAAATGAAACTGTTTTAAACTGTTCAGCATTTAGTAGAAGGGTTAGAAAGAAATGCTTTTTCTGTTAAGAGTCAAAGATGCCTTGCATTTATTAGTGGTATGAGTTAATTGTCACAGAAATTATTAGGCCAAATTAAAGGGGAAACACTGATTGCCAGATTGGGGAATTATGTTGATTTGTTGCTACATAACAACAAGGTGCTCTTGCTCAGCTTACTGATAACACGACTGCCTGCTGCTTGGTGAGGCCAAAAGCTCTTTCCTAGCTAGAAGCTCTGCATTTTGAGAAAGGCGGAAATGATTTTAGGAATGTTTTTAGCTGTTTCTGAACACTGCACTACAATCATAGAAAAATGAAACATGAAATGGATAACTACTTGCCTATATGCCTAATCACCTACACTTGTAATCATTAGCTTTAATAAAGCCCATTTAAACGCACAGTTTTGAGTGTGTGTGTGTGTGTGTGTGTCATCTTTCCTTCTCCAGAATCACCCATGAATCTCAGAAATGAACATTGAGGCAGCTTGTGGGCTGCATGTAATAGGATATGGGGCAGATCAACCACCAATCAGCCACCCGCTTTTTGTATCAATGTCTGTATTTGATTGTAATAAATTCTCTCTCACACACCTATTCAGTTCAAACATATCAGAAAAACACCAGAACAATTTCCCCATACTATTAAAACCAAAAGCCAAATACCATATTTCTGCACCAAGAACCCTCAGGTTATCAGTTTTTTGGCACATAAAAGGGGGAAGGGGTGCAGAGAGCTAGAGGAGTAAAGGCTTTCTATTAAATTTACACCAGGTCTTCCCACAAGTGTAACCTGTGGCTGATATTATGTTCCATCTGCTGATGGCTGCTTTAAAGAAGAGGAAGGGGCAACAAATTATAAAGTGCCATATTACTGTTTCTCTACTGCCATCTGTCCCTGCCAGCCTGTTTCTCTCCCTGCCTCACCGTCTCTCTCCCCAACACTCAATTTCTTCTTCTGCTGCCTCTCCCCACCACCCTATTTATCTCTCCACAGAGAAGAGCTGGATGCAAGCTTTCCAAGTGACTTAGAACTGCAAGCTCTAGGCGGGTGTGGGCACTTGCCATGGGTGGGGTCTATGTGCATAAATACAGTACACTATGCACTCCCCTACCCACAGCACCATGCTGAGATGACCATTCCCAGTGCGGGGTTTTGCCGAGTCCTTTAAGGAAAACTGAGCCCTCCTGAGCTGCTACACCATCTTGGAAAGTATGCACAGCACTAAACCTCCCAACACTTCATGTATATCCTCAAAGATGGGGTTGAGGCTCAACAGGGCTCTTTTTCCCTTAAAGGGAACCCTCCTGGGCACTGGGAACACTGCAGCACTGTATGGAGATGAGCACAGGGGGAAATGGCTTCCACATTAAAGGCGGTACTTGTTATTGTTGTACCAAAGAACACAATAGCATAAGAACAGCCCTGCTGGATCAGGCACAAGGCCCATCTAGTCTAGCATCCTGTTTCAAACAGTGGCCCACCAAATGGCTCTGGGGAGCCCACAGGCAGGAGGTATGTGCATGCCCTCTCTTCTGCTGTTGCTCCCCTGCAATTGGTATTGAGAGGCATTGTGCCTCTGAGGCTGGAGATGGCCCACAGCCACCAGACTGATAGCCATTAATAGACCTGTCCTCCATGAATTTGTCTTAGCCCTTTTAAAGCCATCCAAGCTGGTGGCCATCACCACATCCCATGGCAAAGAATACCATAGATTATGCACTGTGTGAAAAAGTACTTCCTCTGGTTGGCCCTAAATGTCCCAACCTTCAGTTTCATGAGGTGACCTCTGGTTCTAGTGTTGTGAGAGAGGGAGAAAAATTTATCTCTGTCTACCCTCTCCACTCCATGCATCATTTTCTACACTTTGATCATGTCTCCCCTTAGTTGCCTTTTTTCCAAGGTAAAGAGCCCCAGATGCTGTAGCCTAGCCTCATACGGAAGGTGCTCCAGGCCCCTGATCATTTTGGTTGCCCTCTTCTGCACCTTTTCCAGTTCTACAATATCCTTCTTTAGATATGGTGACCAAAGCTGCAGGCAGTACTCCAGATGTGGCCGCACCATAGATTTGTATAAGGGAATTATAATATTAGCATTTTTGTTTTCAATCCCCTTCCTAATGATCCCTAGCATGGAAATAGCTTTTTTCACAGCTGCTGCTCACTGAGACAACACTTTCAATGAGCTGTCCACCATGACCCCAAGATATCTCTCCTGGTCAGTCACCGACAGCTCAGATCCCATCAGTGTATATGTGAAGTTGGTGTTTTTTGCCCCAATGTGCATCACTTTACACTTGCTTACATTGAACCGCATTTGCCATTTTGTCATCCAGTCCCCCAGTTTGGAGAAATCTTTTTGGAGTTCCTCACAATCCGTTGTGGATTTCACTACCCTAAATAGTTTAGTGTCATCTGCAAATTTGGCCACTTAGCTGGCCACTCCTACTTAAAGATCATTTATGAACAAGTTAAAGAGCACTAGTCCCAGTACCGATCTCTGGGAGACCCCATTTCCTACCTACTTCTATTGTGGAAATTGTTCATTTATTCCTACTCTCTGTTTCCTGTTCTTCAACCAGTTACCGATCCACACATGAACCTGTCCCCCTATTCCATGACTGCTAAGTTTACTCAAGAGCCTTTGGTGGGGAACTTTATCAAAAGCTTTTTAGAAGTCCAAGTATACTATGTCAACCAGATCACCTTCATCCACATGCCTGTTGACACTCACAAAGAACTCCAAAAGGTTTGTGAGGCAAGACTTTCCTTTGCAGAAGCCATGCTGGTTCTCCTTCAACAAGGCCTGTTCTTCTATAGGTTTAACAATTTTGTCCTTAAGTATACTTTCCATCAATTTACCTGGCACCAAAGTTAAGCTGACCAGCCTGTAGTTTCCTGGATGCCCCCTTGATCTCTTCTTGAAAATTGGAGTCACATTGGCTACTTTCCAGTCCTCTGGTAAAAATCCTAATTGTAAAGACAAGTTATATATTTTTGCTAGGAAATCAGCAATTTCACATTTGAGTTCCTTCACAACTCATGAGTGGATGCCATCTGGCCCTGGCGATTAGTTATTTTTAGTTTTTCAAGACAGTTTAGAACATCTTCCTTATCACCTCAAATTTGCCCAGTTTTTCAGCCACTAAACCTGAAAAACTCTGTTCTGGAGAGGGTATATAGTCAGTATCCTCCACTGTGAAGACAGCGGCAAATAACTCATTCAGCTTCTCTGCAATCTCCTTATACTCCTTAATAATCCCTTTCACACCCTCATCATCTAAGGGTCCAACTACCTCCCTGGCAGGTTTTCTACTTCTGATATATTTAAATAAGTTTTTTTATATTCCTCTTTATACTTCTAGCCATATGCTCCTCAAACTTTCTCTTTGCATCCCTTATTGTGTCCTTGCATTTTTTTTTGCCAGAGTTTATGTTCCTTCCTGTTCTCTTCATTTGGGCAGGACTTCCATTTTTTGAAGGAAATCTTCTTCCCTTGTATAGCTTCCCTGACTCTACTTGTTAGCCACACTGGCGTGCTCCTGAACTTGGAGGTACCTATCCTCCTTCTTGGTATACATTCCAACTGTGCTTCTAGTACTGTCATTTTAAATATGTTCCATGCTTTGTCCCCAGAACCCAGCCCCAAGAAGACACATAGACTTATTATGGGTAAAAGGGCCCAACTTTATTAACAGAAACAACAAACATGGCGGACTGGAACGCCAGGTGATTAATCACCCTTAAAGAACAGTGCGGGCCCCTAGGCCCGGGCTAGGACGCTAACGTCCTACCCATCGCCTTACTGGCTCAGGAAACAGGCAGGTACGCCCCGCCTAATTCCTTCAAAGCCAACCGCCCCCTTTAGAAGAGGGGATCTGGATACTTCAAGGTCTTCACCCGCCCCGGACCGCACAGCCCAAAGGTTGGTGAAGTCCTGAAGGAGGTTTCATGGCAATCCATTCTCCCCATGCCACACAGGCCACAAAGGAGCAATTGACCAATCAACCTTTAAATATCCAAGGGTGCTCACCGATACTCTATCCCTCAACTTACCCCCCAGCCCGCACTGTTACTGCCATTGTGACCGGCCTAACTCTAACTAAACACCCCAAAGAACAGAATGGAGTAGGCGGGAAAAACCCCAACAGTGGCCAATGCGTTGAGAGCAAAAAATTCCTACTCGGCCCCCGCGGGCGACCAGTCACTAGACCCACTCTACACCAGGGAAGGGAGGGAGGGGAATGCCCAGGCCGAACTGAAAAGCCTGGGGCTTGGATCGGCCGATCGCGGCTGAAACCACGCCCCCAAATCTAAAGGGGCCAATCGGCCCACTTCTTGGGCCTCATGCAGGGCAGGGCTGGGACAAACTCCCTCCCCTCTGCACGAGGCCAAGGGGAGGGGGATTCTGCAGTGATTTGACCCTCCTGACTTTCCCTTTCAACTTCTTTCTTACCAGTCTCCTCATTTTTGAGAAGTTTCCTCTTCTGAAGTCAAATGCATCTGTGTTGGACTTTCTTTGCAATTCTCCACTCGCATATATGCTGAATTGGATCACACTATGGTCACTGCTACCCAATGGTTCTGCAACTCTGACATCTCACACCAGGTCCTGGGCACCACACAGGATTAAATCCAAAGTTGCCATCCCTCTGGTTGGTTCCATTACTAACTGTTCTAAGGCACAGTCATTTAGCACGTCTAGAAATTTGGACTCTCTGTCATTACCTGAACGTGAATTTACCCAGTCTATGTGTGGGTAATTGAAATCATCCATTATTACTGCCCTGTCTCTCTTCTAGCTTGTTGCTTCCTCTCTCTTCAAGACCAGCAAGCAACTGCCTCTCAGGGATGCAGCTTCCTCTTTCCTCTTTCAGGAATGCAGCTTCCACTTTCCTCTTTCAGGAATGCAGCTTCCTCTTCCCTCAACACCAGCAGTCAAACTGACTCGGCTCAGGAATGTGAGGCCTCCCACAATCTGGGGCCCTCACCTGGAATGAATCCCCCATTCAGATTTCTCCTCTGGCGAAAGTAGCCTCCTTTGGAAAATAGTGAAGATCACTGAATTACAGGTAACAACCTCATGGACATCCAAATGTACATCAGAATGTGTATCTTAATGTGGACGCCATCTCTCAGCATTGTGTATCCATATGAGCATCCCCATCACATTCTTTAAGCATGACTAAAATTGTCAGGCTCCCATGTATGAAAGAACATTTGGGAAAAATAATCACAGAAGGTCTGTTTAATGGGGTAATTATTTTGTCTCCCTTCTTTTACATTTACCCACATCTTTTCCATCTGGCAAATATGTACAGACTAAACATTAAAATAAACTGGATTCTGCATGTAGTTATCCAGGCTCAATGGCTTTCTATCTCTATGCTCTGAAGATAAAGAAAGGTTAATTGGCTGCTTGTATCACAGTTTATTTGGATTTGTGCAGTGAAGAGATGGGAGGAGGGTTCAAGTTATTTTGAAACAATTTTATAATGATAAGAACTTTAGGGTTAAGTAAACTTCTGTCTCCAAGTGCATTTGACCATAGAAATCAGAGTAAGATACTGAAACAGAAAACCACTATATTAATTATGCACAATTCCACAGGTATAAATTGTTTTGCTTTTAATATTAAAAGAAGGCCACAGTTCCATTCTTTCAAATATCTTAATGAGATTTTAGAAATTATGAGCTTTCAAAAGGCTAAGAATGTAGACATTTTACTCATTCCCCTCCCCCACCTTCATTTGAACCTTCATCAGTTTCAGTTATTACCTTGCACTGATTTGAATTTTCAGGATTCCAAGAAGTGTTTCCAAGTGCAACAAACAGTTTGAGCCTAAAGCTGATTTCAGTGGAATTTACTTGCTGGAGAGTATATTTAAAATTGTAGCCAAACAGTTAGATTATGTCGATAGGTGGCATGTGGCATATATTAGGGGTGTGCAATTCGGATTTTTGGTGTTTCGATTCGGATCCAAATCGAAACACACCCGATTCATTTTGGATCCAAATCTGGCCCTTCCGAATCACCCCCGATTTGATTCGGATCAGAATTAATCCGAATCTGAATCGATTCGGATTAAAAAAACTGGTCATGGGGCCAAAGGACTGGGGTGGGGTGGTAGTGCCTAATGGGTGGAAGATACCACCCAAATTGCAAAGGGATTGGCCAAAGGGCTGATTTTTGGTGAATTTTTGAAGTTTTAGTGTCTTTGGGGAAGATTTGGGGCATAACGTGGGATCTGGGCCAAAATAGTGGGGTGGGTGGTAGTGCCTAATGGGTGGAGGCTACCACCCCAATTTCAGAGTGATTGGGCAAAGGGCTGATTTTTGGTGAATTGTTGAAGTATATGCGTCTTTAAGGTTTTCCCCCATTAGGTATGATGGAGGGTTATCACTTCACATCAGGGGGAAAGGGGTGGCCTAGAGCACTGTGGGGTTGGTGGTAGTGCAAGGTAGGGGCAAGGAAGCTACCTGAATTTTTTCAAAGGATTTGGGCAGAGGGCTGATTTTTGATGAATTGTTTAAGTTTATGCATCTTTAAGGTTTTTCCTCATAAGCAGGGGCGTATTTAGGGTAGGGCAGGCAGGGCACGTGCCCTGGGCGCCACTTGAAGGGGGGCGCAATTTCTTAAAATTAAAAAAAAATAAAAATGGCCACCAAAAACAAAATGGCCACCGTGCATGCTCAAATGGCCTCTGTGAGGCCCTAGGCCATGCCAGGCCTCGCAGAGGCCATTTGAGCATGTGTGGCGGCCATCTTGTTTTTAGCGGTCATTTTTTTAAAAAAAGTTATTTTTAAAAAGGGCCACCACACATACTCAACTGGTCCCTGTGAGGCCCTAGAGGCCAGTGGAGGGAGGGGAAACCTTTGCAGACCCCCTAGCGGCCTTTAGGAAGCCCCCCAAAGGGGCTACAGGTAAAAAAATATTAACAATCTTTAATATAATATAAGTCACTGTACACATATTTAGATTGGCACTATGTACAGAGAATCAGGGCTTGTGAATACTGAACTGAAGCTTATGAGCTAGGATTGTATTCATTTGCTCTTATTTTGCTTCTTGTGATAAATGAGTTAAATATGATGTCTGAATAATATGGCTATTAATGGTGAGTTTGTCTTTGAATCAGTGTGAAATCCTTAGTATTAAGCCCCACTGGGAGTTTCTTGCTCTCTTTCTCTCATTTTAACTGTCTTTCTGAAATACTAGAATATATTCCAAGCAGTGACACAGTTTACTCTGCATATCCTTTAATTATTTTCAGAGTATCTGGGAAAAGTCCAATTCTCCATTTATTTTTTAAACTTATGTAATAGTGATGCTACAATGCATAGTAGAGAATTAGACAGGCACTTCTGTTTAGTTTTCCAAGTACACCTCCACATGGTATTTGGGTATTTCATGAGCCCCAGCATACTGAAATTTGTAGTTTTCCAGCATTTTTTGGTCTGGCTACATCCACTGCTAAATAGTTTTTGAAATATTAAAAGATTAATGAGCTTGACTTGTATTTTTGAGCTGATACTATGGTAAAGTTATCTGAAAGATGGGTGTCAGATGTTTGGACAGGGGGCACAATTTCAGTGCTTGCCCTAGGTGCTATTTTCCCTAGATACGCCACTGCTCATAAGGTATACAGGAGCTTTCAGCAGCCCCCTAAGTGCACTTGGGGGGTGCTGGGGTGGCCCAGAGCGAGTGGTGGTGTAGTGCACATAGGGTGCCAACCACCCCCATTGGGTTTCTAACCCACGGGGTACAGGGTTCTGTTGTTTCTGAGGTGTTCTGAGTGTATTTTCTATGATAGCAAATGTGAGTGGATTCATGGTGTCTCATTGAAAATCTCATTTGCTATCATAGAATCCACACTCAGAACACCTCAGAAACAAAAGAACCCTGTACACCATGGGTTAGCAACCCATGGGGGTGGTTTGCACCCTATGTGAAATATACCACCACTCTCTCTGGGCCACCCCAGCACCCCCCAAGTGCAGTTATGGGGCTGCTGAAACCTCCATTACACCTTATGAGGAAAAACCTTAGACATGTAAATTTCAACAATTCACCAAAAATCAGCCCTTTGCCCAATCCCTCTGCAATTGGGGTGGTAGACTCCACCCATTAGGAGCTACAACCCAACCCCACTCTTCTGCCCCCAATCCCACGTTATGCCCCAAATCTGCCACAAAGACCCAAAAAATTCAACAATTCACCAAAAATCAGCCCTTTGCCCAATCCCTCTGCAATTGGGATGGTAAACTCCAACCATTAGGCACTAACACCGCACCCCACTCTTCTGTCCCCAATCCCACGTTATCCCCCAAATATGCCACAAATACACTAAAACTTCAAATATTCACAGAAAATTGGCCCTCTTCCCAATCCATCTGCAATTGGGGTGGTAGCCTCCACCCATTAGGCATTACCACCTCACCCCACTATTTTGCCCCTGGGACCCAAAATTCGGGTAGACGTCACATCAGACCTTTGTGCATTGAAGTCAATGGGAGGCAAAAAGGCGGGAAATTCAAATAGACGTCATTGCTCAAAATGGAGGGGGAAGAAGAAGGCATTTATTGGCCACAAAATGGAGGGCCAAAACAACAGATATTTCGGAGCCGAAATGGGGTTGATTCGTTTCGGCTCCAAAAAATTTCGGAGGGCTAGAAGGGTGATTCGGTTCAGATCCGAATCACCCGAAATTGGCTCTTTCGGGTACAGATCGTTCTGTATCCGAAACGTTTCGCACATCCCTAGCATATATTCTAAATAGGTTATGTCAACTTGACAAAAACAAACTCACTTTTTATGAATGATGTGCATGTACATGTAATAAGACCAATATAACCCCAAACTAAGTGTCAGTGCTTCTGAAGAGTTCGAATAGTACAGCTAAAGGCTCAGCAATAGGGCCAAATTTCAACAACTTTCCCTTCCCCAAAATGTGCTCATGTTACTATGTCTATGAGGGTAGCACAGGCCTCAGGGGCATTTTTGGGGGGTGACATAGAGGACTTCTGGGGGAAGTGGAGATCATTGCAATTCCCCAAACACACTAATACCGGCGCAACATTAGTCTGGAACTCTTCAGCAGCACTACTTCGGTGCTCATGCCATTGCACTGGTGCTTCATAACCCAGGATGTCAGCCACTGTGCATAATACTTTGTATCTCCCATTTATTCTGTTACCAATAGTCTTACTTCCCAAACTTGCCCTAACTGCAAAGAATCACCTTGTCCAGAGCTCCATATCTGTTATTTGCACAGAGAGAGCTCCCAGGTGTGTGGGCTTCCCATTCTCTTCAGTGGTGAGCTGTTCCATGTGCCCAGAGGGATGTGCCCACATCTATCTATCTATCTATCTATCTATCTATCTATCTATCTATCTATCTATCATATTTCTATACTGCATGATATGTACATTGCTAGGCGGTGTACAAAATTTAAAATATTTACAAGTCACAGATTAAAATACATGACAATAAAAACAATAAAATAAAATAATTATTAAAACAAGTTTTTAATGAAAACAAACAGAGAAAGAGATGTTTATTTCAGTAAGGGGCATATTCCAAAGCCCTGGGGCAGCCACAGAGAAAGCCCAGTACTGGGTCATCACCGAACGAGCTGGTGGCATCCATAACCGAACCTCTCCAGAAGATCATTACAGGTGTCAGGGTTTATGACAAAGGATGTGCTCTCTTAAATAGCCTGGACCTAAGCCGTTAGGGGCTTTATAGGTAATAACCAGCACTTTGTATTTCACCCAGAAACATTGGCAGCCAGTGTAGTTCTTTTAAAACTGGTGTTGTGTGGTCCCTTGTGTGGTGTTATGTTGTCCCAGAGACATAACTGGTGTTATGTTGTCTCAGAGACCAATCTGGCTCCCCCATTCTGTACCAATGGTAATTTCCAGACTACGTACAAAGGCAGCCCCATGTAGAACGTATTATAGCATGTAGAGCGTATTACAGTAGTCAAGCCTGGAAGCTACCAGCACATGTACCACTGTTTTAAGGTCATTCGCCTATAGAAATGGACGTAGTTGTTGTATCAGCTGAAGCTGATAAAAAGGGCTCCTGGCCACAGCCTTAACCTGAGAAACCAGGGAGAGCTTGGCTTACATGACTATGTAACTGTCATCTCTCAACTGAAGTGGAACATTAAAGTTGATCTCTAAAGCAAGGACACACCTGAACATGTGTAGGAGGGAGCACTGGCATTGAGTTAACAACAGATGCCATATCAACCATTTCTACAGTATGAACCACCAGCTTTTAAAAATGCTAATGTACAGTTGAGCAGTAGTTTCTATGGAGCATAAAAGGGGTAACTCCCATTTCCCACAATTTCCTCTTGATTTCCCACAAGTTCCTCTCAATTTCCCCACATAGAATATCATTGCTTTAAAAGCAACCTTTCACTGTTGCCGTCTTGCAAAGAATTAAGGACTCAAGGACACCAAAGTCAGACAGGACTCAATATGAAGTGGGTCCTTTGTGGGCAAGCTTTCCCGTAATAAGCAGTAGCACTAATAATTGCTGCAGACAATGCTTGTACAGAACTCCATTTTAACCAAACATTATCTGTTAGCACTTTGCCCAGACACATTCTTAACTCTGACTTCACTTTTGCCTCATTAGGCATGATACTGATACATTGAGGGACCCAATAATTACAGAAATAGCCTTAAGCAACACTAAAATCTTGCTTTCATCCCAAATACAAAAAAGAGCAAATAATAATTTTACTCACTTCTCTATTTTGAGCACTTCTAAATAGAAAGTCATAGATTGCTTACACACTCATAAAAGAATTACTAATTCTTTTATGAGTCACAGTGTACATTCAAAAATTTTGTCCCAGTCAAAACTTATGTGTGCAAATTTGCTCATGTGGAGTCACTACTTATGACTGGTACAGCAATGGCTATACCTGTCATATTAGCTGGCTATATGTTCCAAATTGTTCCATATATTCTCCATATGGAAAATATATGTTTTCATATGTTCCAAATTGGAACATCCATGTTTAGCAGCACTTGCGCAGGGCGTACTGGAGCTTCCATTGGGGGCTGGCGAGTTCAGGGGCCGCAGAGCTGGATGGAAAGGAGCTGGAACTGAGCACTAGGGCCCATCTACCCCACTTACATACAACAACCAGGAAACAAAGTAAGTTTGCATATGAAATAAGAAGTAATGGCTGATGAGGGGTCAGCTTAATGTTGTCTTCAATATTTGCTTTGGCTGAAGGAAAGGGAAGTAAGAATCAAGTTAGAGTAGGGCACTAGGTCTGGCCCAAGCTTTCCAGCACCTGAGGTGGTATGGATGCTCCCCTCTAGTTTTCAACCTCCATTGTTCCAGTGGCATGCAGAATGCACTGGTCTCCCAGCTCTTCCCTGCTCCCCTTCCTATCTTCTCCCTTACTTTAGTTGAGAGCTGCATACCAGCCACCTCTGGCCTGTTTCTCCCACCTGTGCCTCTGGCATTTCCAAAAGCCAAAGCAGAAAAGGGCAGAAGGAAGTGTTGAGGGGGAAAGTAAAGTGCTTGGCTAGAGATGAGTAAGTAGGTACTGAGTAAGTACCTTAGGTGACCAAAATGTGTCACCATATGTCACCAAGCTCTGCACAGCCCTCAGGGACATACATTTGGGTAGCACAGAGGGCTTCCTGGGAAAGGTGAAGGCATCAAAAATCACTGCTTCCCTGATGCACCGGTGCAGTTGGGAAGTTTTGTTAGGCAGCTCTCTCTAACTGCTCTGGTTCATCCTTGCTCTGTATAACAGCCACTGGCTTCATTAGCAGGCCAACGCTGATAGGCACAGCAGCAGGTAAACAAAGATAGTTTGAGAGCATTTTAATTTGTACTGAAACAACATAATGCTCACATTGAGGAGGCAGCCCAGAGTCTGAAGTCGTCTAGTATCTGGGGGAATCCTTTCGGTTCTTGAGTCAACTGGAAGCTATTACTCAGGTATCAGCACAGCCTTTTGGACAGCTGCACTGGTGATGCCTAGGCACAGAACAGCCAGCTACTCCCTATTCTGGTCTGTTGCCATGATAGGACAAACAGTGGAGCATCTGAATCTGGTTACCAGAGTCTCTGGTCCCAAATTCCTAACACTTTACAACAAAATATGAATTCTGAAAGCAGGGTGCAGAGTTGACTGCATATATGCAGCTGATCCCAAACCTCTTCAGATTGTGGAATTGTTCATTGAGGGTAATTTTCTGTCCATTTCCAATGCACATGAGCCAATTCCAGCTGCAGAGTTTCAATGGCTATGGTTACTACACACCAGCTAGGAAAGTGGCATTGTTTTCAAGGACATTTAGGGGACTGGGTGTCAGTCTTCTTCAACATATTTTTGAAGAGAGATCATAGGCTGCCATGGAAGATGAGGAACCTTCCAGGACACCTGACAGCCCTGTGTTTTCAGCAGAAGAACTTGACAGTATGTTCCAGACAATGTAAAGAAACATCTCTGATCTGGTAGCATGAATCACCTGAGAATACGTATCTATAGTGTGCAGTCATCTCATTAGAGTCTGTGAAAAAGACCAGGAAAGGGAGCAGAGCTTTCTATTACCAGTCCCATACTCAATTCATTTAATTGGGCCGTGTCCATCCAGTGTAAAAGAATATATTATTTCCATGTTTTCTCACAAAATATTAACTGAGCTAAAATATATGCAGTTAGGTATACCTGACTTATATTCACTCTCCTTGTTTCACATGGTTGCTTGTCAGAGGTCTCACTTCCTTTCATTACTTCACATTGCAGCAGAGGGATAGGTTTTCCATGCTAAAGCCTGAGGGCAGGAATTGCTCTCCTGAGAGAGAGAGAGAGAGAGAGAGAGAGAGAACAAACGAACGAACGAACGAACGAAGGATAGGCTGCTAACCTGAAACTTTAACTTTGGACCCAAGATAATTTAACAGAAGATGGGACATAGTGCAAGTAGTTATGAACTAATCCATGCCTCCAATGAGACCCCTTGCCCCTTGTCTTGACAATTATCTCCTGTTTTCCTCCTTAGCAATCCTAGTAAAGTGTATTTTTTGCAACCAAACCCTTAGAACATTATCTAGTTATGACGCAGCAAGCTAATTCGAAAGTATGGATTCCCTTCCAAACTTTAATATCCTTTTATTGTCTCTGTGTATTGAACCAGGTGAGTAGCGATAATGACCTAAAAGATCATGTGGTTTCATTTGACCAGACTCCCCAGTATTGTATGAAATGAAGCTCTATAAATATATTCTTGAGGGGATTACTGTGATCACAGCAGCTGTAGAAAACTAATTGAAATCACAGTTTACACATGGAACATTGGCTCATAGAATACGCTCCTCTGTAGGTTCATTCATACACACACATTCATGACTTGATCGAGGTAACATCAAGGCATGTGTAAATGAGCCATCATAGGTTAGCTAGAATGTTCATGCCACTCTGTCATATCCCCTTGATCACAATGAATTTGCATTGCACAATACAGAAAGACCAGCTTCCCATATGAACCATGTGTATCCCATATCCTCCAGTCATTATTCCAAGTGCCTCCACTGAACCAAATTCAGCAGTCATTTAATAGGAGTAGGGCATTTTCTGCAATGCACCAGTCTTATGGAATACCCTTCCCAAGTAGGTCTGTCAGGCTACCATGCTGCATGTTTTTGGTCACACAGCCAAAACCTGGACTTTCCAAAGAGACCTCAGACTGAGATGAAGTTTCTTAACCAGGGGTTTGAATTGTGTTGGCTTTCCTGTTGGTGTAACTGTTTTGATCTTGATGTTGGTGGTGCACTGCATTGCATCAATTTGGTTAAATTTCATTGTTTTTGTATATAATATGTTAATGTTTTTTACCAGCATAGGCTCCAAAGACTGGTTTTGCTGAACATACTACCACCAACTTACAGTACCCAAAGCCACAATTCTAATTATATTTCATTAGTAGATACTGGACAACTGCCATTAATGTGGATTCATAAAAAAGACTGATCAGATATTTCAGAGATCATATAAACAGAAATGTGTTAAATGAGCCAGAACACTGGCATTAGGTTCCTAAGGTTTTATCTGCTGAGTATAACATTGACTATCTCTAACAGAACCCACTCATTTTTAGTTAGGAAAAAGTGCCTGGTATTTCAATTACCCAGTTTCTTGAAACAAGGATGGCTGTTTCATTTTAGTGAACACTGACACTTTGAAATGGTAGAATAAGATCAAAGCTTGCATGATCATCTGGACTACATACCGATCCAGGTTTCATGACTGACATTGGATGTATCTGTGGACTGTAATCCAGGGGCCATAAGTTGCTGCCTTAGAACCTTCTTGAACTATGATCTTTATTCAATTCAAGTAAACAACCATAGTGCATCTGGCAGTGGTAAAAAAATAATATATTTCAGATGTGCATTATAACTCACAGTATGGAAACATCATATGTTTCGTGTTCATACCATGACATACCTGCGACTTTGAGATACTGTACTTCCATTGAAGACTGCTTCATGCACATAAACATTTTATAAGGTCACATACAATATTTGACCTGCAGGACCAGGCAATGCATAGGCCCTTGAAAGGCTTCGTACAACAAAAGATGGCATACAGGCAAACCTCACTAATCACAGAGCTGGCACCTGCAGTTTTGTGTATCTGCGATCGAGTAATTGCCACCCGACTTTGGTATATGTGATAAAATCCAGCAATTAAAGGGTTAAGACTCACATATCTGCAGGTTAGGGATGGGTGCAAATGACCTCCGAGGTCATTTCCACCCACCATTTTGAGGACAGGAGCCATTTTGTGGGCATTCTTGTGAAAAAAGTTTTTAAAACTTGATTTTTTGTGTGGAAAATGTGAATAATGACTTTTGGAGACATTTCTGGACAGCTGGGGAAACACAGAGCATGGTAGGGCAATTCCCCCCACTTTCAAACCTTTTTGTCCTATTTTTCACTGCCTCAGGAACCTAACCCCCTAATTCCAATTGCCTCAATGCCGTTTCATTATCCTGTTTTGCTATCCACCCCCCACCCCAGGAACCTCTGAGGATAACAGGGTTCTCCTGCATACATCTTTTAAATAAAAATGTAAACTGGCAAATGCATGTTTAAAACCACAGGTTTAGGTCACCTCAGGTCTCTAGCAAGTGTACACATGACAAAAAATGTGTTGACAGCCACATAATTCATGAGGTGGCCCTGAAAGGCATTTGTGTGTGAAAATAATGGCTTAAGACTAGAGGACATGTTTCTCAAGTTAATGTTGTCAGCCAATTAAATGTTTAGTCAATTGATCATTTGTCATTTTACCACATTTCATTATAATTAATGCTACTTTACATTTTACCAACATCTCAAACATGGCAAGATAATATTTAAAAGCTACACCACCCACTGTTAGAAGGACATTACATTTTTAATTTTTTTCCCATTCCCCTTTTCAGTAATACACCAGCAGGTATGTTACTGAAAGGTAAATAATTGTGCTCCTAAGTTGCAGCTGCCATGACTAAAAATTGCCCTCACTAATTAAATTAGCTGCTACCTAAAAAGTTCATGATGAGCTCATGTTAGCTACTTTCTAAAAAAGCTCATTCTAGTATGATATGCTTCTACACTATTCAGTTGTCATAATAGCAGTGGGATGTAGCTCAGAGATAAAGCACATGTTTTACATGCTGAAGGTTCTGGGTTCAATCCTTGACATCTCCAGGTATAATTGGGAAAAACCCTTCTCTGAAACCCTGGAGAGCTGGTGCTGGTTAGCACAGTCATAATGGGCCAAAACAAACAGTCTTAGGAGAGGGGTCACACCAAGAGCACAACTATCATGATGTTGGCAGAGGACATCCTGACCACTCCCATCCCTTTATCACCCTTCTGCACACAGTCCAAATAATAGGTATTTATTGTACCTGTAGAGGGATGATACAGATGAACAGCGGCCGCTCCCCCCCCCACACACACACGAAAAAGGAATGTGTTGAGAACACATCAGGACATCCTCCATTGACATCACAACGGGTGTGCTCTTGGTGCAACCACTTCCTTAGTCATGTATCTGGGACAGTATTGTCTATACTGGTCCAATGAGTTAGATGGACCAAGGGTGTGACTAAGTAATAAGGCAGCCTCATGTGTTCATGAAGCAGGCATGAAAGAAAACAATTTCCTTTCATCTCCATTGCATGCCTGATCCATCCTCTACTTCCACAGAAATGGCAGCTCTATCACTTGCAAATCAATTTCGCCATGAAAAAAGAAGCTTCGTAGAATTAGATTCTGCTGTGTCAGTGCCCAGATAAAGAAAACTTTCTCCCTTTTTTTGGAAGCAAAAGGAACGAGAGGGACAATCCATTAAGAATACTAATGTTATTCCATTAAATTTTATAGCACTCTTACAAATAAAAATTATGCTACTCTAAAAGAATCACGAGGAAAAAGCACATTCGTTTTAACTGCACAAAATAAAGCCCCTGCATTCACAGTTGGGCACCTGCATTCCATTCATGCAGCAAAGGTCTTTTAGATCTCTCATTGCTTTGTAGCCATATTGGGACACCAAAATTTATTAGAGGCAGTATCACCTGGCAGACCTTGAGTCAAGGAGAATGTAAAAGCCCAACAAATTGATGGAGGCATGACTTTTCGGAAACAAATAGATGCTTATATAAGCAAGCCCCAGTAAAAGAAACGGACGTTCTGTCATACAAATCAACTTCAGAGCACTCTCATGAAAGCAGTTTTGTTTCTTGTAGACAGTTTATGACGGAACTCCAAAGTTCTCTGGAGTGGTTCAATAACCACATTTTAAACCACAAGTGCCATCAGTACAGTAATTCAAAAATTACACAGTAAGGCAGGCACACAGTGCCCCAAGTAGGTGAACAATATAATCATCATATAGTAGCCCCCTCAGTAGCAGAAAACAGAGCAGAAACAACTCATTCCATGCTGAGTTCCAGCTCAGCAGAGTGCAGGGAGGGTGTCACATGCCTTCCATTGGCATAATCTGAGCTCAGTGTGGATAGGCTGTTAGCAGATGACCCCAACCACTCCATTCCTACTGCTCAGCATTAGTAGCAATCATTCATTTGGCTTGTGAAGCTGGGCTGGAATTCAGCAGCAGCCACATATTCCAAGGGGATCGTGTGACTAGGCCTCAAATGCCATGTTATAGCTGCTGGTAGTTGTCATGGTTACCACCTTTCCGCTAGGACTCTGCTCACAATACATTTTCCCATCCAAAAGGGAGCTTCTGTCAGACCAGTATGGGATATTGATGAAGAAATTTGGCAGTGAGTGGGTAAACTTTTCCCATGATCCAAACTAGAAGAGAGAAATAGTAATAGTAGCAGTTATTTTAATTTTGTATAGAGTGTTGTTGACAGAAAATTGCTCAAAGATCCAGCTCATTAGCTAATCAATAAATTACACAAGTCATCAAGATTGGTTAGAAATAAGCATTTTTGATGCCCCTTCGTGATTCTGCAATTAAAAATCTGCGTGAGAGATTTTGAGGAAGAAGCCCTCAAGAAGAAAATACAAACAATTTACTAAATTTGCCTTAGTTGTTTTGCTTATTAAGATTCTTATACATGCAAACACATGTGTCCTCTAAGATATATTGAGATTGGCAAATCTGCAAGAAGGAGTTTTAGTACATCAAACAGAGAGCAGACTGAAAGAATTTGGGACTATAAACACATAAATGTAAGGCTGCTAATGAGAAAAGTCTTTCTTATGCAGGCTTGATTCTCATTTCTTCAGAGCATTTCCTTTGTGCATTCCAGATGTGTTCTACAGTTCCTCTATAATTAATATAAATGTGAAGCTTTGAATTCATTTATGGACGTTTTGTTCTGCGGCAAGTAGAAGGAAGTGGAAATACGGTTCTTTTTTGCCATCACAGCAACATAGTCATGGCTTGTATTTTGGAGAAAAAATAGCCATCACTTACAGGAATTGTAATAAGCAAAGGCTATTAACCACATGCATGCATGTGGTTATGTTTACACACCACTAGAGACAATGACATTGACTCTTTTTGAAATATAAGAGAGGATGAAACAGATTAGAACCAAAAAAAAAAAAAAAAAGAGCCCAGACTGAAATTTGAGCAAGACAGATCAAAGCTATATTTAGTTTTGGCAGATGTGTGTTAATAATTGTACCACAGCAGCCGTTAGCTCATGGGGTAACATCTGAGCTCTTGCTGTGCAAAACCTCATGCAGACATAGGTTGCTGCCTTTCTCATGACAGAGGTGCTATGGCCTTAACAGTTGTGTGCAAGAATAAATAGTACAGATTCAGCTTTTCCTGGAATATTAATGAAGAACATTGCAATATATTAAATTTTGGCTTGAAAGACAGCTGTTAAAAAATACAGAGGGCCTCTAAAATATGCCAATTTTACTGCAGGAAAATCCCAAAGACATGACCACTTCAGCTGACTACAGTTGCCCATTAGCATAGATCATGTGCTTTTTTTGAAAGCAGAGACTGCCAGCCCTTTTCATCCACCAACTACTGGCAGCTGTTGCTCATGCCCATTTGTATACAGATGAGATGAGAGCGATCTGATAGAGAAACAATGCCATATATAAGGGATAACCTATATGTGTGATTTCCCTAATGGGGCAAACAGCTTGGGGATTGTCATTTGGAAAATGGTGTGCAGGAAAGGGTTAAAGATCCTCCCCTAGTGTTGCAGTGCCCTCTACAGGGCATTATCACAAGGTCAGTTATCCTAGCTATAAATAAGTTCAGGCCAACCAGATTTGGTTATACCTGACCATGTCATGAAATCATTTCTGAATTGGGACAGTGGTTTCTGATTTGCTTTGAATTATTGGAACTTTTTGTCCCTGTTCACAGCTCACCATCTGAAATATCACCAAAAGGAAGATGAGGCTCCTTCTGACATTAGTGGGTGCAGTGGTGCTCACAGTTACAGCTGGGAAAGTAGGGTGGAAGTCCCACCTCAGAACTGTCACTCACCCCCTCCTCTTGGGACTCACAGTTATGATTGTGTTTGTGTGAAGGGGAAAGTGCCTTAACCATGATGGCTGGGGCTTCCATGAGCAACAGCCTCGAGCAACAGAAGCTCCAGCCATCACAGTTAGGGCACTTCCCCCTTCACACAAATGCAATCGTTACTGTGAGTGCCCACAGGAGGGGATGAGTGACAGCTTTGGGGCAGGACTTCCTCCCCACTTTCCCAGCTGTAACTGTGACCACTACTGTGCTTAATAATGTGTAAATAGGGCTATGGTTTTTACAGCTTCTGAGCAAAATGCCACCTCTTTGAGCTCAGCCCTAGTTAAAGAGCCATATCTGTCTTCCACCTCTGTCCTGTAATATCCCTACGGGCTGGCTTCTGTCCCAGCCTTGCTGTAGCTTTGCTTCACTTCTCAATATAATCCCTTATAATGGCACTCGTGAAGGGGTTCAGAACTGTTTCAGTAACTTGGAATCCCTTGCTCTGATCCATGTAGAATAGAACTTGGTCTTTTAAAAGGTACAGGATATGTCCTGTTTTGCTTTGTTTTTAAATTTCTCAGAGCAAGGGATTACAGTTTGAAAGATTCAGAGTGGATCTCTCCAAAGTAGTAGTTGTTGTTTTTAATTTCAAAGCAGCACTAAGGGAGAAGTTAGACCTTTCCCCCTGCATTATTTTCCAGATCTAACCTCTACTAAACTACTATTGTCCCTGATGGGGGAAAAACATAGACATCATACATGTAACAGTATTATTTTTTACCCAGGCATGGCTACTAGGAGCTTCAGGGGCAATTTAGATTGGGAAAATGGTGTGGTGAGATGAGAAGGGTTAAACAACTCCTCCTCCATGAGTACCACTGCTAAAAAAAATGAGAACCCCCTGCAGCTGCTATAAGAAAAGAGAGAGCGATCCAACCACACATGTCTCTTTTGGCCCTTAGAGATGCTTCAGAAATGATGAAATCCTTCCACAAAAAGCAAGAGGGGGTGACCTATGCAGAGACTGTCATGTAATGCTGACAATATCACATGCTTGTATTATATGATGTCAATATGTACTGGGAAGTCTAGCACTCTGTAGTGCCTGTATGTTGGATACATATCATCCTAGCAAGAGGTCATGACAAAGCCAGCAAATTAGTATTGCTAACAGAAGACATCTGTTAATGAATTCAGTATCTGAGTCTTTGATTTTTCAGATCTTTTAAGCCCCTTTCTTGATCTCTTGTCAAAAGCTGGGTTGTCACTATTTCCCTAGCCTGAAGCATGCAAGATTACAAGTCAAATTGTACTTCTATACCAGAAGGCTGGTTCTTGCTCTGTTTTGTATGCAGGACTGACACTCCCAGTCCCCCAAAAGATCAAACAAACATACTTGTCTGTTGGTTACAAAATAAAGGCTCACTGTCAGAATCCCTCAGAGAGCTATATGATGAAGAGGTCCACTCACAGATTAAAATATCCAATACGTAACTGTTAACAAAGACTTTTTTAAAATGCTTAGGCTTTAAAGTGTTAATTTTCAATCAGATCCCAAAGCCATGAACATTATAACTTTTTTCATTATGCTTCCACTCGCCTTTGTATCCAAAGAGCTCTCAAATTTAATTTCACAAATTATAGTTGGGCAAGTGCAACAAATGCTTAAAATACATGTTTCATTGAATCCTTTCATTTTGACTTGTTAAGAAACAAAAATAATAAGAATAAGAGCTGTATATGCCCGAATCTGCCATCAACCCTAACCATATCTAAGTGGAAAACAAGGACTATCTCATCCAGAGGCAGCATATTTATGCTTTGCTAGCCATTTAAAGTTCCAGTCAATTGAGAAGTAATTATGAACTGATGACTGTTTCAAATTCCATTATTAACTGTTTTGACAAAAAGGGTTTTTTTTTAATTAGCAAATTCTTTCCACTTGTATTTATTTGTTGTTTATTTCCAATATTTTTTAAAATCATTTTTATATCCCGCTTTTCCTCCAAGGAGCCCAGAGCGGTGTACTACATACTTAAGTTTATCTTCACAACAACCCTGTGAAGTAGGTTAGGCTGAGAGAGAAGTGACTGGCCCAGAGTCACCCAGCAAGTATCATGGCTGAATGGGGAGTTGAACTCGGGTCTCCCCGGTCCTAGTCCAGCACTCTAACCACTACACCACACTGGCATTGTTATTTGCATATCACTTCTCAAGCATAGTATTTCTCAAAGCAGTTTTTAAAGTCTTAAATTAGCATTGTGTAGCATGGAAAATACCTTCAAAAATACCTTACTTTTTAAAAAAATGACAGAAGTACTGCATAGCACTGAAGCTGATGTATAACATCAAAACATTTGCTATTTTAAAAATCTGTTATATTTTATTTTATCTGTGCATTAAAAAGAGGTCTTGAAAAAAGCTTGTGTTCTTCTAGAGAATGTGTATTTCACCACCATTATACCATCTTAGACAGAAGGACTTCCAGTTTGATTATCTAGCCTATCTTTAGCCATATTTTTATGAGATTGTGACTTGTTATTTCTATCAATAAACCACTGAAATATTTTTATTTATTTATTTATTTATTTATTTTATTTGTATACCGCCCTTCCAAAATGGCCATGGTGGTTTACAATTAAAAACAAACCACTAAAACAATAAACAGTTAAAACAAAATTAAAAACAATATAACAACAGTTAACAATTTAAAAACATTTTAAAATAAGAATTAAACAATTGCAGTAATTAAAAACCCTGAAACTGGGTTAAAGTATTAAAACCAATTTTAAAACCCTGGAAAGCCAGGCCAAACAAATATGTTTTAAGGGCTCTCCTGAAGGCTAATAGAGAATTCAAATTATGGATTTCTGCAGGGAGCACATTCCACAGCCCCAGAGCAGCTATAGAGAAGGCCCAGCTCTGAGTTGCCAGCAGACAAGCTGGTAGTAACTGGAGACGAACCTCCTCAGATGACAATGTGCGGTGGAGATCATACAGAAGAAGGTGCTCTCTGAGGTAACTTGGGCCTAAGTTCATATTTTTGTGTGATCACTACTGATTGCTCTTGAGTGATCACTACTGCCACAATGTACATGAGTGGGCTTGTTTCCTGTAATGACTCAGTCTTAATCTCGGCTACAGCTTTGTTCAGGTCATTTAATGCTTGTGCCAGGTCTTCTTTGGACACCAGTTTCAGTGCAGACAGTCTTTTATACCTTTTTATTTCTTTCATATTATTTATTTATTTATTTATTTTATTAGATTTGTATACCGCCCTTCCCAAAATGGCTCAGGGTGGTTTAGAGCATGATAAAAACAATTAAAACAAGTTAACAATTAAAATCAAACTATTAAAACACAATAAAATCAATTAAACAGCTAAAAGCCCTAAAAATCAGGGCAACAATTTAAAACAAATAGTCAATCATTGAAAACCCAGGAAGGCCAGGCCAAACAGGCTCTCCAAAAGGATGGCAATGATCTCAAATTACGAATTTCTGCCAGGAGTGCATTCCACAGCCCAGGAGCAGCTACAGAGAAGACCCGCCTCTGCGTCACCACCAGACGAACTGGTGGCAACTAGAGACAGACCTCCTCAGATGTCCTTAATGTGTGGTGGGGATTATGTAGAAGAAGGCGCTCTCTTAGATAACTTGGACCTAAGCCGTTCAGTGCTTTAAGGGTAATAACCAGCACTTTCTATTTTGCCCGGAAACATATTGGCAGCCAGTGTAACTGTTTCAAAACAGGCATAATATGGTCTCTCCGGGTTGCCCCAGAGACCAATCTGGTTGCCACATTCTGAACTAACTGAAGTTTCCGGACTACGTACAAAGGCAGCCCCACGTAGGGCGCATTGCACTAGTCAAGCCAGGAGGTTACCAGCTGATGCACCACTGTTTTGAGGTCAGCCTCTTCAAGGAATGGGCGCAGCTGTTGAATCAGCCGAAGCTGATAGAAGGCACTCCTGGCCATGGCCTCCACCTGAGATACCAGGGTGAGGCCTGGGTCCAGAAATACTCCCAGACTGCGCACCTGCTCCTTCTGGGGGAGTGTAACCCCATCCAGCACAGGAAGATCTAACTCACCTCTCAGATTCTGAGCCCCCACAATGAGCACCTCCGTCTTGTTTGGATTCAGCTTCAATTTGTTCTCCCTCATCCAGCCCATTACTGCCTGTAGGCAGGCATTTAGAGAATGAATGCCATTTCCTGAAGAAGGAAGGGAGAAGTAGATTTGGGTGTCATCAGCATACTGAAAGCACCCAGCACCAAATCTCCTGATGACCTCACCCAGCAGTTTCATGTAGATATCGAAAAGCATTGGTGACAGAATGGAGCCCTGAGGGAATAATAGTCCACTATAATGCTCTCTTCATGAGGCTGCCCTGAAGACAGCCTCATCAAAACCCCTGCTAACTTGGCAAAGAGGCACTTTTTTATGTGGTGATTCTCTTTATTTATCAGAGGGAGAGTAACTGGCCCTATACACCCCCAGCACAGTACCACCAGTGACTGTTGCTGGTGTCTATCTTATGTTCCTTTTTAGATTGTGAGCCCTTTGGGGACAGGGATCCATCCTATTTATTTATTATTTCTCTGTGTAAATTGCCCTGAGCCATTTTTCGAAGGGCCCTAGAGAAATCAAATACATACATACATAAACAAACAAACAAACAAACAAACAAACAGGTTCTCCAGTTGCTTCAAAATGGTCTTAACTGGAGCCATGAGATTGGATATTGTAACTCCAGTCTTCTTCACTGGTTCCCTATTTGTTTCTGGACACAATTCAAAGTGTGGATGTTAACTTTTAAAGCCTTTAATTAATTCCCCTCTGCAGGAAGCTATACCAGGCTCCTTCTCTTCTAGTCTATAGGTGGGCATTTAAGACCCAACTGTTGTAACACACCTTTGAGATCTGATGATAGCTGTTTTGCCCCCCCCTTTTATTTATTGATGTTGCTTTTCAGTCTGCTATTATGTTAGTTTTATCCATGTTTTAATTGTGAGATTTTATTGATTTTTTATGTATATGATGAGGTTTTTAACTAGATTGCTTGTTACTCTGAAAATAAATTATTGAAAAGTAGGATATTAATATATTACCAAAAAAGTACACGTAAGTGCATGGTGAAGCTACATATTATAAGTCACACAGACAGTAGCCAAAATGGCATCCCAACATTAGGTTTTCTCTTTCCATAATATTTGGTATAATTCAAGGCTTTTAAAAATGTGTAACCTGTCATAAAATGTGAAATTCTAAAAACTAAATGTGCAGTTCAAAAATTCAAGTCATTCAATAGTTGTATTATGTCAAATGATGTAAAAGGTAACTGATAACAATGGTGTCAAGTCAACTCAAGTCAAGTTTTATTTACGGTCGTAGACCAAACAATCCATACATGCAAAAGGCAAAACAAATTTATAAGAAACTCTATAGATTCTCATTATACATTTTTAAAGATCCATTTTGTTTATCTTATTTATTTGTTGTTTCTCTGTGTGAACCGCCCTGAGCCATTTTTGGAAGGGCAGTATAGAAATTGAATGAATGAATGAATAAATAAATAATAAAAGCAATATAGCAAAATTTAGCGACGGAGTTAAAAATTGAAACATCCTCATCAGAAAGTAAAAATTTAACAAGTTGTTCAGCAGACTGTTCCATCTGTTTACAGACCAAAGATAAAATTAAGTGCTCCCTCGACTGCCTTTGTATTTTACAGGATAACAGAATACGCTCAATAGATTCTATTTCCACACTGTCGCATCCACAGTAGCATTCTTCCAGGGGAATACCACTGTATCTCCTGGCTAATAGTGCAGAAGGAAAAAAAATTGTTCTTGCCCTTGTAAATGCCCTCCGAAATTTGCTGAGTGTAATACGGGAGAAATAATTCGCTGGTAAAAGATCCCGTCTAGTTCTTACTCCTTTATAGAATTCTGTTAAAGAAGCCCAGTTATTTTGTAATTCAATAACTGTCAAACGCTGTCTCACTATTCTTTTAGCATTTACCAAGTCTAACTCCAGCAGCTGCTCAGGGTCTACTCCTAGGGTAGCAAGCTTTTTGCTAACTACAGTGCACCAATAACAATGGTGTTTTCCAGACTGTGGGAGAAAGTGGTGTAAAATCCCACAGCGTTTACCCTAACATTTGATTTATTTTTTTATCATATTTTTAAAATCATATTTCTATACCTCCTGATATGCACATCTCTAGGGGAGTTGTGGTGGGATGGCAAGAGGGAGAAGAGAGAATGGAGAATTTGCACAAGGGCACTACCGGGGCTCGCTGGGGGATTTATGGTGGGGTGGCGGGGAAGGGAGAAGAGAATGAGACAGAGCAAGAGAGAGGCAAAGGGCAAGCGAGACAAATACACACCGCATGGAGGGAGAGGGCATGTGGGGAAGCAGAGAGGCAGAGATTGCGGGGGGGGCGGAGCAAGCCTGCCAAAAATAAACAAAAAACACAGCTATTCTTTTTCTCCTGCACTTACAACGATTTAAGCCTGAAACATCAAGCTGAGATCTGATTCAGGCAGTGGCTTTGTGAACATTCCCCTATGCATGATGGTGTCAAAATCTAGATCATACGTACACGCGCCAATCCTATACTTTGCAAAGCAATTTTAAGCTGCCATCTGGAAAGTGCCAATGAGAACCAAAACTCTTATCAAGCACACCCATTCCTCCTCCATCTGCTAAAGATGCTGCCTGTAGACTCTACTGCCGCTCCTCAGAGTCTTTACTAATGAATATAACACTATCTGCAACAGTGCTTTCAAATTCCCACTTATGAGGATTTTCATTCACTCTTGGAAAGTTTCTAAATATTATGAAATATAACTCCAGGCAAAAAGGTATGCCTATAGAAACTAGGAAAATGCACAGGTGTGTGTTCATAGCAGAGCATGCTACATGAGTAAATTACACTCACATACTATCGTGCAGTTCTGAATTTTCTGCATTGGTACAATTTATCTTGTTACCTGACATTATTACACTGTTTCTGTTCCTCTCAAGTGGGTAGTCATTGGAGACAGATAAAGGTTATAAAAAGGAGGAAAATTTGTTGTGAAAACTGATTCTAGGGTCAAGAAGGAATTCTTTGAGCTTAATTCAGGATTTCCTTTTAACCAAGCTAGAAGGAAGCTGCTATGTGATAACAGAGCGCCTGTTCAGAAAATCTTTACCAGGTGCTGGATCCAGGTGCTGGATCTCAACTAAGGCTCTTTGCTGCACATCTGCCAAATAGGCTTTAAAAGCAAGGAGATCTCCTGTGCAAGTATAACACAAGGCCAACTGACATAAACTAAAGTCTAGAGTAGATCAAAAAATAAGTGAGTGGCTGTCATGATGAAAGCCCAATCCATTAAGTTAAGCCACTACTTTTAATTTTAAAGATGTGGCTCTTGTTCATCTATCCAGGATTATCTGAAACAAAGAACAGGAGCTGAGCAAAAACCTGGACCCAATTTTGAGGCAACAGTTTATTTTGGAAAGCCTGTAAAAAAAAAAGTTTGCATGAAAGCAAGGTGACTGTGTGCCAAAATGTCTTGTTAAATGACTGTGCTAATTACTGTAAGCTAAATATATAAAACAATTTGCCTGAAGCATTAAGAAACTCTAGCTGGCCTTTTGGGAAAGTTTCCAGGCCTATGGGAGTGAATTCCTTGGAATGCAACTATGTCCTGAGGTATCAGACCCTCTCTTTCCTTCAGATCAAGTAAACCTGGAAAGTTCAAGGACTGCTTTCCCCCTCTTTTAATAGAAAGCAGGATTCTGGAAGTGGAGGAGGAGGAGGAGGAAATCACAAATGTCTAACGAGTTGCAAAGTGCAGCTGTCTAAAATCAAGGAAGAAAAGCGATGGAAAAACTGCTTCAGCACAACCTGTTAGAACATCACCCTGTCACAAACATCACCCTCTCATTCAATACATGCCTGTACATATCTAATGCAGCAGATAGTATCACCTTATGCACAATGAGCTTCAATGCACAATGAGATGGTTCACACATCCAGCTGTGTGGGTCCTTATGCGATCAAAAACAGAGGATTAAAGCCATGTAAATGCATTAGTGAACCTGTCCAGAGCTATTTCTTTTGTTTCTGAGATTAAGTGCATTCTTTCCCATTTTATATGTATGTACGTCTTGCATGTACCCACTTCACTTATTTCTCTAGATTGGTTTACTATATGCTTGATGTCTGCCAGCTTACTGCGTGACTTTGTGGGAAAGCAGTAGCCCTATTCAGACATTCTAATGTCTAATGTCGAGCATAGTGAACAGGGATAGCAAACAGGACGTTGGAGTTTCACAGGAGTTTAGCGGGAAGTGCGAGGGGGAGCCTGGAACAAGCTCCTGTGATCAGAAGGAGCCAGGTGGAGAAGAGACAACCCTCCCTCATATTCTTGAGAAAAGCTGTTTGGACAGTTAAATAGCTGACCATTACAGCTGAGACCTAACCTTCAAATGAACTATCTCTAAATACTGTAAACAGCCAACACAACCAGTATGAAGAAAGAAAGTGGTGACTGCCAACAACCTGGATGGCTTTAAGAGGGGTTTGGATAACTTCATGGAGGAGAGGTCTATCATTGGCTACTAGTTGGAGGGCTATAGGCCACCTCCAGCCTCAAAGGCAGGATGCCTGTGAGTACCAGTTGCAGGGGAGTAACAGCAGGAGAGAGGGCACGCCCTCAACTCCTGTCTGTGGCTTCCAGCATCATCTGGTGGGCCACTGTGAGAAACAGGATGCTGGACTAGATGGGCCTTGGGCCTGATCCAGCAGAACTGTTCTTATGTTCTTATGTACATACAGCATCCACAGAAGCACACCTCAAGGCCCCAGGACTGTGCTGATGCAATTTGAAACTTCATTCCCTGCTCAGTACATTTACAACATTTGTCTGAAGTGTAGGGTTGCAAATAGGAATGTGCACGAATCAGCTCAGCAACTGCGGGCAGGGCAGGGAGCGTTCCTTTTAAAAAGAGTAGTGCAGGTCCTTACCTGCTGCTCCACTGCTCATGTGCCACATGTCGGCTTTTGGGAACAGGGAAATAGCCGCGTGTAGTCTTTTGTACACCAACACCAGTCCTGGATGAGCAGTGGGACAGCAGAGCAGCTAGTAAGGGCCTGAATTCCTCCCTTTTAAAGGAACTGATCCTCACCCCACCATACCAGCTTGGGTGTGCCTGAGCAAACCGTTTTGGCACTTCCAGCCTGATACACCAAACCAGTTCGTGCACATCCCTATTGCTAACATTCTATTGCCCAAATAAGGGACACACGTCAGGGGTGTTGGGGGATAGGGATGTGCACAAACTGGTGCTTGGCCAGTTTGGCAGTGGGAGGGTTTACCTTTAAGAAGCAGGGAGGGTGCTCATTGCCCCACCATGTTTTGCCCGCTGGCGCTGTCTGCAAAACTACTGGCATGGGGTGGCAGCATTTCACCTTGCCGCCCCGGTCAGTGTCGGACGGAAGTGGCTGGTGCGTGTCTATGATGTGCACACGCACACTGGCCACTTCCAGTCTGATGCTGACCTGGGCAGCAAGGAGGTATGCTGCTGCCCCGCCACAGTGGGTTTGCAACCAATGCTGGTGGTGGAAATGTGGTGGGGCAGATGAGCACTCTCCCTGCTCCTTAAAGGTAACCCAACACCACCACCGAACTGGCCCAAACAAAGGACCTCCGGACTGGTCCATGCACATCTCTATTGGGGAGACGGGCAGGATGCAGGGGTGATCAAGAGCATGAGCAGCAAGGCTGTATTAAACACAGTGCATTTGCAAAGAGACAGAGAGCTGTAATAATGGGTGACTTCAATTACTTTCATATTGATTGATTGATTGATTGACTGACTGACTTAGTGCCATCAAGTCGGTGTTGTCTCTTAGCGACCACATAGATAGATTCTCTCCAGGATGATTTGTCTTCAGCTTGGCCTTTAAGGTATCTCAGTGGTACATTCATTGGTGTTGTGATTGAGTCCATCCACCTTGCTGCTGCTGGTCGTCCTCTTCTTCTCTTTCCTTCCACTTTCCCCAGCATTTATGGACTTCTCAGTGGAGTTGGGTTTTCTCATAATGTATCCAAAGTATGATAGTTTGAGCCTGGTCATTGCTGCCTCAAGTGAGAATTCTGGATTGATTTGTTCTATGTAGTAGTATTGTTTATTTCGGCCCAAGGCCAGCATACAAAAAGAAAAAAACAACAAGAATAAATACATAAAACAGACAAAATACATAAAACCTAAAATAGATAAAACATTAATACCTTCAGATAGCGCACATTAATACCTTCAGATAGCGTTCTATGATACGTTTGTTTGTTTTCCTGGCTGTCCATGGTATCCTAAAAGTCTTCTCCAGCACCAAAGTTCAAAAGCATCAATGCTTTTTCTATCACATAGAATGGGCAAATTCACATGCGGATATTGACAGAGAGGCCAAATTTCCAGACATGCTAAATGACCGTGCCTTGGAACAGTTGGCCGCTGAACCAACCAGAGAGAAAGGGACTTTGAACTTAATCCTGAGTGATGCCATGTTGCTAGATGTCAGAGTTGTAATCCTAGTACCTGTTGCTAGATGTCAGAGTTGTAGAACCATTGGGGAACAGTGGCCATTGTGTGATCTAATTCAGCTTTTATGAGAGTGCAGGCAGCCGCGGCTGACACATGATTAAATGGAGGGCTTGCTCCGTTAACCTCATTTAGGGGTAGCAGTTTTTAGGCGGGCTAGCCGCTGTGCGATCCTGGTGGTTCCAACAATCACTGAAAACTCCCCTAGCCCAGTTTTCAGTGATCATCAGAATTGCTTCAATGTGTCATTCAGATGGCAAAATGTTTTGGTTCTCCCTGGACAGCTTTTAAGAAGAAACTGTTAAACAAAACAAAACAAAACACTTCCCACCTCCAGGCCAAAAGTGTTAGCTTTGAAAATATCTTCAATGAATCATAATAGCAGTAATCATTATTTTATGTTTATTAGTTGCTTACAGCAAGTAGGTACTGTAACTATTTAATTGGCATATTCCCTGCCTATAGATGAAGGATCAAACATTGCATGATGTTAAATGCATCATTGTTCTATTTTTCTTTCAGATAGGAACTATGGGGAGGTCCTATCTAGATTGGGAACAGTGGCATGTTGCAGGGGTATAAACCTGTGCCCTTGTACTGTTTTCCTGGTCCCCATCCCACAAGATGCTACTTGCCCTGTGAAGAAAGTTGTTATTGGTGCCAATGGGATCTTCCCTGCTGGGGCAAACTGCAGCTTCAGTTGCAGGGTAGGGGGAATGTTAGGAAAAATGGTGCAGGGAAATAGGGTTAACCCCTCCCCCACACCATGGTCCCAATTTGCATTGAGCCATTGTCATTCTTTTTTCTTTTCTTTTTAAAAGACATGTGGTCTCATCTGTAGTTGGAACCTTAACTTCAATGGCAGACAGGATGCACAAGGAAATAAAGTATGGATATATGTGAAACAACTGGAACCAGAAATGAGGTGCTAAGCTAAGGTTTGCAGCAATGAGGGGTGGGGTGGGGGGAAGAAAGGCAAATTATTTCACAGTTAAGTAGAATGCCATGAATGCTTCTGACCTTTTCAGATTAACTAAAAATGTATCAATCCTCCTGCTGAGAACTGGGTGACAGAAAACTCAACTTCAATGAACAAATTAGCAATAAATATGTAAGAGGGGAGGGGGGCATTAGCTAGAAGGAAGACACAAACACACAGAAGCCTCTTTAGAGCTGACCACATCGCTTTAAGCCCAAAGTGTTCTAAATCTAACACATCTTCCCTTATAGACATCAGCGTGCATTAGTGCAAAAATTCCAGATTCATAGTTTGCATGACATTTTTGGTGACAGTGTCAGTCTGATAAAAAGGGGGCTTTCGCTTTTTCAGGAAGACAACTCTCAGTAGTCTAGACAGCATTGCCCCAGCTGAAGAAATAAGTAATGTCCAAAGCTTAACATCCTGGATGTCTATTTAATCATAAAGTTATTCAATCTGATAAGAAAGTGCCAAAATGAGGGTAAAGCACAGTGGTAATAATAAGAGACAACTTTCAGAGGAGTCCACAAAAGCAGGGCTTGTTCACTAAAGTCCTTCACTTCTTTGAAGTCATTTTCCTTGTAATAGTTCTGGGTGCTGGAAAATGCTCCACAATCTTTTTGAATAATTTCAAGTGGCACCAAGCTGATTCAGAACACAGTAAGGTCATTCTCATGACCTTTGGTTGGGTGCGGAGGGTGGGTCAGTGGGGGCAGGGTTGAACCTTCCTCCCCACACCCCAGACGATTTGTCCTGCTGCTTTTCAGCACACAGATTGAATGCCCACACTCTGACCAGCGCAGTTCGCACACAGTTGAGAATCAGTAAATGATATACATACATGTGTGAACCAGCCCAACATGAAAATTCTGTGTTGCACACTATAGGTCATTCTTGAACATTGAATGATAGCCCCTCTTCCCAGTCATTCGTGTTGGACTAACTTACCTGCTGTTGCATCAGATTCCTTCACATCTGACCCCAAAATGTATTTCTAATGCCACTCTGAGATTGGAATGGGGTGATCTCGAGAGAGGCCAGAGCCTGGTATCTAATATTAATAAACTGGACAAGAATCAACTTATTGCCCTCTGGTCGCCTTCCCTTGTTATTATTGTTATTACCTTGTTATCACCTCTGCTAACTGGGCAAAGAGGCACCTTTTACTGTGGTGATTCTCTTTATTTAGCAGGGGGAGAGTAACTGGCCCTATCCACCCCCAGCATAGTATTTCCAGTGACTGCTGCTGGTGTCTATCTTATGTTTCTTTTTAGAATGTGAGCCCTTTGGGGACAGGGTTCCATCTTATTTGTTTGTTATTTCTCTGTGTAAACTGCCCTGAGCCATTTTTAGAAGGGTGGTCTAGAAATCAATTATTATTATTATTATTATTATTATTAGATAGGCACTGCTTGAGCTGGTGGGAGAACTGTGTCAGGAAACTCAGTACCTATAGTCTTTCACCAATCCCTCTTTGTGGGATTGTTCAGGGCTAAAGAACTCATTAAATGAAGGATCTGGGCTATTGATCTTCAGAAAGACCTGTCGAGGACATCTAGGCCATTCCATCTGCACAGTGGTGGGATGAGAACTCGCCCAGCAGATATCTATTCCTCCTTTACTTTCCCTAAACATAGATGGGCCTCCTCGAGGGCCCGTAAGAATGCCCTCCCTTAGGAACTTTTGACGGGTAAATATAGTAGAATTCCAAATGAGCAGAGATGTTGCCCCTGTAACTCTGATGAGATTGAGTCAGTTGCACATGTGCTCCTGCAGTGTGTCTTTTATATAGATCTTAGGTGAAGGTTAATTGGCTCAGGGTGGTTAAATGTCTCAACTGCCCTGAGCCATTTTTGGAAGTGGTTTTTATAAATTAAATAAATAAGTTAATTAATTAAATGACCCTCTTTTACACAATCTGACAGATCAATCGGACGAATTCTATATCAAATATTTACTAATAGATGCAAATTCATCTATCACACACACAGTTGCAAAATTCTGTTGTTCTGCAATACGAGCTTGTCACACTCTGTTCACTTATGGTTAGATCCAGTGTACAGTTAATATGGCTATGTTTAAAATTTTATATTATTTTAGAGGTTGTGATATTGGTCAAAGACCATAATAAAGACTGACTGATGGACATTCTTCATGGTTTATCAACCAAGGAGTTTCAGTAAATACTTTTGAATTATAGCATGGCTGCATAGGTGATAACTCTACAGTAGTTATAATCTAATATGAAGTTAATCTAATCTAATCTAATCTAATCTAATACAATATAACATAAACGTTATTCCACCTTCTACAGGAGATACCTAGCAACCTAGACATTGGACAAATACCTTTACATTTCTTGGTACAGCAGAGAAGAAGTCAGCTGAGGCTTGTCCCATTTATTACTCCTGACATTGTCATCTGACTTAAACCCTCATCTGCTGAACAAGAATCCAGATGTGCCAAGTGAAGGAGGAAGTAGTCAATAGGACTTAGATGACCTACAGCTGCCTTCTTACTTGCTGTGTCTGGAGATTTAAAGAAAATATTGTCAAGAGACATCCCAGAGCACTCACCTTTTTAATACAATTGGTATAATCTGAAAGAATTCAGAGAGCTCTTATTCCTATAGAAAGCCAATGAGGTAATACTCACAGCCACCTGAGGGAGCTATCCTGGCACTCTGGAAAGGGAAACCAAAGCTAGGTCTGTTGGTGACAATCTTTATCATAGTGTCCCAAGGCTAGACAGGGCAGGCAGAGGAGATCTGATGCTGTACCTCAGTACAGCAACAGATCTCTTCTACCTGGCCCCTCTAGCTCAGGACTCTATGGTAAAGATGATCACCAGGAGCTGTGAAGCACCCACAAAATCAAACTCCAAGATATGAGGGCTTCTCTTTCCCTCCAATCTTGGTTAAGATCAAGGTATGGAAGTCAGGCTTTGTGGGTTTGAACAGACTATGTAGGCAGGCTTCCTGTGAGTTATCATGATCAGCAGTTGCTGCCTTTACTGCCTGCTACCCTCTGATTGTGAGAAGAGGCCTACTGTGTTCTATAGGTTAAAATGCAGGACTTGGCCTGTGGAGACCTATATTTACACATCCCTGCTTATCCATAAACCTCACTGGGTCAGTTACTCTCTCAGCCTAATCTACCTCACGAAGCTGTTGTGATTATAGGATTAGATTGTACACTATCCTGAATCGGGAGGAAAGGAGTGATACAATAAATAAATAAAAATACAGAAGCATATTAATAGTTTACACTGACCTTCAGCATAGCATTCTCAGTGACTTGCAATTGACTGCTACTCAGTCAACCTCTACATAAAATGTGTTCTTTAATAAAGCTTGAACTTAATGAAGATGCATGGTGCATGTGGACCAATGCCTTTTTGTACAGAGATGAATCAGGAGGGTTCAGGAAGTCGAGAAGTGAATGGTGGGTGGAGATGGAAAAGTGGCTATTCAAAATCAGCAATACCTTTGCATGTCTCAAACAGACATTCTTATCCATGCAATTATGATGTCATTCATGAGTCAATCAGAATTTTGACACAACTTTAGAAAGAATCTGAAACTGTCAGGACTCTCCCTCTTTCACAATTCTTTAACAACAGCTACTTTACATGATCATTGTCTTGCTTCCAATCACATATCATGTCAAGAAATGCAGACTTAATTTCTCTTGGCAGATACATTTAGAAACTTAAAATATTGAATTAATAACAAAATATATGAAGTAATAGACAGATAGCTGGGCAAAGTTATTCCTATGCGGATAAATAGACAGACATTGAGGCAGGGGCGTAGCAAGGTTGGAGTGGGCCCAGAGACGAGATTTTAAAATGGGCCCCCCCACTCAAAGTCCAGGGACTCCACACACCCTAGGCCCCCAAGGATTTAAGTCTGATATTCCAAAATAAGTATGCTGCCTGGAAATACATTTCACTGAATACACACATGCACACGTCACAATATATAGTGATATACATTGAGTACTATACATTTGTTTTACTTTTAATGCCTAGAACACACTAGAAGATGAATGATTAAAATGGCCCCCTCGCTGCAGATTAGCAAAGGAGACTTTCAACCATGCAGGGTGAGCCTATGTTTGTTTTCTCAGAATTCTGAACAAATTCAGTCAAGTTCGATTCCAGAAGGTTCTTCACAGGAGGCTTTTAAAGCCCTTTAACACACATCTCCTCTGGAATAGAGGTGCTTCATTCACATGTTGGTGAGATTTACCCTGAAGTCCCTGCAAGTTATTGGAGAGCAGTTCACACACAAGAAAAATAAAATAAAATAAAAGCACAACACATGCTTCACAGTTCTCACTCAGACCTTCTGGGTTGCAAAACAACTTGAACATAAGTGCATTTATAAATGAATGAATGAATGAATAAAATAAATATAATACTGTTTCTTCCAGAAGTTTTTGTAATTTTCTGCCATGAAACAAGCCACTTATAGGACTTTTTAGATAGTTTTTTTTAAGCCAGCAAATTTTCCAAGCTGTTTAAAAATAAATATTCAGAGACTTCTCAGTCCCCCCCCCCATCTCAAAGCCCTATGGCAAGCAGATCCCTATATATCGGGGGGAGGGGAGGTAACCACAAAAAGGAGTTCACACTCTACCTGGCAGCAAGGGGTCTTCTGCTGCAGAGACCAGTGGTGGCCACTCTGGCTGCCTCCTCCTTCCTGGCTGGCTTGGGCCCTACTCGAGTTCAGGCTTCACAGAGGCCTACAGAGGCCTCCAGCCCCGCCCACCCGCCGATCAGCTGAGAGGCGGGAGAAAAGGAGCTCTTTGCAGCTTGTCTGCTGCCTGGATTGCCGGCCAGGAGAACAAGCTGGAGAGACAGCGAACAGGGCAAGTGGCTGAGGAGCCTTGGGGCTGGGCAGGGGGCAATGGGGAGTCACGTGAGGTGCCTCTGGGGGGGCCCCTCCAGGCAGTGGGGCCCCCAGACAACTGTCTCCCCTTGCCCTATCTTTGTTACACGCCTGCATTGAGGTGCTTCACACAAGCAGTGTAGAGCGCGAAATGGGGTCTGTGGGGAAAGCGGGTTTGCCCGACCCTCCCCGCAGACAAGCACTCACCGTTCCCTGGGTGGGCGGATCACCTGCCCAGACAAGCGGAGGCTTGACTCTGGCAGCTCTGGGGGGTCAGGCAAAGGGAAGTGCTGCTGCACGGCACCCCACCCCCAGGAGCCCCAATAATGCAGTGTGCAAATGCGCAGTGCATTACTAAGACCCCCTTCCCCAAGTGTGCCTACCTGCAAGCAGCCGCAAGCAGCCCTGGAAGACACATGTTCAAATAAATGAGGTCATGGGAGTGCTCACTCCCTTAACCTCATTGAACTAGGAGGCTACTTTGGTGGGTTTGCTGCTGTGTGGCGATTCACACAAGTGTGCAAAACCGGGCTGGGCTCCGTTAGCCCAGTTGCGCACGCTCGTTTGAATAGCCTCATTATTTTGTTCCTATCTGAATATGCTGAATATTAGTAGTCACAAGCCCATAACATGGATAGTGGCTTCATTCCTTCCCATCACTGCCAATGATGGCTTCATTCCTTCCCATCACTGCTTTGCTTCTCCTATTTCCCACGCATATCTTTCTTCTTTCACCACTCAGTGCCTCCACACTCAGTGCACATCCTTTAATCATATGTGAAGGTTGTTATTTGGAATCACTCCTCTACATGTGTTCCCAAACCATTTTGTTTTGGAGTGGGTGTAGAGGGGCAATTCTGACAAACTCCTCACACACAATTAAAAGGCATGCTGAGAATGCATCGGTGTGTCCTTTAATGATGTTGGCACAGGCACATTCCTGGCGCATCCCTGCTTTGATCTCATGTAGGAGGTGGTGTTCATTTAACCAGCCCAAATTGTCCAAACACAGGTCAGGCAAGGCAGGCAGCTGGAGGCATGCTTTTAATGAAAATTGTTGAACCAGCAAGGAGCAGGGGATGGCTGCCTTTATGGCTATCAGGGGCTCTGCCCCTTCCTGAACTCCTAGGGTAGCCCTCCTCCCGAGGAGATACTCTGGCTGGTTTCTCTCTCTTCTTGAGGAGACCTGAGCAGGCAAGGGCATGCTCTGCATTTGAAGCCTGAGCCCAGTTCTTCTGACTCAGTGCCGCCTGTGCTCCTGGGGACTCGAGCCAATGGAGGACAACCAAGGAAAGGGGTGGGAGCCCCACAGGGGTTGCTAGGTCCCAGAGCCCCAGAACTTCTTTGAAGGAGTGACTGGCTCTGGCTGCTCTAATCCTGATGGCTACCATGGGGTGGGAGGCAGCTGTCATCAGCAGTGAGGATCCAGGCTGGGGTAGACTTGCCTTCATCCTCAGACTTGCTCTTTTCTGCATTGGCATCTGGGAAAAACCCTAACACCATGGAATTGTTTTCCATTTTTCATTGTGACTGAAGATCTCTTAGTTTACTTTCCATTTTGACATTCAGTGAACTCCTGTGAAAGCTCCACACCTAAATGAGGTGGGCAGCACTGAGAACATTTAAGATTATATGTATATTTGTACACTTTAAAGTATAGTCCTAGCTAAGGGATTAGGAAGAACCTGCCATGCAGAAAAGTGTGTGTGTGGGTGGGTGGGTGGACTGGGGTACCTGAAGAAAACCAGCGATCTCTCAACACAAACATGTTTTGGAAGGTACTGTTATTTGAGTTCAATAGTATTTTTCATATTCATTTTCATATTGTAGCTTCATGCATTTAAACAAATTTCCCTCTTTTACCTTGACTTACACACAAAAGTGATCATTGTTTGCTAAGGGATAGCTATCATGAGGTCCTCAGTGAGTTAACAAATGTAAATCTACTGTAGTTAAAATATTTTAAGAGCTTTGATAAAAAAACAAGGGCCCTAAGTTACAGCAATGTACCAAACACTAACATCACAAAGAAATGCAAGTTGGAAAGAAGAACTCATTGATGGAACATACAAGTCTGCAACATTCATTACATGTAGGTTAAATTAAAATTATGCATTCAAGCAAATAGTATGGAATCATATTTCCTAATAAATATGAAACAAAAAATAACAGTTAATCTTGCCCATTTAGCTAAGTCTATATACATTTTTTAAAAAGAAATGTATATAAAAAACTATTCTTGCATGAGGGTTTCTTTAAGTTGAAATGATATTTTATACATTATTTGAATTTCTCAACTCTTACTGTATCAGCCCTAAAGAGAAGGCATTTCTCTCTCTACATCATGTTCTACACGTTGTTCTACATGTAATATTTATTTATTTCATATAGTTTATTTTCTGTCCTTCAGCAATAAGCATTTTCAGGGCAACTCACAATAGAAAGAACAAAACAAATCAACATAAAATCTAAACAACAGTAGGAGAAAAGCACAGCAAGAAGAAAGCAGTAGGTTAAAAAACAGCAGATAACAGCAACTTAAGAGTCCCGAGGAGAAAAAGGTTTTCACCTGAAATCAAAATACCATCAGAGGCACCACTAGACAAACCTCCATTAGGAGAATTCCATAGGCAGTGTGACACTACCATAAAGGTCTTTTCCTCAGTCACTGATCACTTCACCACAGAAGGCAAAGAGGGACATCCAGTGATGCCCTCAGTGTTCAGAAAGGCTGTTGTGGGGGAAAGAAATTGACCAGGTATTGAGATCTTAAATTGGTAAGGCTTTAAATGTTGAGTACCAGCACTTTGAATTGTACTTGGAAACCAATCAGTGACCTTGGAAACTGACCACGGCAAGATATCCCAATGCTTAATTTCAGATAGCAGCCATGGGGCTATAATTGGAACTAACCACTATTTACAGTTTTCAAAGGCAGACTTGAAGACTGTTTGTAAACAAAATGTACAAAATGGTTTGTGCCCGAAAATGGCAATTTTGGAGGTTTTGTAGCCAAAACAAAATGAAGAATTAAAAAACAGAGATTTTTGTTTCTAAATTGAAATGACTGTGTTTCAGACAGAATGCTTTGTTCTTTGGGAAAGCATTGCAATTGAAATTGACTTCTCTGACTCTCTCCACTCCAGCTGAGGAACTGAGTGATTAGCAGAAGATAAGATATGCAAAAAGCTTTTGAGCTTGAATGGTTTAGTTATGTATGTGTTGTATTCAGTGTGATTGAAATGCAAACTGACATTGCAAAGGGATTTGGAAGACAGCATTTTGAGACAGAAATACCCAAATATCTTTGGGAGCTCACTGCAAATCCAAAGCTCTTGCTAAAAGCCATGGTATAAATTGTGTGGAGAAGCTTTTTGAGAAGCTGGTTAGGAAAGTTCTGAAATTACACAGGTTTTTCTTTCCAAAGGTTTTTTTAAAAAAAGGTTTAGAAAGGTTTAGCTCTGTCCTCCAGGTTTCCTGATTGTGCAGCAGCCCCGCCTGGAGGGTCGGGGAGGGGGCGTTGCGGCCATCTATCGAGAGACCCTCCCCATTTCCAGGTGTCCGGTCAGGCAATCTCAGAATTTCGAGTGTTTGTCCTTGAGGGTGGGCCTCCGAGATAGGCTGGGGATTCTGTTGGTGTACCAACCACCCCGCTGCACTTCAGTCTCCCTACCTGAGCTGGCGGGGGTGATCTCGGAGGTGGCCTTGGGTTCTCCCAAGCTTATTGTCTTGGGGGATTTCAGTGTCCATGCTGATGCCCCCCTAGTGGGTGCGGCTCAGGATTTCATGGCCTCCATGGCAACCATGGGCCTGTCTCAATTGTTATCGGGCCCTACCCACATGGCGGGATACACTCTGGATCTGGTTTTTGCCGACCGGAGAATAAATGATCTGGAGGTGGGAGAGTTTGAGATAACTCCCTTGTCATGGACAGATCATCATCTGGTGGGGTTTAGTTTGACTGCTCCATCTGCCCTCTGCAGGGTTGCTGGACCGATTAGAATGGTCCGCCCTCGGAGGCTTATGGATCCGCTTGGATTCCAGAAGGCCCTCAGGGAGTTTCCAGTGTCCAGAGCTGGTGACCCTGTCAAGGCCCTGGTTGATCTCTGGAATGGAGAGATGGCCCGGGCTGTTGACACGGTTGCTCCTAAACGCCCTCTCCAGCTTGGTGGAGCCCGTTCAGCTCCTTGGTTTTCCTCGGAGCTTAGGGCAATGAAACAACTCGGGCAATGGCTAGAATGACGCTGGAGGAAGAGTCGCCACGAATCCGACCGAACACAGGCTAGAGCCCATTTTAGGGACTATGCCGTGGCGGTGGGGGCGGCGAAGAAATGCTTTTTCTCCACCTCCATTGCATCTGCTCACTGCAGACTGGCGGAGCTGTTTCGTGTAGCTAAGACATTGCTGCACACATCCCCCCAGGTAATGGGGGAGGAATCATCCACAGCCCACAGTGATCAGTTTGCATGTCACTTTGCAGAGAAAGTTGCTCACATCCGTGCTGATTTGGTCTCCAGAGTTTTGGCAGTTCTGGCAGATGTGCCTCTGGTACCATCTGGTCCTATTGTATTGGATTCTTTTCAGTTGGTACAGCCTGAGGATGTGGACAAGATCCTGGGCAGTGTGCGGGCGACATCGTGTGCTCTTGACCCTGGTCCTTCATGGCTAATAAAAGCTGCCAGGGAGGGGGCAGGTAGATGGTTGGAGGTGATTATCAATGCCTCATTAAGGGAAGGTAAGATGCCATCGTGCATCAAGGAGGCGATGGTGAGACCATTATTAAAAAAGCCCTCCCTTGATTCCTCCAACCTGAACAACTATAGACCGGTCTTTAACCTGCACTTTTTGGGCAAGGTGATAGAGCGTGTGGTGACGTCCCAGCTGCAGAGGGTCTTGGATGATACGGATTATCTGGACCCTTTTCAATCTGGCTTCTACTCCAGGTATGGGACTGAGACTGCCTTGGTCGCTCTAGTGGATGACCTATGCCAGGAACTAGACAGGGGGAGTGCATCCCTGTTGGTTCTGCTGGACCTCTCGGCGGCGTTCGATACCATCGACCATGGCATCCTTCTGGGCCGCCTCTCGAGTATGGGAATCGGAGGTACTGTGTTGCAGTGGTTCTGGTCCTTTCTTGGGGGGAGGGTCCAGAAGGTGGTGCTGGGGGACTACTGCTCGGCCCCGTGGCCGTTGGCTTGTGGGGTCCCGCAGGGTTCAGTCTTGTCCCCCATGCTATTTAACATCTACATGAAACCGCTGGGAGAGGTCATCCAGGGACTTGGACTGAGTTTTCAGCAATATGCGGATGACACACAGCTCTATCTCTCCTTGTCACCTGATCCTAGGGAGGTGGTGGATGTCCTGAATCGGGGTCTGGAGGCCATGATGGGTTGGATGTGGGCTAATAAACTGAAATTGAATCTAGACAAGACGGAGGTAATGTTGGTCAGTAGGAGAGCCAATCGGGATAAGGAGATTTTACCGGTTCTGGATGGGGTTACACTCCTCTTGAAGGAACAAGTACACAGCTTGGGGGTATTACTGGACCCGGCTCTGCTTTTGGAAGCTCAGGTGGAGGTGGTGGCCAGGGGTGCCTTTGCACGGCTTCGGCTAGTGTGCCAGCTGTGTCCCTTTCTTGAGAAGGCAGATCTGGCCACAGTTACCCATGCCTTAGTCACGTCAAGGCTGGATTACTGTAACACACTCTACGTGGGGCTGCCCTTGAAGAACATCTGGAAACTGCAGCTAGTGCAAAATGCTGCAGCTAGGGTTTTATCCAGAGCTGCCCCATGGGAGCACATCGCACCCATTTTGAAAGAGCTGCACTGGCTACCAGTTTGTTTCTGGGTCCAATTCAAGGTGCTGGTTTTGACCTTTAAAGCCCTAAACAGTTTGGGCCTGGGATACCTGAGGGACTGCCAGCTCCCAAGGGTTGCTGCCCACTTGACAAAGTCATCTGAGGGGGTTCTGCTCTGGGTGCCGACAATGAGGGAGGCTTGGTTGTCGTGTACGCGGGACAGGGCCTTCTCTGTTGCTGCCCCCAGACTCTGGAATGCTCTCCCGGTGGCTATTCTCTCCTCAGTCTCCATCACAGCTTTTAGAAAAAATGTAAAATCTTGGCTTTTTGCCCAGACATTTATTTGATTCTCTGCTGCTGCTCTTTATAATCTTTATTGCTTTTACGCTTTTTGTTTTAAAATTTTAAATCAGATTTGTTTAATATTTCCCCCCCACTAAATATTTTAATTGTGTCTTTTTTACCATCTTGTGTTAAAAATTTTTTTTGCTGTAAACCGCCTTGGGATTGCTTTAATGAAAGGCGATATATAAATTTAACAATCAATCAATCAATCAATCAATAAACAAACAAACAAACTCTTGACTTGTTTAGGTGTCTTTTGAAGAGCTATTTTGTTTTTCTTCTAATTTTTGTGAGTTATAGTGGTGTCTATGTTTTGTTGCCCAAGTTGAGCAGTCTAATGTAATTTAGGCCACAATGTAATTTGGTGGGACATGATGTCTAAGCCAGTGATTCACAACTTTTGCCATTGCAGGGAAAAGTCATCCACATCGGACTACCGGAGACAAAAGGATGGGGGTGGGGAATACCCCTGTCAATCTGTTGACATCCCCAGGAATCTTAGTTGCTTCTCTCTTTCTTGTAACCATGATCCATGGTTTTGCACTTTCTTAAATGCAGTGATGATTAATCTCAACAATTCTGAACAGTAGGCTGATTTGTTTGGGATACAGCTCACTCCACTTCAGTTAAATGAACATTTGAAGCTGTTCCATAGTATCAAGGCAGTTCATTGGTCTATCTTGCTATCTCAAGTGACCTGTGGTCACTGTTCCATGGGGAGAGAGTGTTTTTATTGAAAGTTTGCTTGAATCCACAAATGGGTTGTGCTGCTGTGCTAATGCCACAGGGACAGGCTCCTAACTGCTGCAAAATTCTCAAATAACTGCCAAAAAATTAAGTGTTGTTGTTGTTCATCATTCTCTTCACTCTTTGAACTTGTTTATGTGGGGCTTCAGGAGCAAAACAGTGGGTTGGGTGGCAGTGCCCCAAGGGTGGTGCACCCAGATTACAAATAGAGCAAAGGCCTGATTTCTTAGGAATTTTTGAGGTTTACGCATTTCTAAGAGTTTCCCCCATAGGGAATAATGGAGGTTCCAGCAGCCCCATAACTCCACCTGGGCGGCACTGGTATGGCCCGAAGCGAGTGGTGGTGTAGTGCACAGAGGGTGCCAACCACCCCCCTGGGTTGCTAACCCATTGGGGTACGGGGCTTTGTTGTTTCTGAGTTGTTGAGTTAGATTCTCTGGTAGCAAATGAGATTTTTAATGAAAAACCATGAATCCACTCTCATATGCTACTAGAGAATCTACTCTCAGAACACCTCTAGAACAACAAAACCCTGTTCTTCATGGGTTGGCAACCCATGTTGGTGGTTGGCACCCTATGTGCACTACATCACCACTTGCTCTGGGCCACCCCAGTGCCCCTCAAGTGGAGTTATGGGACTGCAGAAACCTCCATTATACCCTATGAGGAAAATCTGAAAGACGCGTAAACTCATTAATTCTTTAAAAATCAGCCCTTTGCCAAATTCCTCTGAAAAAATTGTGGTAGCTTCCTTGTATCAACTGGGCACTACTACCAACCACACTCCACTCTGGGCCACTTCCCCACCCCACCACGTGAAGCTATACTTTTCCTGAAACCTCCATCATACCTTATGGGGAAAATCTGAAAGATGTGCAAACTTCAAAAATTCACCAAAAATCAGCAGTTTGCCCAATTCCTTTGAAATTTTTGTGGTAGCTTTCACTCATTGGGCACTATAACCCCCACCCACTCTTTTGACCATGTGACCCATTTTTAAAATCTGAATTAATTCAGATTTGGATTTGGATTAATTTGGATACAAAACAAAACTGGGGTGATTCAGAAGGCTTAATTTCAGACAAAATACAAAATGGGGTTGATTCAGATTTGGTCCAAATCGAAACAGAAAAAATACAAAATGTGCAACCCTACTTAGGGGAAGTACAGCATCTTCCAGAACAGGTTGAGAATATTCATGTTATGTCCTGTCTTCAAAAAAACAACTGAGTCTCTTCTAATTGGATGAACAATCTTAGGATTCAGAATAACGAATCTTAGGAATCAGAATGTCATCCATTGGAAGGAAAAGTCACTATGATGTTCTTTATATGACTGAGCACCAGCACACAGCATATGATGCAAGATCATCATGCATGAAGAGTGGAAGCAACAGTATCATACTTTATCATGCCCATCCTAACAACTAACATGTGATATTTGAACAAACGTTCCATATCACTTACTACTTTGATTCAGTTCAGCATAATTTTAACAAAGATCTGTTGCAATGTTCTTGGCTAATTATTAAAACACACTCCCAAGTTACATAATTTCCCTGCTACATTTATTCTGGCTAACTCATCAAAGACAACAGTATGGGTACAAGATAGCTGGACTTCATTAAGTACAAACAACAGTGATAGCTATAGAGCACTGCATCTTAATTTAGCAACATCATACTTTTTATCTTGGTAATTAAGAACAGTGGTTGCATGAACTTGAGAATTACAATGATAACTGCAAGACCAGCCAGAAAATATGGGACTATGAGTTTGAAGTGAATAAAGCTCTTGCAGAGAAAGTCTAGAGTGGGTGTGGAAAAGAGCAGGGAAACACTGGCAAAAGAACAAAGGGGATGTGGAGAAATGAGGCTCTGTCTTGGTTTGGAATTTCAGTTAGAAAAATATGTGTATGCATTTATGATGGTGGTAATGTATAAAGTTATGCTGTAGGTTTTGTTCCAGATGCAGTGGAAGCAACTAAAGCACTGTTTTCATTGGTCAGTGGGGATTCCATATGCAGATTGAGAGAAAGATTGGCCAAATGTCCAAATTCGGCAAACTGGAGTTAAGGATGAAAAGGGACCTATGGTTTCCCTTGCCAAAGTTTCACCGCCCTTAATTCTGGTTTTGCAGTGCCAGCATTGCATCTGAATGTTGGCACTGCAGTTTGGGCCCCACAGAACTAGAGTTGAGGGAGGAAGTTCCTCCCTCACTCTGGCCCAACTGGCTGTGTGGGCTGTCCTTCTGTCAAGAAGGAAGCCCACACACTTCTCTGCAGCCTCACTGACTGCAGAGAGGCGGCTCTCTCTGTCATCCAAACATGGACAGGAGAGCGGGGCTGGGTGGCTGTGGATCTGTGGGTCCATTGGACCCATGGTTCCACATTCAGTCTGAACTGGGCCTGTCTGTGACAGTTAAGGTCAGTGGCAGTGAAACTATTATTGGTGAGATGTGTTTTATTGAGAGAAGTTTTACATTTATTTTGAACAGGATTTAATCATTGGTTGTTTATTCTGTGTGGCATCTTTTACTGTCAATTACTATGTGAAGGCAAAAGGATTGTTGTGCTAAGACAACACAGCTACCCTCAGATGCTTAATGGGATCAGGGTAAGTGCTGAAAGTTTCCTCAAGTAGTGGCAGTGGGCTGCTTATCCAGCTACAAATGTCTCAAAACCCCATGGTGAGGTGTTACAGGGGGACGTAGGGCATCTTAATACATTTAGGAGGCAATCTTCAGCACACTTACAGCACTTGGTAGAAAGCCCCACTGAGCTCAGTGTGCTTAAGTCTGAATAAGCATGCATACAACTGAATACAGCTAAAGAGCCGATAATGAATATAGCGCAAGAGACTGAACTACCTGGCTGGTATCTCACTTCTGCCATTAATGGCAAGCCACCTTCTCAGCCTTTGCTTCCTACCTGCAATATGAATATAGTCCTTACTTCTTGTACAGGCTGTAATTCCTTATAACAAGATTGTACATTTGAAGTGTTTTGAACACTTGAAAGTGTTATAGAAATATTAAGTCTTGTTGAAAGCTACATACTTTCCTACAATCTGAGTGGATAAAAATATGGAATCTATCTCCCCAGGCATGGAACAAAGAAATTCAGTTATAAGGCTAGTTAGATAAATTTGATAGTTATCTCAAGGTGGTGAGTTATGACTCTCCAAATAAAACCCCCATCCCTCCTACAGAGACCACTCCATTTTTGAGATGGCTATTTTTCATTATATGGTAGGATATACTGCTTTTGTACATGGAAGTTCTATTTGGCTGTCATAGCTAATAGCCATTGATGGTCCTATCTGTCATGACTCCAGCCTTGACTAGTGATTCTGTTGGAACTGCGCAGTAGTTGAAGAGCAAAGTTGCTAGACCTCAGCAAGGTCTTAGTAAACACTCAGAGACATGAGCAGAATCACAGAATCACAGTTGTATTTATTTGAAGGACATTTACAAAATACAAAGTCCAAGGCCGGTTCAGAAGTCAGATACACATAATACAGGAACACAGATTGCAGCAGCAGGTACACAGTGTGATGTGAGTCACAAAGTGGACAAAGAACTCTTTCCATAGGGTCTGTATATATACTGACCCTAGCCAATCACATTCAGTTTCAGTTTCACTCACATGATCTGTTACATAACCTCTGCATAGTTTCACTCTGTCAGAAGTTTCTATCTGAGTTACATCATCAATGACTTGCACTTTCTGTTCTAGCACCGCCTTACAGGAAATCCAGAGGCGTATCTAGGGGAAATAGTGCCTAGGGCAAGCACTGAAATTGCGCCCCCTGTCCAAACATCTGACACCCATCTTTCAGATAAATTTGCCATAATATCAGCTGAAAAATACAAGTCAAGCTCATTAATCTTTTAATATTTCAAAAACTATTTAGCAGTGGACATAGCCAGACCAAAAAATGCTGGAAAACTACGTATTTCAGTATGCTGGGGCTCATGAAATACCCAAATACTACATGGAGGTGTACTTGGAAAAATAAACAGAAGTGCCTGTCTAATTCTCTACAATGCATTGTAGCATCACTATTACATAAGTTTTAAAAATAAATGAAGAATTTAACTTTTCCCAGATACTCTGAAAATAATTAAAAGATATGCAGAGTAAATTGTGTCACTGCTTGGAATATATTCTAGTCTTTCAGAAAGACAGTTAAAATGAGAGAAAGAGAGCAAGAAACTCCCAGTGGGTCTTAGTACTAAGGATTTCACACTTATTCAAAGACAAGCTCACCATTAATAGCCATATTATTAAGACATCACATTTAACTCATTTATCACAAGAAGCAAAGTAAGAACAAATGAATACAATCCTAGCTCATAAGCTTCAGCTCAGTATTCACAAACCCTGATTCTCTGTACATAGCGCCAAACTGAATATGTATTCAGTGACTTATATTAAATTTTTAAAAGAAACTACCTGTAGCCCCTTCAGGGGGCTTCCTAAAGGCTGTAGGGGGGGTCTGCAAATGTTCTGCCTCCCCCTGATGGCCTCTAGGGCCTCACAGGGACCATTTGAGCATGTGTGGTGGCCTTAAAAAAAAAAATTTAAAAAATGGCCACTGAAAACAAAATGGCCACCGCGCATGCTCAAATGGCCTGTGTGAGGACTGGCATGGCCTAGGGCCTCAAAGAGCCCATTTGAGCATGTGTGGTGGCCATTTTGTTTTTGGTGCCCTTTTTTAAAAAAAAAATAATTTTAAAAAATTGCGCCCCCCTTCAAGTGGCGCCCGGGGCATGTGCCCTGCCTGCCCTGCCCTAGATATGCCCCTGAGGAAATCTGTTCTTTTATACATCCTAACAGATTCCAAGTCTGACCCAGAACCAGCAATCAGCAGCAACAGGATGTCTGAGTCTGAATCACAACCAGTGGAATCTACTTCCAAGGAAAGTGCATAAAGGTCATGTTGTAAGACCATTTTACAATACCTGCCTTATACGTAAGTAACATACAGATGTCAGAACCCTGTTAACTGAGCAAGAGGGCACACTGACCCTCCATCATAGTTCTCTCATGCAGGGATCAGCAATTGTCTGGGTCACCCAGGGCAGTGTCTCTTCCACTGATGGTTTACTGGTATTTCCACTGTGTGTTTTTATTTCGCTGTTTAGAGATTGTGAGCCCCTTGGTACAGGAGTCAGTTTTCTCATTTCTTTTGCTTTGTGCACAGCTTTGGGAACTTTTCGCTGAAAAGCAGCATTTAAATATTCTAAATACATACAAGTCCATTCATCTGTACTTTTCCACACATCTTTGTTCCAGCTAAAGTATTTTAAGTCCACTAGGCACAGACCATGTTATTTCTCTCCTGTACAGTGCCTAGCATACCATTGGCAGTAAATGCATCTATAGAAGAAATATTGTAGTTAAGAAAAATAAATGGAGAATGAGCATGCACAGAATCAATCCCTTGCTGGAGGTAGAGATTTATTTTTGAGCTTAATGACAAGGTGTGTACGTCACAGCTCAGAAAACAAGGGAAAGGCTGCTTCTGGAATGTGTTTAGATTTTGTATGATTCCAGATGGGTGTCTCACCATGCCAATTAGAGCAACCTCAGGTTTGTTCCAGCTTGCACACTGGTAGAATCTATATGAATACTACATGTCCCAAACATGCCCCCTTCTTCCTCCAATGCAACCTTTATACTATTCCCTTCTGGCTATTTTTCATTCTTCAAACCTGAGGCAAGTTGTCCCCATGTCTATGTTTTGATGTTGGCATTGTTATATCCAAACTGAATTTTAAGCTTATTATTCCGTTCCAAAGCCAGAATCTTGAAAGTCTGGTGATATACACCAGGTCCTGAAAATAGAGTAGAATCAGTTTGTTGCTCTGAACTTCAAGATGATGAGAGGAAAATTAATCAAGAACCATTTAGCTTTGAATGTATTTCACATTTCTCATTGATCCTGATTAAGACTAAGTGCCAAAGAACTTTTGGCATGACTGACACAATTAAAACAATGAGGCTGGGCTGCTTCTCACGAGCAGCCCAGCCCAGGCGATGGCAGCCAAGCATGGGCTAGACTGTTCATGTGGAGTGTCAGGATCCTCACAGATCCTGGCACAGCCTAACACCTCTTGCAAACCTGGCTCTTAGCTGAGGTTAAGGGAGCAAATGCTCCTTAACCTGGCTGCCGGGATCATGAGTTTCCTGTGCCCGCGTGGCATAGCAAGGATCATCTGGGTACACAGTCCGTGCTCCCAAAAGAATTTTGGTGCTCATTTGGGGGGAAGGTGAGTTTGAGCAACCTGCTCACCCAGTCATGTGAATGGCCCCAATGTCTGTTGAACATTAAATCCTAGATTTTTGTGGTGTGCATACTCCCAATTTCTAGTTAACTAAACTCAGAGAATTTTGGCGATGTCAGGTTGGCACCATGCTAAGATGGTATTTACCAGGGAACTGATTTGGATACAAAATGATTTCTACCCAAATCTAGCTGATTCAGGTGATTTGTCAACAGAACAAATCGCCCCTGTGCTCAATTGCCCAGATTCAGATATGAAACAAATCATCCCAGATTCGGACCCATAAAAATTTGGGGATTCAGACTTCCATTTTGTGTCCACAGCGGGTTGGGTGGTAGTTCCCAATGGGTGCAAGCTACCACCCACATTTCAAAGAAATTGGGCAAAGGGGTGATTTTTAACATTTTGGGGGGAAGTTAATGCATCTTTACACTTTCCCCCATAGGGAATAATGGGGATTTCAGCAGCCTTATAACTCCACGTGGTTGGCACCAGGGTGGCCCAGAGCGCGTTGTGGTGGGTGGTAATGCCCAATGGGTGCAAGGAAGCTACCACCCAGATTTCAAAGAAATTGGACAAAGGGGTGATTTTTAACAATTTTTGAACCCCATAACTCCACCAGCGTGGCCCAGAATGGGTTGTGGTGTGGTGCACATAGGGTGCCAACCACTCCCAAAACCACAAGCCCATGGGGTACTGGATTTTGTTGTGTTCAATGTTTGAGATGTTTTGAGAGTAGATTCTTTGGTGGGAAATGAGACTGGATTCTAAGTTCTTTCATCATTTTGCACCAAAGAAGATTATGAATGAACAAAGATGAGCAGTGATAGTGGGTTCTAAGTTCATTCATCATTTTACACCAAAGATTATGAATGAACATCTTTGCCCCCAGAACCCCCTTTTTGGCCCAAATTGATTTGGATTTGGAAAAATTGGGTACACATTGAATCTGGGGTGATGGGGGAGGGCAGATTCAGACCCAAAACAAATTGGGGGTGCTTTGGTTCTGATACAAATTTAATCAAAAAATCATGCACATCCCTAGTATTTACCCAGTGTTGATAATCTAAAATTTGAATTCTAGCTACTGAAGGTGGGTAAGACCAACAATGCTGAAAATCTCTGGTTTCACATGACTGGAAATTGGGAGCATGCTCCATGAATCTAGGATTAATGTTTAACAGATACTGAGCCCTTTCTCATGATCACTGAGAAAGGGCAAGAGGGCTAGCAGAGAGGAAGCCTTAAAAAGCTTACGTCCCTGCAGACAACTGAGGACTCCTTCTTGTGCAGGCAGATCTCCCACCCAGACTATTGCTGGCTACTGCCAGCAGTGTGGAGGGTCAAGGTGCCGGGATGTGTCACTCTGTGTCACCCCACCCCCAGAACTCCCCCAGAACACCATGAGTGTGTGGTGCATTATGGGGATCCCCCCTCCGTTCCCTGAAGCTGACCGAGAGCCCCCCAGTCTGCTAGCCCCAGCTGCTTGTCCTGGGCCTGGCAGATGATCAGGAAAATGGGCTTAGGAGAGCATTTGCTCTCATTTAGGAGAGTGGCTCCAAAAGTGGGTTTGCTGCCGAGGCACTGCTGGGATCGGGACCGGTCCTGGTGGTACAGGCACACAGGCAAAACCAGGCTGGGCTTCCTTAGCCTGGTTTTGCCTGCATGTGTGAATAGCTTCATTGTTTTAATTGTGTGAACTGGCCCAAAGTGTTCGAACACAACACTGATAAAGCACTTGTTTGCATATCATCTTTAACTGAACAGAACAGAAGAAAATTCTGAATTTAAGATGACTGCTTTAAAAATACAGGTTAAATACAGAGTTAACCTCAAAGGAAGAACTCTGAATTTAAGATGCTTCCATGATTTTGAACATCAAAGAAGGGGAAAACATCAAAGAAGGGGCGAAACTAGTCTTGGATTCAGGTAAATACAGTATTTTCTTTTTTGACAGAATGTGAGCCTATAAGAAAATGTGGGCAAGAACAAAACTACTATTTTAGTGCAGTAAAACTTGCCGGGTGACCTTGGGACAATCATTATCTCAATCTCTAATTTATTTAACAGGGTTATTGTGAGGATAAAATGGTGTAGGGTAAACCACATATGCTTCCCTGAGCTTGTTGAAGGAAGGATATAATAATAATAGACATTTTCAACATCAATTCCTAGAAGTAATTAAAGAGAGTTAAAGAAATATGTATACAAAATTTAGGGTACAAAATATACTAATTTACAACAAAAATATATTCCTTGCCATTTTCATTTTGTATGCCAACAGGAAGTGCTTTTTAACAGAGTTTCTGGAAGAATTTAATCCAAATTATTCTGAATATAAATACCACTGAACATGCTAGGTTTTTTCATTTTTACTTCTGTTCAGCAGAGATTCCCCAAGCTAAGAAGAGCCTTGACATTTGTTAGATTTAATACTTTACCTACAGCTGTTCTTGAAGGCAAAATCAAGAAGGTTCCTTATGAGGCCAGGGTTTGCCCGTGTGGAGCTGGGGTTGTTGAATCTCCTGCTCATGTTCTATTGTACTGCCCATATTATAGAGATGCTCAGGCTTGATTAATCTTACCATTGCTGTCAAAATATCCAGGGCACTCGGATGCTTTCTATCTGCAAATTTTATTGTCTGATAATAATGATGCCATTTCTTTAAATGTTGCAAAATATGGTTTTGCTGTCTTCAAGCTATGGCCTGAGTTAGAGGGATTGTTGTTATTTTTAGATTTCTTAAAGTTTTAGGTCAGGGTTTCTTAACCTTGGGTCCCCAGATGTTGTTGGACTACAACTCCCATCATCCTCAGCCACAAAGGCCATGTCTGGGGATGATGGGAGTTGTAGTCCAACAACATCTGGGGGCCCAAGGTTAAGAAACCCTCATTCATTCATTCATTCATTCATTAAATTTATATCCCGCCCAAACTTATGTCTCTGGGCGGCTGACAAGGTGATTTGTTTTAGGTGATTGTTTGGCATCTATTGCTGTTATTATTGTCTGGTTATTGACTGTATTTTTAAAATTATAGTATCTGATGTATCTGATCCTTGATCGTAAAATAAATCTGAAATCAGCAGAAATTCTCATGAGAAAGGCTATAGCTCAGGGGCAAAGCACATGATTTGCATGTTTAAGGCCCAAGTTTCAATGCTGTATATCTCAATAAAAAACAAATGAAAGACTAGGAGAGATCTTAACCATGCAGGATAGTTTCATATATGATGTCATATATGGGAAGATGACATAATTTAGAGCTTGGAGGTCCCCCAATCAATCCCAGGTATTTCCAGTTAAAGAATCTCAGGTAGCTGATTTAGAAAAGACTTTTACTCTAAGTGTTTGGAAAGCTGCCAGCTAAGATAGAAAATAATGGGCTGGACGAATGGCTCCATATGAGGTAGCCTCATGTGTTGGTAAGCAGCCAAAAGCAAGGCAAACAGAAGCAATTTTGATGCAGGCAAATGGTAATACAGCCCTCAGGATATTCAGAATTATAATTCTGATAGTTTTAGTTATATAATTATAACTATTGTTCTGTTCTGTTCTGTTCTGTTCTGTTCTGTTCTGTTCAGACAATTGTCTGGGTTTAGTAGTTCTAATCTAATCTAATCTAATCTAATCTAATCTAATCTAATCTAATCTAATCTAGACCCAGTTTGCAGTCTGGATGTGTTCATCAATCCAACACTGTTGCTAGAGGCTCAAGTGACTTCTGTGGCTTGTAGCGCCTTTTATCAGCTTTGGCTGATACGCCAACTGCAACCTTACCTGGATGGATATAGCTTGGCCACAATTATCCATGCTCTGGTAACCTCCCACTTAGATTACTGCAATCCATTGTACATGGATGAGTGACAGTAGTTGCATCTGGTGCTGCTTGGCAGCACACTTCCTGAAGGAAGACTTCTTCTCGAGGACTCACCTCTGGTCACTAAGGAGAGCAGCCAGGGCTTTTATTACAGCATCTCTATTAGCTGTCTTAGCAGCCGAGTTGGTATTGTATTTTAAAATTTACTATAAGGCAGGGTATACATCTTTAAAAAAATAAATGGACAGTCTGCAGTCACTTGTATTCTTCCTACCCCTAAAATCTGCACAAAGCAAAGCAGTCATATTGATTGTGCCATGCTACACGGATGCTGTTCTTCCTATCAGAGTTTTTGTCCCCCGCTAAACAAGTTGACCTGGCACAGTTCAGCACTGATTTTTCAGTACTATGGAATTCCAAACTTGCTTTGGATCCAGACTTGATTTCTGCACTTCTCCATTTGATTGAAATGGTTCCCCTACCTGTCAATTCTGTTATACATCCTGTGATACAGCAAGTCTTTTAAGATCAATGTGACAGATACCATTCATCTTTTGGCACTTAAAAGTAAACCCAAAGTGTTCAAACAAGTTTATGGAAGTTGGTAGCAGTTTCCACATGTAAAAAAAAGATGACAAATTGAAAGATGCTTCAGAAGAAAATGTGTTCCCAAAATAATCATTCAAATCAAGCACAGGTGATTATTTTATTGAAGGAAAAAACATTCCTTTGTAGGTAACAGTTGGATACCCTCAGGGAGAGGAGAGACATATTTCCTGATCAGCTTTCAAGAGTTTTATAGGACGTTTTGCAGGAGGAGATGGTAGACTCTTCCACTGTCAGAAGGGCAGAGGCACTCTTACCCCTGGACTTTGGGGCCAAAGTCCAGGGCCTCCATACCCCCTGGGGACCCCCAAATCCTCTTTAGTCTGTCCCGGGTGGTGTGGTTTGTCCCTCAAGGGCCTACATGTTAAAAAAAAGAAAGATGCTTAACTTCCAGTGGTGGGACCTCCAAAGGCAGTTAGGTCCAGGCTCTAAAATTACCTAGGTGCACCTCTGTAGAAGGGGACACACAGTTTTTTTATATGTGGTACAGTGGCAGGTGATGGGAGTTCACACAGACTTGTTCATGAATAGATTAGTTAGTGGGGCCTGTGGCAGCCTACGGTTTTGGTGGCACGGTCCTTATTTGAAAACACCACTGCTATGGCCAGCGGGCACTAGAAGGAGCATCAGCTTGGAAAAAGGCTTGGAGTCTACAAAGCCAAAGTTGCCTTTTATCCTTTCCTTTGAATGTATATCCTGTCTGTGATTTAACAATCCCTAAGGGCAGCTCACAAAAACAGCAACAATCCAGTATCTGAACAACCAAACAGATAATTTATTTTGGAGGATGGAGCCGTAGCTTAGTGGTAGACCACATACATTGCATAGAAAAGGGCCAGTTCTAGGCATGTCCAGGTAGGACTGATAAAGACATTCGACCCCAGGAGTGTCACTGCCAGTTAGTGTAGACAATACTGAGCTAGATGGACTAGTTATCTGACTCAGCAGAAGGCAGCTTCTTGTGTTCCTGATAAATATTTACTATTAATCCACAACAGCCCAATATAGAAAAACAGATTCAATACTCAAAGGGCCTAGGGATTCAAATTTTCAGGAACTCTGAAGCCATGGGGAAGTTGGAAACAGGGTACCTTTCAGGAAAAAACCAGACATTGCGGGAAAATTGAAACGTATACAATATTGATTTTTGTATTGTATTAAAATGTACTGTTTTGAAAAAACAAGAAGAGCTTTGTGCTGTATAAAACGAAAGCATCTATACTTTTACAGTTCATAAGTAACTGTACTTGTGACAAACAATACTCTACAAAAAATATTTACAACTATATCCAGTGCTGGGATCATCCTGCAGGCTGCTACAATCTGAGGTAACTCAACAGGTTTCTCCTGAAGCTTTGCTACCCACAACAAACCTTGCAGCATCGAACACCTTTGACTTCCTTTCTACACACAGACAGAGCAATAGACTCCTTGTCACAGTTCTTTGAGGCCAGAGAATATTTCCAAGATAAACGGGCCAAATCAGGAGGCTATTGTAGCCATTAATCTTTAGAACAAAGAGGAAGACAAGCCAGAGCAGAGGAAACTATCGTTCATAAGCAAAGAAGGGCCCTAGAACGGGCCTAGGTCTGTGTGTTCCTCTGGTAAATATGGCAGAGCTTCCTGCGAGGGGCAAAGGCTGGAATGTGAAAGTGATCTATAATTATAGTTATCTGTTATTACCTATTTTTTATCATTTTACATCAAACATCTTAATATTGCATTGTTGTTATAAGCAGCATTTGAAAGGGCAACGGGCAGTAACAATATTTTAAAACCATGCATTGTGAAGCATTTCATGCACCATTTTAAGAAAGAAAATATTTAATAATAGATTTTTAAATTTTTTCTATCTCTGGCCTGGGGGGGGGATTAGAAAATAAAGGAGACCCCCCCTTCCAATTTTCTATCCCCCCCCACCGCCTTCAATTCTCTACTTTGTCAGCCTTCCAAATGTCATAAGAGACCAGATAGATTGGTCTGCCCTCAGAGGCTGATGAATCCCAATGGCCCACACAAATGTTCCTTTCATCAGGGCTGGTGAAGCCAAATTTTAAGTACTGGGACATTCCCTGGCAATGGCATGATTGTCCTTCAATTGCCTCTCCCACTGAATAGAAACTAGTTGGCTCCCAACTTAGGAAGTTATCTGAAATGTCAAGAAAGACATCCCCAGCAGGAAATAGTAGCTGGAGCAAGGGAGGAGCTTCCTCCCTCAACTCCAGTTCCTGGAGAACAGGACTTCAGTGCCATGTTCGGACATAATGCTGACACTACAGAACTGAAAATCCAGAAGGCAAACCTCACTACAATCCAAAGGTACAAACTGGAGTCTGGGGAGGGAAACCACAGGTCCATTTTTTATCTAAACTGTAGTCGCCCGCATTCAGATGGACAAAAATTGAAACCTGAGGCCCCTTTACCTCTGGTTTTGTGTTATGTGTGAATGCAGCCTATATATCTTTAAACATGACCAGCTTTGATTATACACTCCACACTGAGAAGATCTTTGAACCAGAGGGTCCCCTCTTGCTTCAGAAAAAGGCTAAAATATTCATGAGGTTTCACTGGCATATTTGAAATTAAGGTGTGATCAAAGGATTTATCAGTTTATTCATTGGAATGTGACTCTCTACTTTCCTTTTATCCCTGGTGTTATATTGGAAGATAATTATAGTTGTTCCTCTACTATGCTTTCTTCAAAAGCAGCTTGTTAATATTTGTAAGCAAGGCCATGAGAGTATTTATAAGCAAGGCCATGACTAATTCAAACATTCTGAAGAAACAGAAGTGAATGGGGATAAGTATGGCAGTACTTGTTTGCACAACTGCTCATTCTCATCAGCATCAGGACTGCCTTATAAGACTGCAGCAGCCCTGGAACAGAGCATTCCAGCACCAGAATGCTGCACATGTCAGCCAGATAGTATGATTCATAGGATTACTATGCATGCTGACCTGGAATTAAGTCACATTTGACTAAATGAAACATATTTCTGAACAAACATGCTTAGGATCACACTATAAAATTAATAAATAGTAGAAATACTAAGATTTCTACTTAATTAATTATTATAATGGTTTCTTTAAGGGCCAGTTTGCTGTGGTTATACCCAATACCTTTTTATGGCTTTCATGCACTTTTATGACTTTTATTACTTTTATACCTCTTCAGACTTTTTATGCCCTCATGCTTCTTGTGTACTTTCTACAATTTATTATTATTATTTTTAGTATTATTATGTACTTTACCATATGTAATTACCCTGTGTTCTCTTTATCTATTTTTACTTTTAATATGCAGTCACCCCTTATACTTTGTGCTGGTCTGTGACTGTAATAAAGATTGATGCTGTGGTTATTTGTTTGCGTACAGTGATTTGACATTCAAACAGAAAGGGTAAAAAAAAATTACTTATATGTGTTAGAAGAGCTACGTTAGGTAGCCTATTATAAATAGTTGGCGGGAACAATAGAATATGGAGCATCTCAAAAGCAACTAAGGCTGTTCTCACATGCAGCCTAAGCCTAACCAGGCTAGGACAGCCTAGCCTGGGTTAGGCTGTGTGTGTGAAACTCGGGAATCACAGAGATCATGGCACTCTAGCCCAGCCTGACCCTACTTGTAAACCCGGCTTTTAGTCAGGGTTAAGGGTACACTTGGGTTAAGGGCGCAAGTGTGCCTTTAACCTGGCTCTTGATATTGTGTGTCTCCTTGGGCTGCACACAGCCTGAGGAGACACAGAGATGGGTGCCTAGAGTGCCCGTCTCATGATGGTATCCCCCAATGCACTCATTGCACAGTGCATTGTGGGATACCAAAAGGCTGGTACATATTGACCCAGCCTCCAGAGATCTGTGCTGCACGGAGCAGCATGGATCATGTGAGAGTACTGTCCACGCTCCCACCGCCGCTGAGTGATTGTCTGGCGGGGAGGAGGTAAGGTTTGTGCTGCCTTCCCCCCACCCACCTGCCCACCCTCCCTACCTCTCAGTCATGTGAATGCCCTTACTATGTTGTTATTGCTCCTTTGATAAGAGTAATATTGCCAATAATGGCATAAACAGCAATCTTTAGAATATGATGTATTTTGAATATATCTGTGATTTTTTAACTGGTTCAATTGTTCAAAACAAACAAAAAAGAGAGAGCTAAAACTGCACCTTGGCTACAATTCACTCAAACTGACTTTCTATCTACTGCTGTAATCTGAAAGTGTTCCAAAGTGTTTTTATTCTGAGCAAGATTTGCTCTTCAGATATCTTTTCCAGAATCTGAGAAAGCAAGCTGAAGGACACACCAAACAAGAGAACTGTGTTGCTGGCCCAGAACTAGATCTGTAGTGTTCAAAATTATTCCTGCATTTTCCACTTCAGCTTTGCCATTGGGTGGGCAATAATCCCAATGCAGTGCAGAGGCTTCTGGGGTTTATTCTGTTAAGGATAGGCAAGAGCGACCATTCCCAAATCCAGGCCTGCAATTTGAAATTCCCAGGGCCTCTGAGATCTGGGCCTGAAGTGCAATTGAAAGAAGGCACAGTTCCATGGACCAGCAAAGGCCCAAGGCCAAATTTCTACTAATTTACTAGGCTTAGTTAGTCTAAAGATGGGCCTTGGGCCTGATCCAGCAGGGCTGTTGTTATGTTCTTAAAGACTTCACATTGCCTGCCAGTTGCAGGAACCATATTATATACCTCCACCCTATTCTGTGGATGAGGGGTCTCTGAAGTTGCAATCACATGTTAACAGTGATTGTGTGATGGTGGACAAGCTGTCTTTTGAGCAGCTTGGTTGCTATCTTCTGATTTCTCATAAAAGAACCTCCGATACATTTCTGGAAAATTCTTGGATTCCCAGGAACACAGTGTAGTGTAATAATCAATGAACTAGATAACAAAATGCAATTCTACTAGCTCCCATTATACTACTGGAATAATGCACTCGTGCATAGAAAGCTCCAAGTCCCTTGACAAAGACTGTAGTCAACAGTCCTGAGGTCTAGTAGATTTCAACAGGCTTGAGGTCTAGTAATATGGCTTCATTTTTACTCACCACCAGTATCAAAAGGAGGATAAACCAGAGGCTGTTTTAGCTACAGGCAAAGTAGACAGCTGCTAAGGAAAGTAGATTTGGGGAAAAGCTTATTTCTTGGTGCTTAAAATAATCTCAGCCTCAGAGTGGGGGGAGGAGAATTAACTACCCTTGCCAAGAATACAATTAGTCTAGTTAGTAAGATTGCCTTGCACAACCTCTCCCTTGCCAGCACAGACCACAGGAGGTGGGCAGATCTGCCAGTTGGCAGTAGATGGTTTTTCACAGGGGGAGTGGGGTGGTATGTCAATGGGATAAGAGGAAAGGAAAGGATATCACAACACAAAACCTTTGGGTGTGTCTATCATGCATCTGAGCTAAGCAATTTGCAGCTCAAGAACAAGGCATTAAAAATGAGCTCTCTTTCAAGTATGATCCTCTTATCTTCCACATTCTGATAAATACAAGGCTGGGCTGAAGCAGAGTAAATGTATTTACCTGTTATCTCTATGTCCCACTTTCCCACCAAGATTTTTCCACTTACATATGCACAGTGACATAATAGGGAGACTTGGGGGGATGTGCCAGAGCCTTCTGGTACCTGGCTGTTGGTAATGTAGTCTAGGTTTAAGGCTCTTCCCTCCAGATGGAGAAGAGAAAGATCTACAGATGTAAAGATGCCAGCCCACAGGAGCAACCCTTTCAACGATGTGCAGAGCCCTCTCTTAACTTATTTGAGAGCTATCATCAAAAACCATGAGCAGCTATCCTCTGAGAAGTACTCAGCTTGCTACCTGGATGCTACATCCACAAGAAAGTTCAGTCATAAATTCTGACATAATCCAGTCTGGAGTTTGATAGGTGATCCACCAAACTCCAACAAATTAACACCTTCCCCCTCTATAAAAGGAATCACACCTGGGCAGTTACCAGAGCTGTGTGTACTACACAAATCTTCCCACAGGTTGCAGTTACACAAGTTAGACTCCAAGTCATAGATTCCCTCCCCTTCTGCTTCAAAGGAACCATATCTCATAGTTAGGTGGCACCTGAGGTAATTCATGAGGTTACTGATACATTCATATATCACATCCCATGACTAGCGCACTATAGATTTACTCAAGCATGACTCCTCAAGTAACTTGCACTGTGTGATGCAAACACTAAAGTAATAGAAATCCACATCAGCGCAAGTGTTCATCAGCCAATGATCCTCTCTGCACACACTGCCACCCTCCCACTGTGAGTATGATATCACATGTGCTGTGGGCCTACATGCAGAAGCTCATTTCCTGTGCTTTAAAAAATACTGTTATGTGCAAAGCAAGCATAAGGAGTATCAGGTATAGAAATATATTGCTAGCATCTTGTATGCATGCAGTAAGGATGCATGTGCACCCTGCTACCGCACCACACGTACAAGTTTTTTTTAGAAAGAATAATAGTAATAGAATACTATGTTATCCAGACTAATTTAGGTTTGCTATTATCTGAACCTGTATTGGGAAGGATGTACACAAAAAGTCCATTTGCTGAAAAAACATGATAGGAATAATAAAACTGCAGTCTGCAATTCAAGAATCAAATCTAGATAGTGTGACATTGCTATATCAATGAATGGCTACAGAAAGCACACAGGTCTGTTGCTTATGAAAACTAGGAAGAAACAGGAGGTTGGAGGTGTAAATGAGGAAGGACAAGAATGTGCATACTAGATCCAGATGGACCAATCCTAGACACACATGGTCCAGGCATAAGCACATATAATTGGCATGCTCCTTAGATTTCCAAGTAAATGTTCTTTTGACATGGAGCCTTACTTGAAACAAGATTAATTCAAATAAGTTCAGACTTCCACATGATGTGAAGTGAAACAGGAAGAATGCTAGAATTCATCATTAAATGCATTTTTATTTAAGTTATATTTAATGCTTGGACAGAGGAAACTCCAAACTAGGAGTGTGCACAAATCAATATATTGATTCAAGGTTGAATCAAACTGCAGACCCACCCCTAATTAATTGATTCATCAAAAGCAGCTGAATCATCCTGATTTGACCCAAATCAATTTGGGTGAATTGGGTACCATTTTGAGGCCCATTTTGCTAAGAAAATGAGCCTCAAAATGGCAGGGAGAGCTGGTCTACCAATTGGTATCAGCAGGTAGACCAGCTCACCGAGGTGGGCTGATGCAGCAGGTCTGGGGTAGAAAGTTGGTCTACCCACCAATCTCAATTGGGAGACCAGCTCTCCCCCCAAAACCAGGAGATGGTCCACCAATGGGGATTGAAGAATAGACCGACCCTCTGCCCCAGACAGTGCTTAAGCTCGCCTTGGAGAACTAGTCAACCCACTGCTCCCAATTGGTAGACCAGTTCTCTCCACCATTTTGAGCCCAGGATTTGCAGCAAAACAGGCCTCAAAATGGAACCTGATTCACCAGAATTGATTCAGGTCGAATCAGGGTGATTCATTGAGGAAGCTGGCCAAGACAGCTGCTTTTGATTAATTGGGCGGGGGGGGATGGGATTTCTGCTATTCAATTCAACCTCAAATCACATCACAAATATTGATTCATGCACACTCCTATTTTGGACCCTCCTCTGTCCCAGTATTAAATACAACTTAAAATAAGATGTATTTAGTGCTGAATTCTAGCATCCACCCTGATGCTTCTATTCTACCCCAAATCTGGCACTTATGATTCTGTTCTACCCTGAATCTGCCCCCTCTTTTCAGAGTGATTCAATTCAGGGTACAATCATCGAATCTCCCCCCATTCAACCTTAATCAATTCATGGTCGAATCAATTTGCACATCCCTAGTCCAAGCTGTCTAAGAAAATTCTCCAGTCTTAATCCCAAAAAGGATCCCTGAAATTCCTCTTCAAATTTGGTTTCTCCTTGGAAGGATCCTAAAATTCTCTCTAAAATTCTTGTTTGCAGAAATTTTAATTCCAGCCATAGAAGGGTGTCATCATATAACTTCATGGAATCTCATCTTTCATTTTTTGAAAGGGATAATTCTAACCTTTATCATTGTGAAGACATCTTGCAGGAATATGGCAATACCTGGCTAAAGAGATTTTCCCTTGATAAGATGAAAGATTTACTAGTAGAAGCAGCATAAATTATGCAAAATAATAAGCATTGCTGAGTAAATTATCTAAAATGATTTAATTAATTCAAATTGTATTTATACAGGGCTAGAGATGTAAAATGTCCAGAAATGTTGAGTACATGGAAGGGAGGGGGAAAGGCCTGGTTTCCTTTCCTAGGTTTTTCAGTGGGGGGAAGAAATTGAAAGAAATTTCAAGAATTGAAATATTTGCAATATTTTATTACAGGTCTAAAGTCACATAGGTTGTGAGCATTTATTATATATAACCTGCTTTGCTCATAATATTGATCATGTTCAGTATTTTACATTTATAAGTATAGTTTATTCAGACAACTAGTCTGAATAAATTTACTTTTAGATGTTATTAAATTTCTGTTACAAATGGACGGCAATCTGCTGAGGAAGGTTTCTTCTGTTTTCAGCATCAACTTTGTTTGCTTCTCACAAACTGTCAAAAACTATTTAAGAGAAGCAGGAAAAAAGTTAATGTTTAAAACAGGGGGTGGGGGGAACTGGCTTACATACAGTACAGTTTAGTGCACTGACAATTGAAGAGTGCGGAAAGCATGTTTATTCTGTGCATCCCCAAACCACATCTTCCCTCCTACCGAGCTTGCAGAGGGTCTGTCAGGAACCGCTTAGAGAGCTCCGGCTATAGAGCGGTATATAAATGTAAGTGCTATTGCTATATTGCTATTGCTAATGACTGTGTCAACGCTGCAGTGATAAGCCTCCCCGTTATTCCCAATGGAAAGCTTGTCGCTACAGTGATGATGCAGTTCTTAGGAGACGCGGAAGCCTTGCAAGCTTTGTATTTAGACTACATTTATAACTTGCTCTTCTTCCAAGCAGCCCTCAGTAGAAGTGATGATGTGGATTGGGGATGCACAGAATGAGTGTGTGTGCCCCACTCTTCGATCAGTAGATAAAACAAAATTAGTTATTGTGCATTCTGGACTTAATCTTCTCCAGTGTCGAGCAAATACAGAAAGCACTCACTTTCAGGGAGGGGGGGGAAGGATGGGACTTGTTGAATACAATTTTGTCACATGAAACCTTGTCTAATCAGTCTGATTTTCTGAGCTATCACTATCAGCAGTTTCTGCTTCTTCTGGTCTGCATTTTAATCATTTTAATGACTTAGGAAAACTGAATTGCCTGGATTGTGACAAACTTCTCTACCTTTTCATATGTTCATGTATTTCTTCATCTGGTATATTTCCAAACATAGACCAATTTATTTCACATGCTGCAGAAGACGAAGGAATTTGAAGCAAGGAAGAAGCTTGGGAAAATAATGGCCAGAACATCTATCCTTATCTGAATATATCTGAACACCTTTTAAAACATATTTAATTTGTAATTCCAAACAAAAATATTTCACAATCCTTCCCCCTCCCTTCCCATTTTAAAAAAAACAAAAACAAAAAAGGTCCTTTGGGGGAAATGGGCGGGGGGAGCCCTGGGTTTCCCCCCCTGCGTTTTTTGTGAGGGTTTTTGAGGGGGGAGTGGTATATGTGCTTTACTTTGGGGGGGTTTCCCCCCCTGCCTTCACATCTCTTTACTGGGCAAACTTTAGGTGCAGAATTGGTGTACAATTTTAATTTGTTTTAAACAATCAATTTTAACAGTGATTTTTCTACAGGTGCAGAACTTTGTATACTACTACTACTAATACTAATACTAATACTAATACTCTTAGTAGTAGTAGTGGTTGAGGATGCTGGCAGTTGTAGTCCGACAACAGCTGGGAGGCTGAAGTTGCACAGCCGTGATATACAGTGAAGTGAGAACTATAATGACTACAATAATGACTATAACTAACTATAATGACTACCATCTTACTTGTTTATTTCTCTGTGTAAACTGCCCTAAACCATTTTTGGAAGGGCGGTATAGAAATCAAATATATTATTATTATTATTATTATTATTATTAGAAGTTGCTGTATTAGACTCAAAAATAAGAACAATATCTCTAAGTAGGATCAAATGAGAGACCTTTAACCCTTAAAGGTCTCTTGGTCAGTTGTTTCTTGCTATATCATAGAAATTATCCAAAAATATCTGGTGCCTGGAGGCTAGCTGGCAAATAGAAAGTCACAAATCTTTTTGCCAAATTCCACAGAGTATGTCTGCCAAAGCCAAGCCATCTGCATACATAACCTACGGGGGAAGTATTATATTTGTATTAAATGAATATTAAAGCTAGAGAAGCAAGTTGTATGAGAGGCAAAATTTATTTTGTAATTAAAGGTTGTGGATGTTATCATATTTGAACATCAAGGAGTCTGACCAGAAAAGACCAATGGATTTTCCCCATGTACATGTTATAATAACAAAACAACAAATTTAGTTGTTATAATAAAATTACATTAATAAACAGATCTGTGTTTCTGTCTATTAAGGAAATTTATTACAACAAATAGATGTCAATTCAAAGACAAAGAAGTGGGAAAACATGCCAGAAATTAATATTACAGTTTCTTCCATATATGCCATCCTTGTTTTACTCAAATAGTTTTTTCAGTCAAAAATCTAGGAATCATGCACATTTTATTCCAATAATTTAAAAGACCAGTTATAATGATCTAATGCTTCTCTATGTTCCAAACATTTCATGTGTAATTAGTTACTCAATTATTATGATCTCCCTCTGTATCCTTGACTTGATTTATATTGCAACACTTTATTTAGAATTAATAGAAGTCTACAAACTTGTTACATCAGTTTTGACTTGTTATATCAAAGCAGTACATGAAAACAACCTCTATGCCCTATTCTTTTGAACCATCACTCCACCAGTACCATTCTGAACCAAGGAAGATCAACTTAATATTTGTAATTGGTATGCAAAACTGCATGTATTGCATAAAGTTAACTTGCATTTTGAAATCATATCTGACCTTACAGGTTCTTCCACTTCCTGAATGCTGAAATATTTTGTGGAATATTTTAACAATCTCAAGTAAGTTACCATATTTACCTGAATCGAAGACAACTCCGAATTTAAGATGACCCCCTTTAAAAGTAGAGATTTAATATAGGTTATATCTGCATTTATTCAAAAGGAGCAGAACTCTGAATTTAAGATGACCTCCTGATTTCTAATATTTAAAAAAAAAAAGACCATGGAAAAACTTCATCTTGGATTCAGGTAAATATAGTAAACACAAATTTGTGTTGTAGGCAGCTAGTGTTGTGAGGAAAATTGAGCTGTCATGGATTGCTTCTTGTAGATGACCTTTCACACCCCAGTATTTAGATTAGCTGTAAGCAATATCAGGAAGCTGCTGTGTGCAAGGCTCCAATCCAGAAATCACACTGCATCATGGGTTCATGGTCATGAGGAAAGAAAATATAATATCTGACAACAAGAGAAAAAGTTTCCATACAAAAACTATCTGCCTCTGGTAGATGATCTCCTCCCCCCAAATATTGCTGATAGAATTTACAGCTAATCTAAGTACTGGGGTGTGAGAGGTCATTTACCAGAGGCAATCAGTGACAGAGCATTGGACCTGAATTGTGAAGAGGCCTCTTCACACAATTATCAAAGTCAAAGTAGGTGCCATTCTATCCTGGTTTCCATGATGGTGCGGGCTCACAAAAATCCCTCCAACCCAGGTTGCTCAAAGTATGGTCATCCAACTTTTGTATCCTACACTTAACCAAGGTAGAAAGAGAGTAGAGCTCTCCTACCATGTTTTTCTTGTTGTGTGTGGATCCACTTACCTTTTCTACTCAGACATCAGGACCTAGCAGGCCTGGAAATAATAGAGAGTTGTGGCTACAGGGGCTGCCAACATGGAGGTTGCACTCTGCAAAGCCCACTCTATGATCCTGTAGCCAGAGCACCTTCAGCAGGGCTGGGTCTGTGTCCTGCTGCTTTGTGGACAATCAGAGGGCAGCTACTGATTTAAAGAGGCTTTCCAGTCTACTGGCCATACAAGGCCTGCTAGGCCTTTGGAGGACTTCCCATAATTGCAGCTCCAGATTTCGACAATGGATGCCTCATGTGACTTACTCTCTAACCCTCTAAAGTGTGCCATCAAGTCAATTTCAACTCCTGGGGCCCACAGAGCCCTGTGATTTTCTTTGGTAGAATACAAGAGGGGTTTACCATTGCCTCCTCCCGCACAGTATGAGATGATGCCTTTCAGCATCTTCCTATATCACTGCTGCTCAATATAGGTGTTTCCCATAGTCTGGGAAACATACCAGCAGGGAGTCGAACCGGCAACCTTTGTTATGGCCCAGGCCACTCATATTGGACCAGAACTCATAGCCCAGTGGGCCAGGCTGAGGCCTGTATGTCTTTACCTGCAATTCCATTGAGAGATTCCCTGTTGCAAAGCATCAATGAACTCCTTGCAATAGGAGTTCAATGGAGTGAAATGATTAACTTCTAGGAGACAAGCTGGAAGCTAATCCTTTACTTCCTCTGACAGAATGCTTACCATGTTGATGTCACCTATATTGTTTTGCCCTAGTCAGATGCATTGATTAACTTGCTTCAAACATGTACCCTTTTGCTGTTACTTTGAACGTTCTTTTTTATAATCACACACTAGGTAGATGTAAACAAGAAGTAATTTAATTGCTGTCTCACACATATAGCTCAGCTTCTTCCTTCTTAAACAACCCCTTTGATTTTTTTAACACTCTTTGGAGCAAGAGGTGCTAGGAGCCCGCCTCTTAGGCAAAGACAGACCAACAACTAAAGAAATGCAGATGTTTGGAGAACAAACAGAGGAACAAATTGCTTCCTGACAACAAAAAGACAGTATGCAGAGGATGCCGCTCTGAACTGAAGCCTAACAAAGAAACAATTTTCTCATGAGAGGGAAGTTTTATGATAAGAGTGACTGATACTTTTGAGATCCATGATAGAAATTGCTGTCTATAGGATCCAGCTGCTATAAAAAGGGGTCTCCGGTTATTGCAAATCAGCAAGCTTTTCCTAACCAGCTGAACTTTGCTCAAGAGCGATCTCCAGAGTTAGCTGCACAAGCCGCAGGGCTAAAGCAGGAATTGGATATGGACAAGGGACTTATGCTGTGTAGTGAGACTTCAAGACTACCCAGCCATGGTGCACGCTCTCTCTCTGCCCTGCTCTGAGTATCTACCACCAGCCTGCTTGACTGCTTGAAGCCTGCATCATTCCCAAGCCTAGCAATGAACATGTCCTTTGAAGCCTTCTCCATGACCGGTGTGATGCCTATTCAACAGCTCAGCCTGCTCCCTCCTCCCCTCCTCCCTACTAATCACTGCCATCCCCTTTCCTAAGCCCTCCCTTCTTTCTTCTCTCTCTCTGTTTCTCTCTAAAATGTTTTCATTAGAATTTGCTAAACAGCTGTAAATACTGACTGCACATGCATGCCAACTCATTGGATAGTCAGGCACATTGCACTACACTTTGAATTGGAAATATGTTTAATTTGAATGATCTGTTTGAATTTTATCTTGATGAGCAACTTCCTATAATAAAGCCCATTAAACTTTCTGTTTTCTTCTGCCTCTGTTTGCATGCTCAGATGCTACATGGTCACCATCTCCAAGAAGCAATTCAGTTTATGTATGATGTGACTTTGGCTCCTTCCCTCTGAGCATATTTAGAGTGCGAATCCAGGTGTAGTTCACAACACCTTCTGCTTGTTAGTCAAGCATTTCCGCGCTGCACCTCTAACTCACCCCAAATGGTTGTGTAAACAGGCCCAAGATCTAGGTTCAAATCTCTGCTCAGCTAGAACACGAACTAAGTGATCTTGGGTTACTTAGGAGCTTTCAGGGCTAAACTAGATGTTTAAGAACCATGGGCAATATGCAGGTTAAACATCAATGAACATCAGTCATGACTATCTTGTCTCATTGTTTTCAATGGTGCTTCATCACAGCTAACATCACATGTAGTCTGGATGTTACCCGTTGTGTGTAAGCCTTGATCTGCCCAAATAACATAACATGTACCACATTTGTATCCCACTCTTCTCCCCAAAAGCTCAGAGTAGAGTATATGTGGTTATCACTTTTTTAAAAAAATCTCTCCTCAGTATTGTTAGATTAGACAAAGAGGGAATGGCTAGACCAGGGTTACTCACTGACCCGGAGGGCTGAGTAGGGAACTGAATTATAATTGTCCAATTATAACAATCCAGCCACTCCACCACACTGATTTTGCGCAGAGGGAGACTGAATCTAAGAGTCTATTCATAAATTATGAATCAGCTCTGATATATTCAAATATCCCCTCTGATCTGATACGCATGACACTCAACTCACATTACTGGTCTATTTGCATGAGCAGTTTGAGGACAAGTTTATTCACAGGAGATAGAAAAGCAGCATCTATGAGCAGGATAGGGAAAATTCTGCACACAGAAGCAGCCACTGCAAGTTATCTAAGAAAGCCTTATTAGCATCACACTGTGAACATGCTTATTTAACATGTGAACATGTGCACTTAAATCCCACCATTCAGATGCAAGCCTCCACAAACTGCCTAACTAAACCAGATGAGTCAGTAAAATCCATAAAAGCACAATAAGTGTACACACTATGAAATCAAAGAGCAGCCTAATCAGAATTGTGATTATATAATCAGTCAGGTAAAATGCCTTGCAATACGGTTTGCATTTGATGCATCTGAATACAAAAAAGGTAGGGACTTGGCAAATTTTCCCAGAAAGGGAATTCTGGTGTTGTGGTGTCAACACCAAAAATGCCTTGTCCTTATGCCCATTTGCACATTATGTTCAACATTTGTACAAAAAGTGTATAGTGTACACACAGGTACAGATCTGTACAGAGGTACAGACATTCACATGTTATGCTGCTTGCAGGTACAGAAGTTTACTTCCGATCTGTACCATACATTTGAAGAGCCTGTATCCAGGTTCACTTTTAAAATGAACACAGGTACAGTCATTCACACAAATATGTGTACGAGTGTACAGACATCTGTAAATTCATACAGTATAATGTCTGAACCAGGCTCTTGTTTTTCATCGAACCAATTTAATTTATAAAAGCAGGCGAAAGAGTAGGCTGATCACTGGGCCCGGGAAGGCACAGACCACTCATATGTGTTTATACAGTGACCCTAGTTATCTGTGGGGGTTCCACTCCCACCAATTTCTACAGTAGACAAAACCACAGATAACAAGAACTTGAGGTAATTGTGGGGGTTAGATTCTTCAGGATCAGAAAAAGGGCAAAAAATGTGGGTAGAAAAAAGTGAAATAACACACTGTGCCATTCACTCCAGATCTCCAGTTGTCTAGCAATGCCCCACCCGCCAAAACCCCCAATTAGGCCCATTTTCCATGAAAAAAAATGCAGGGTGGTTTTGTGGGTTTTTTTAACAAAGGAGCCACAAAATGGCCCCATTTAGCAAAATGGTGGCCAAAAATTACCTCAGAGGACATTTCTGGCCACCCAGTAACCACAGATAGGTGAATGTTAAGTATTTTTAAAACCATGTATAACGAGGTTGGGTCTCTATAGCCCAACTGCACATATGTAAAACCCTGGGTGCTGTGACCATGGATAATGAGGGCCATCTGTATTTGTGTCTGTCCATATGGATCCATAATGCAAATGTTTCACAGATTAAAACGAGAATGTTCCTATTTACTTGTAACTTCCATATTCTCACTACAAGGATCAATATATAAGGCCATACACACCCCATCCTAGTCTTACATAGTTGAAGCCTGTTCTGCCCAACTTTTCCTGTGTCCCTTTACAGGAGGAACTGGTTTAAAAGTCAAGAGAGCATGTGTGTTCCTTTGATTAAACATAGACTAGGAAAAAAGCATTGCCCTATAATATGTTGAACTAAGTGAACTTCAGCAGCTGGCAATCTGTCAGGCTGGGCTTTAGGTGACACATGCCTTAGGATTCATTCCTGCGTGTATGTGTGTTACAGTCTCCCTGACTTTCCCTTGTCCCAGATAAGATGTGGCAGAAGAGACTGAAACTTGGAGTATGTCACGTCTAGGCACTTACACAAGCATCATTTTCTTATGAAAAGCATCCTCAACGTGTTCTTCAAATGACAAAATGAGGACAAATTAGGGACAGTGATCTACTGGGAATGTGTACATGAAAATCCAGGACTACCCTAATGAGTCAGCATAGTTTGAATGTATGAATTGACTCTCTGAGGATGCATTTTGTGAATGAACTAGAATTTACATAATGTGCAGCAACTGATTTTGATCATTTCTAAAGTGGTTGGCCAGCATTTTGCACTAATCAGATTGGTTGAATTTCACAGTGTTAATCTGTATGTAATTAAATTCTGCAGGCCTACAAAGAGTGTTTGCTCACTGCTCTGTCACATTTACTTTGTGGATTACCGTAAAAACTTACCTAATAGCTCCAGGCCCAATACACTTGCCTTAATTTATTACTGAAGCATTTAATTGTTCCAGTTCATCAACTTGCTCACTCGATCTCTCTCTCTGTTGCTGTAAGTTAAGTTGCTGTAAGTTGCTGTTAGCAATCACTTTGCTCTTTCCCCTTCTCCACCATAATCAGTGAGGGCCAAACTAGATGTTATATGCACTTATATATTATTTTACTAAAAGCAGTCTCATGAAGCCATGAAGCCCTAACTAGCTGGGTGACTCTGGGCCAGTCACTTCTCTCTCAGCCTAACCTACTTCACAGGGTTGTTGTGAAAAAGAAACTCAAGTATGTAGTACACCGCTCTGGGCTCCTTGGAGGAAGAGCGGGATATAAATGTAAAAATAATAATAATAATAATATTGAGCTTAAGTGAAGGAATGGAGAACATAAGCTCAACTCTATCACTTTTTTTTCTGCTCAGCATTTCCAAGCTGCTAGGTACCCATCATTCAGCAGAATCAAGTGATAGAGCTGTTCCAGGAATGTGCCACTGCAGGTAGCACAAGAATATATGGTTTAAAGCACCCCATGGTGAGGGGGGAAACCCCAAGTCTTACACAGAGAAAGACAGTATGCTAGGAATATGGATGGGCAAATCAGTTCCTCTGATTTGCTGGGGTTTTTTAAAAAAATTTAACTTACAAAGAAGTTTCTTTCCCCTCTATAGGGAAGCATCAGAAGATGCAAAACCCACCTGCAACCAAAAATGGGAAAGTCCAGCAAAAGTATTACCACTTGATGTTTTTGAATATGTGAACTGGGCCTTTAAACTGATCTCCTTATTAAAGAATTGGTCCCAAAATGTTGTTGATCTACTAACAATGTATAGGAACTGCAGTGTTTTATGGGAATGGGTCTGTATAGTGGTGCACCTAGGCATTTTGGGAGCCCAGACTGAAGGGCTTCTGAGCCAGCCCCCGTGAGCCCCTCCCCACTCCCCAGAGGCCTCCAGCTGCCATGGAGGGCCTCTCCAGAAGCCTCCCACCACCCCCATGCCCACCCCTCTGCTGCACTGATCTTTCCAGTTTTGCCACCATGTGTGGAAGTGGGGGGTGGGAGTGACGGGGCCTCCCGCATTGCAGCAGCAACTGGTGGGCCTGCCTGGCAGGCAAAACACTCCCGTGCACCTGCGCAGTGTGAATCTTGAGTGTCACAAGCCCGTGACATCACTGGCTTGCAATGCCTGACACTCTCACTGTGCAGGAGCATGGGAGGGCCTTGCCTGTGCTCAGTCAGGCCCAGACGGGGTGCCCCCTGTCTGGGGGAGCCCCCCCAACATTTGGAGGCCCTCTCCCAGTGCTGAAGACTGGACTTTGTCCTGGAAATACAGTCCTAAGAGCACCACCAGGTCTGCATCTCAGTGGTAGAAAATCTGCTTTTGCACGCAGAAGGTCCCATGTTCTGTCCCTGGAATCTCCAGGTTGGGCTGGGTGATACTCCTCCCTGAGACCTTGAACAACCACTGCCAGTCCATGTAGACAATGCTGAGTCTGGACCAATGGTCAGACTCAGTATAAGGCAGCTTCTTATGCTCCTGTGCTTCACACTTTCACACTTAAACTGATTTAATTTTTTATTTTTGTTTTTGTTGGCCAGCATCTGATTTTTGAAGTGCATGCAGTAAAGGAACCACATGTGCATTTACTGCACTCCAGAGAAGAGCAATGTGGCCAGTTGTGTGAAGTGGGGTGTGATTTTTGCCAGTCTTCACTTCCCCTCTGATTAGGTCTGTGACCCCAGAAAATATGCCCCTGAGGGCTGCATGACTTTCAGGGATATATATTGGGGGAGGGGTCACAGAGCGTTTCAGAGGGAAAGGAAGACATACTACTTTTGCCAACCCCTCACCTGACAGCCCATTGCGGCGTGTGCACATTTTTCCTTTGTTGCATGTGCACTTCATAAATCAGATAGATAGATAAATTTTATTTCAGTCATTGACCAGTAAAAGAGTACAGTTACATAGACTCAGAACAAATTTTACAGACAATATAGCAAAACTTAGCCATTCTGCAAATAATCTCCTTATTGATGTTTGCTAATTAAAAATTTAAATAAAAGTCATCATAACGTCCAGGGCATAAATCAGAAAGTTGGCAACTAATTATTTATGCTCGACTTCTAAACCACAAGATGGCTTATAACAAAGTACAAAATACCATAAGCATATGATATAAATTAATATATGAGTTATTACAATACATTAAAAACAAAGCTCACCCCATAGAGCCAAAAGCCTTTCTGAAAAATGTTCTTAGACTACTTTATTAAAACTAATCAAGAGGAAGCAAAGCCAAATTTTCCTTGAGAGAGCATTTCACAGGCCCCGTCCCTAGTACTTATCAATTGAATTTTAGTCAAATGGGAATGTGGAGAAACCATTGTTTCTCCTTGGGAAGAATTCTAAAATTCTCTTCACATTCCACGTTGGAGAAATTTTGATTCAAACCCAAACATTGATGGGCCAAAGAGCAGGGCCTCCGGAGCAGGGCCTCCTTCTATTCTTAAAGCCCAGACAGGTCCAAATGGTAGGTCCTTGTGGCAATAAGTATTCTGTCTTCACAAGGAACACTGAGAATTTGGGGAAGGGGATAGGGATCTATAACAGAAAATTCTCAGCACCCTAATTATACTACAATTTCCAAGCTCTAAGCAGACAAGACCAGCAGTCACAAGACCAACTCTCCTCTCATGGCAGGGGAACTGGTCTTGTGGTAGCAAGCATTACTTGTCCCCTTTGCTAAGCAGGGTCTGCCCTGATTACATATGAATGGGAGACTACATGTGTGAGCACTGTAAGATATTTGCCTTAGGTAATGGAGCTGCTCTGAGAAAAACATCTGAAGATGTGGACAAACTACTTCGGACTGTATGCCCCACCACCTGTTCTCTTGCCCCTTGCCCCAACTTGGCTTATTTTATCTGCCAATCATATTATCAGAGAAGGTCTGGTAAATACCATAAATGCCTCTCTGAGGGAGAGCAGCATGCCTCCTTGTCTTATTTGAAGAAACCTGCATTGAATCCCTGAGAGCTAGCTAATTACAGACCTGTTTCTAATCTTCCTTAGTTGGGCAAGGTGATTGAGCGAGTGGTTGCTTCTCAGCTCCAGGCAGTTTTGGATGACACAGAATATTTAGAGCCTTTCCAGACTGGAAAGGGAGTGTGACTCTGGTGATCCTTTTGGATCTCTTGGTGGCTTTTGATACCATTGACCATGGTATCTTGCTGGGTCACTTGAAGGAGGTGGGATTGGGCGGCATTCCTACCTCTCAGGCAGATTCCAGATGGTGTCACTTGGAGACTTTTGCTCTGAAAAACTAGAGCTCAATTGTGGTGTTCCAAGGGCTCCATACTGTTTCCAATGCTGCATGAAATCACTGGGAGAGATCGTCAGGAAGTTTGGTCTGGGATGCTATCAATAAGCTGATGACACCCAGATCTATTTTTCCATACCAACTTCATCAGGAAATAGCATGACACACACACCCCGCCCCAAGTTTCTGCCTGGAGGCGATATTGGGCTGGATGAGAGATAACAGGCTGAAGTTGAATCCAAACAAGATGGAGGTATTGTATGTAGGGAATCAGGATCCAAGAGATGGTTTAGATCTGCCTATTCTGGATGGGGTAATACTCCCCCTGAAAGATGAAGTTCGTAGTCTCTGAGTGCTCCTGGATCCCAAACTCTCCTTGGTTCCTCAGGTTGAGGCTGTGGCCAGGAGTGCTTTTTATCAGCTTTGGCTGATACTCCAGATACGTCCAGCTTTGGCTGATACTCCAGATTTTTGTAGGCAAATGACCTTAAAATGGTGGTACATATGCTGGTACATATGCTGGTGGTACATATGGTGGTGGTACATATGCTGGCAACCTCTAGGCTTGACTACTGTAATGCACTGTATATGGGGCTGCCTTTGTACATAATTCAGAAACTACAATTGGTTCACAATGCAGCAGCCAGATTGGTTTCTGGGACAACACCAAGGGACCATATAAGACCGGTTGTGAAAGAACTGCATTGACTGCCGATATGTTTCTGAATGAAATACAAAGTGCTGGTTATTACCTATAAAGCCCTTAACAGCTTTGGTTCAGGGTACTTAAGAGAGCACCTTCTCTGTTGTGAACCCTGTCATCTATTAAGATCATTTGGAGAAATCCAGTTATGGTTGCCACCAACCCGTTTGGTGGCAACTCGGGGCCGGGCCTTCTCTGTGGCTGCCACAGGGCTTTGGAACTCGCTCCCTACTGAAATAAGAGCATCCCCTTCTCTGTTTGTTTTTAAGAGAACCCTGAAGATGTACCTATTTTCCCAGGCCTTCAACTGATACCAAATGTTTTGAATTTTAATGTGTTTTTATCTATCTTTTTATGAATTTTAAATATTTTATATTTTATATTATGTTTTAATTTTGTTCAGCACCTAGAGAGTTTGATATTGGGTGGTATATAAATTCAATAAATAAATAATAAATATGAATAAATAGAGAGGACAAAGATCCCAAGAGACACAAGGAAAGATCTAGGGAGAAGTCGGTGAGAAGAATCAGAGAGGGACTGGATGAAGGACAGCCACTTGAACAAGGTCAGGTAAAGAAGCAGGATTTATCTGATCTCATGTACTGAAGGAAGAAGCAAAGTGAAGAAGGAGTACACCCAAATGAGTTCAGGAAAAGAAACCAGATGGAATTGGTCTGGAGATCCAGAGAAATCAGCAGAGAGAAGGAAAGGACAGACCTGAACGAGTTTGGGGAGAGAAAGTAAATTGAACCGACCCAGAGCTCCAGAAGGAGAGAGTGCAGAGGAGATTAAGAGTTCAGAATGGATTCTGGTACATGAACTGGGCAGAGTTGGTTCAGAGGATTGAAACAGGGAGTAGAGAAATGCGAAGGATAGAGCCAACTGGTCAGGTACAGAGGGCCAGTTCACATGTACACTTTCACTGCAGTTAAAGCTGCCAGAGGTTGTAACTATAGTATGCCCAAATGGGCAAAACCACAGTTAAGAGTCTAAAGAACTCCAGTTTGCCCTGCCAAACTCCAATTAGAATCCGAGGTTTTCTTTAAGCTTCACTACCAGCAACCAACTGAAAGAGCCCCTGGTGGTGCAGTGGTAAAACTGCCGCCCTGTAACCAGAAGGTTACAAGTTTGATCCTGACCAGGGGCTCAAGGTTGACTCAGCCTTCCATCCTTCCGAGGTCGGTAAAATGAGTGCCCAGAATGTTGGGGGGCAATATGCTAAATCATTGTAAACCGCTTAGAGAGCTTCCAGCTATAGAGCGGTATATAAATGTAAGTGCTATTGCTATTGCTATTGCTATTGCTTTTACTACCAAAGAGGTATGTCCAAATGCAGACTTGGGCATAAGTGCAGTTAAGCACCCATTTCCAAACACTAATCATAGAGGCAGCAGTGCAGACCTACCTGAGTAGGTGGCTGCTCCATTCTTTTGGCACTTCTTGCCAGCAGCTGCTCGGAGAATCAGCCACACCCCTCCTGTCAGCCGTGCAGCTATGGCCTAGCCAGACAACAGAGATGCCAACACAACCCAGCCTAGTCAGCCTGTCAAGCCACACAGCCATTTGGGGGCAATAGTCATGGATGTCCACAAACACAAACACTCCAAGTGGCAGCACAAGCAGGGCACCCCATCACAGCACCAGGAGGGGTAAGCAAAAAAGGACGATCCAAGCAGGGAAGCTGGAGCAGCCGAGCTCTATTTTTCACACAGAAACGGCGGGAAGGGGAAGGAAGGGCCCAGCCCCTTCCCCAGGTAGGAATATTTGTTGCCATAATCTTTCTCATGAAAAGAACCTTCTCTGGGGCCCAAATGCAAAATTTACGAGATGGTACTTGTCTTTTATGAGTTGGTGCTCTTGTTGCATGCTGCAACATTAGCCCATTAGCCCATGGACTGCTCTCTCATGAGAGTGGCAGATTAAGGGGAGTGAGGGAGGATGCTTCATGAGGGAAAGCTGTGGGGATGGGCACTTGGGCACTTGGTCTTGGCGCCCACCACCAAATCATTGTTAAACCCTGTGCCCTGCCAACCACCTGCCAATGTGGTGATGTGCACCCCAATCTGTGGACCCCATGGGTGAAGCAGCCATCCTGGGGAAGCTGGAAACCGGGGTGTTCTACTCTAGGTAATCACCACACCTGGAGATCTACATACTCTGCAATGCCAGTCCTGGCCCAAGAATTTCGAATGGCTGGAAGGGTCCACTCCACAGCCTGTTGCCCACACCATCAAGCCCAAACTATCCATGCAAATGGTTTGTGTGAGGGTGCTATGGGCAGGGTTTGTAAGGCTGTCCAACAGAAGGGATTCCTGAGCAGCCAAGTTCTTTCTTTCTTTTTTTTACAGAAAGATTGGGGAAGAGGGGCCCAGCCCCTTCCCCTTTTGAAGGTTTGTGCCCCCAGAGGCTTGTTCATGATCAGGCTCATTAAAGGCAGCCCCCCAGAAGGGATTCTCAAGAAGACCTTCATAGAAAGTTTGGGGAAGGGGAGTCCAGACCCTTCCCCTTTGGGGGATTTGTGCCCCCAGAGACTTGCTCATTATCAGGGCCTGTCACTGAGGACAGTCTTGGGTCAACTGAGATCCTTCTTCAGGGAGCCAGCCACCCAACCCAGGGCTCAGTGGCTAGGCATGAGAGTAACAGGCCACGAGGACACCCCAGGACAGCTCATGAGATGGACCATCAGAGTGGAGAGGAGAAAAGAGTATTGCCCAGAAACAGCAGAACTGATTCAAGAGGGCAATCCATTCCCTTCTCCACCCAACACCACCCTCACGAGAGCATCAGGCCATGGGTGCTCTGAACAGAGTAAGGATGGTTTTTGACTTGCAACTGCAGAGAATGCTATCCTGGGTAACACATTCCTAGTCTTGGGGACCACGGGGAAGCTGTTGTGGTACTGAGCCTCCTGCCTGTGCACATGTTCATCAAGGAACAGCCACCCCACTCTCTGGTGGTGAGCAGAGAATGGGGCTCCACTCTTCTGTCCATACCTGCTCCTGCAGATCTGCACATGGCAGGATGACAGACTGGGAACCGGGAATTTTTTAAAGGGTGGAAAGGTCCATGCCATCCACCAATACCACACGCATACCAGGGCAAGGGAAAATGGGGTGTCTAGATGCCCTCAGGGTGCTTACAGGTCTACACAGGGGAAGAGTGTGGGTTGGTTTGGTGGGGATCTGCTCTATTTTATAAGAAGAAAGTGTTGGAAAGTGGGGCCCAGCCACTTCCTGGGTGGTGTGTCTGTTCATGAGCAGGGCCAGTGGGCTAAGAATTGCTCCTGTTCTTGGAACGATATTTCCTCTCTGATGAGGATGGCTACCAAAGCCAATGCAGAGTATGCCTACTCATGTGTGTGTCAGGCCATGGGTGTTCCAAGTAGAGCTAGGTTGCTTTATGTTGTGAAGTGGTGGGCAAGGGTATCCTGGAGACTGCTTTCCTGATTCTGGAGATGGCAGCCAATGTACCTTGGAAACAAGCCCACTGCCTGGCCATCCACATCTGTGCACATGTGCATCCTCGCCTACAGCCCCTGCCATCCATCCAGCTGCCCTCAGGTTGGGAGAGCAGAGAAAAGTGCCCTCTCCCGTGAGTCCCTGTGCGTACTTATCTGAATACAGTGCACGGATGGACCGGACCTGGAATTTAAAAAACTTGAGTGAATGTAATTTCCAGCTGTCCTTTCCATGGCCTTGTGTGCAGCCTGGCTATGGCACATGGGGTATGGGGCTGTCGTCTGGGGTACGTGCAAGACTGCAGAAGGATTTGGGGAGAGGGAAGTTGGGTTATTTTTTTTCCTATTTTTAACAAAGATAGTTGGGGGCCCCTTGGATTCTCTGGTGGTTAAGTGGGCAGCTAAGATCATGAGCTCTTAGTCCACGGGTGGGGATAATGCCTGCACAGACTAGGCACATCCCCAATAGACTGGCCTTCTCATTAGAGTGTGAGCCTACTGGGCAGAGGTATTATGATGGGTCTGTCTGGAGTGCTCTGCCAGGGTTTCCCCTCATGACATCCTCCTTGGTCATGGTGGGGCAGACCTGCCCCCCGCCAGCATCCTTTGCCCTCCCCCATCTGCATATCCCATTCAAGCAAATGTGTGGTTTTCCCCTCTCCTCCAGCACTGGAAGTGAGATCCCCCCCATGGATCCCCAAGCCTCCCAGGAATTGGAGTTTGCGTGATGCTTCTGAGGCATGGGGCCACTTGTGGGGGGTGGAGGCAGTGGTGCCATGGCTGGCAGAAGCGGTGCTGGCATTGCAGGGCATTTAAAGGGCTTTCAATGTGCTTCCCCTGCTGAGGGCGGGTGGAGTGCTCTGAAAATGCATAATCACACTTGGCACACCTCGCTGGAGAGCGTAGCCAATCATGGCTGAGCAGCTGATACGGTGATGCTTTGCCTACAGTCTGGCCATGGAGCTAGTTGGGATCAGGCTGGGAGGCTAAGCCACAGGGAAGGGCTCCACTCTCCCTCTACTCCAGTTAGGCTAATGGTGGTTTGCTGTATGTTTGTGATGTGAATTCGAGTAAGGAATTTTAACTCCAGTCAGGGTTAACTGTGGTTATAGTATGCATGTGAATGCGGCGAGAGAGTAAGTTGAGTCATTTTTGAAATCTGGAGCAAGAGCAGGGAGATCAGGGAGTTTATTTCTACCCCAGGAAGAGCAGATACATAACCTGGGAGTACTCCTGAACCCAAAATCTCTTCCTGGTTTCTCAAGTTGAGGCAGTGGCCAAAAGTGCTTTTTATCAACTTTGACTAATACGTCAGCTACATCAATTTCTGGAGATAAACAACCTTAAAATAGTGGTGCACGTGCTGGGAACATCCAGACTTGACTACTGCAATGCACTCAACATTGGGCTGTCTTTATAGTAGTCGAGAAACTGCAATTGTTAACTGAATGCAGCAGCCAGCTTGGTCTCTGGGATTACCTGAAGATACCACATTACTCTCATTTTAAAAGAACTACACTGGCTGCCAATAGGTTTCCAGGCAAAATACAAGTGCTTGTTATTACCTATAAAATCCTGAACAGCTTGGGTATTTAATAGAACACATTCCTCTTCATGAACCCTGCTGCCTATTATGATCATCTGGGAAAGTCTGGTTGCAGTTACCACCAGCTTGTTTGATGGTGACCCAAAACTGGGCCTTTTCTAGGGTTGCCCTAGGACTTTGAAACATGCTCCATAACAAAAAACATCTCTGGATGTTTTTAAGAAAAATCTAAAAACATACCTGTTTAATCAGGCTTTTAGTCCATAACTTTAAAGTTTAAAGCTTTAAAGTTATTTTTAACTATATTGCAAACTGTTTTAGTTGATTTAAAGTTCTAATTGTTTTGTTTCAAAATTGTAAACCACCCAGAGAGTTGTATATTGGGGATATAAATGTGCTAAATAAATAAATAAATTAGTTTGTGAAATACAAAACATGCATTCCCATATGTCTGGTAGATATACGCCTCTGCAGAGGGAAAAACTGCACACAAATGCTTGGTGTCAATATTGCAACAACTATTGAGTGTAAAATCTGGTAGCTTGTCAATTATAGATATGATTCACATGTCATTCCTCCACATCATGGAGGAATGAGTATATAATTATACAAACAATAAAATGATCATCACTCTTCAAAGAGGGATGTCTACTTGTCCCAAGATACTGGATGACTCTTCTTGCTCAAAGGCCTCTCACATACTTTCAATGAGTTACATAGAAAAGTTCTACTGAAAACTCACTCAACACCTTTCTGCCATTGTAGCTATTCTGCAACTGTACTTAGGAGAAAACTTCAGAACAATGAAAGAAGATGCTAGGAGAAAAGAGAAAAAATAAGGGAAATGCTGAATTAATATCTATCTGTATAACTATCTTAGATGTACCTGTCACTAATCGCATGCGTGGCAGCTCCATGAGAGTTCGCAAGCGAGTGGAAGGATGGTGGTGGAGAACATAAGGCCAACAGACAGGCCAGTGAATGGGCGGGCGGGCAGCAGGCAGGCAAGAGGGGAGATAAAGCAGTGGTGGGGGTGGCAGTGGGAGAGAAAGCAACAGCAGCTAGTGGGGGAGAAAGCGGTGGGTGGACGGGAAAAGCAGCTGGCCAGGCAGCCGGCCAGAGAGAAAAAACATTGGAGGGGGGAAAAGGGAAGAGGAGGGGGAGGGCTGAGAATGAGGGACCGGACCAAGAATAAGGGAGAAGGGCAAGGATGAGGGAGAACTAGAGGCACAGATGCTCTGTGACCAGGCCAGCTAGTGAAAATTAATACAGGAGTCAGGCAAGGATGCATTCTCTGCTCTTAGCAGAGGAAGTGGAGTCAAAGCAGCCGGGGTTACCATCCTAGTGTGTCTTCTGAGTCCACTGCAACTGAGGCTTCCCCTCCTGACACCTCTAGTTGCAGAGGAGGAGAAGAATCTGCTACTGGGATATCCCATCCCAACTCATCCCCTGAACTGTGAGGGGCCTCAGGACCCAGGGTCATGACAGCAGCTCAGCCTAATGTCTGGTGGCATTGTCAGGGAGCCCACGCCAACATTGGGCATGTGCTATTGGAAACAACCTGTGCATGATGTCGTAGTCACTGTGTGCAGTGCCAGCCATTGTATCATTCTTGCTGCTGGTTAGAAGAGTTCCTGTGTCAGCATTGCTACCAGGAAGCGGTTGTCACTGGTGTGGAAATGTGTGCCAGATTGATGTGACAGCCAGCACGATGCATTTTAGTCATGGCAGGGATAGTAAAACACACAGAGGCAATTTCCAACAGCTGCTGCATGATACTGATAACATGTACTCCAGCTCTAAGATCATCTAACTATCCATCTATCTATCCATCTAGCTATCCATCTATCTATCCATCTAATTTACTAGTCACATTTCCATGGTTCAACATGCCCAAGGTGACATACTGATAAAGTAGAACTTTAAAAATAAGAAAAAAGATTTTCAGAAATCCCTAAAAGGCATAATTTGAACTGAAAATAAGAGGTGGCCTTGGGTAGATACTTATTCGGTTAAGGCTTCACCACCCTTCACCTCCCTTGTGAGTAACTAGTTATTTACTACTACTACTAAACATTTATAAGTCACTTTTCAACAAAAGTTCTCAAAGGAATTTACATAGAAAAATAATAAATAAATAAGATGATTCCCTGTTTCAAAAGGTCTCACAGTCTAAAAGAAAAAGAAAAAGGGGTAGGTGCCAGCAACAACTACTGGAGGGATGCTGTGCTGAGGTTTGATAGGGACAGTTGCTCTCCCTTTCCCCCCTAAAGCTCCAAGATTTGAAGTCAAGTGGAGAATTTTGGTTGGGGAATGCATAAAAAGAAAATGGGCAGGTTCGGATGTCATACCCGCCTCTCACTTCAACATTTCCCCAGCATTTCCCTCACTTCCAGACTTGCCAGTGGTTCAGTGAGGCTGCCCACAGTTTGGAAACAGTCTCCATTTTCCCTCTTTCTTTGTACCAAAATGTCATAGTGATCAGCATTCTCTTTAAAATTGGAAAACACGCTAAATTGTCCAGTAATGGAAATAAAGAGATCATCAAGAGCATACTTTGCTTTGTCTTTAAATATCTTTTCAATTAGACTTCTCTCTGCAATTGTAATAGGAAACTGAATCTACAATGTAAACAGTTTTTATCTGTGAGATTTGCTTCCATGCATTGCTGTCTTGTGCTTCATTTCAGAACCCATTTCAGAACATTTCAGAATTCTCGTGTCAGAATCCCAATTGAGGCCCAGTTGGAAAGATCAGAAGGACCCTTGACCATAATTGGAAGGATTTAGATGCAACAAGAACATAATTTGGGGGATCTTGATGAACTTCATGAACACCCCAAATCTATAGACACCAAATCTCAAATATATAGTGCTCTCTCATGCACATTTCTTGTCAGGACTCACATCTTCAGTAGGTTGAACTGCTGATATGAGATGTATTAGACAGAGATGAAGACTGTAGTCTTACATCTAGCTCTGTTCAAAGGTGGGAACTGCAGGGGGCCGGAACATTAGTCAAGGAAGCCACCTTCCACCAATAGGTTAGAATGGATCAGGTAATATTCCTTGACCTGTACACCAGGCTTGCTAGCTGGTCTGAGCAAGAAATCTGTTTTTGCTCTCTACAGACTGCCTTTGGCTCAGAAGCAGCAAGAAGGAAGTATTTCTTTGAAGCAAGAAGCAAGTATTTCTTTGAAGCAAGAAGGAAGTATTATCTGACCTTCCTGCAATTGTAAATGTTGACCTTCTTTCTATTTCCTGCTTGGGTTGAACACCTGAATAAGGGAATAGAGGGTGACAGCCCAGCATCTGGCATAAATAGCAAATTATGCAGTCATAAATCTGCTCTGTCAGAAGAAGCTTCCGCAATGCTGTTAACCAAATGGGATTAATTCAGAACCACTGAAGTTAATGGGAACATTTCTGTTTACCTTAGCTACTTTACCGCAGGCTGTGTAGACATGCAGCCTGCAGTAAAGTGACCAGTACACAGGCCATGTTTTATGAGCTTGGAAGCTGACCTGTCAACTTCAAAACACACCTGGACAAGGCTCTCCAAAGACAAGTGTAAAACCATCTTGAACTTACAACATGATTGATGAGGCAATATATTTGTGCCAAGCTATGCACTTGGGAGAAACTATTTTGAGACCTTCAGCCAACCATTTCATAGCATCCCCCAGCAGAAAGATCCCTAGGGTTGGAAAAGGAAGCTTCTTAACATCTAGTTAAAGTGCTTTGGGAAAAGAAACTGCTAACACATTAAAGAATAAGCAAGGTGATAACAGATGATAATCAGGGAGCTAACAAAACTATTAATAGGACAAATGAATTTGCTAGAAAGAAAGGAGATCAGGGAAAAAAAATATAAGATCTTGCATCATAAAATACAAAAAAAAAGGGGGGGGAGAAAGAATTGCTTCTTATGAAGCCAAATTGTGCCTCTGTAGAAAGAGTAAATCCTGATTCTATAGAGGTATTCACATGACCAACACAGTATAATGGTAATCACATGATCGTGGGCAAGCAGGGGAAAGGCTGCTTAAAATTTACGTTCCCCGCCAGATGAGCATCCCATGTTTGTGGAAAGCGCGGATCGTACTCCCACACCATCCATGCTACTGCATGAAGCACAGATCTACAGATCCAGGATGCATATCATCTCATGAGGGATACCCTTATGAGTTGAGCACTCTGGGTGCCTATCTCACCAGGCACAAACATGATCCCGGCAACTAGGTTAAGGGTGTGCTTGTGCCCTTAACCCTGGCTAAAAGTTTGGCTTCAAAGTAAGGTTAGGCTGGGCAGGAGCGCCAGGATCTGTATGGATCCCGGCACTTCATACACACAGCCTAACCCGGGCTAGGCTGCTCTAGCTTGGATTAGGCTGCACGTGAGAATAGTCTTTATGAATTCCAGAGATAGTCAATGAGTAGTTGGTTGTGCTAGAACCAACTAGGAACATAGGAAACTCCCTTATACACCAAGTCAGACCATTGGTCTATCTAGCTTACTAATGTCTACACTGACTGGCGGTGGCTTCTCCAAGGTTTCAGGCAGGAGTCTTTCCCAGCCCTACCTGGAGATGCCAGAGATTGAACATGGGACCTTCTGCATGCAAAGCAGAGGCTCTACCACTGAGCTACAACCCCATCTCCATCCACTAAGATATGATGACCTTTCTGAACTTGGGTGATTAAAGGTTTTTCAAGTGTAACTTTTTGCTATAATTTGGCTTGTGAGAAAACACATTTATCTCAGCAGAAAAGCAACCCCATGATTTTTAGGTGGCTTTCAGAAAGACTGAGATCTTAGTCTGGTCAACAGAAACTGTAGTTTCACAGTCCAGAGGATGTAGAACAATGTTCATAGAAATAGAGCAAATCAGTGTTTGCTTGTTTTCCCCACTAATCTGTTTCTTTTCAATAGGAAACATACAAAAGAGATTAATGAGCTGGCCTTCCTAGTATTTAATCAGAACATTAATAAATATCGTAGTGATGTAAATATCTCAGGTATGAACCTGTTCGGAGGCCCTTTTACGGCACCGAGCAGTTCAAAGTTCAACGGGACTTTAAGGGCAGGGGAGGGTGCACTTACCCCTCCCCCCACTTTCCCCCCGCTGGCACCCAGTATTTCCCAAGTCCTACGGGGCGGCAGCGTACTTTCCTGCCACCCCATTTGCTCTTCGGCCAGAAGTGGCCAGAAGTAGCTGGTGTGTGTAGGACTTGGGAAATACTGGGCACCGGCGGGGGGAAAGTGGAGGGAGGGGTAAGTGCACCTTCCCAACTAAAGTGTGACCCCCCACACACCATCAAGCCACCCACGCGTGGTTCCATGCACATCCCTACTATCCTGTACTGTACTAGGGATGTGCACAAAATGGATTTTTCATTTTTATTAAAAGCTCAAATCAAAATGCAGACATCTGAAACATTCCGTTGAAACCAGGTTGTTTCGACGGAAAAAAGTTCCAATCGTTTCAAGTGTTTCAGCCATAGGGAACAATGGGGAAACTCAAAACACCCCATTGTTCCTCATCGGTAGCTCCTAGGGACATGAAAGTGGGTTTGGGTAGGGCATGGTGGGTGCTAACTAGCACCCAACCCACACACACACAAAAGGGCAAGCAGGTGATATTTTAACCATTTTTTAACCTGTCCTCAAATCCCCCATAGGATCAGAAGCCAGTGCCAGAAAAACAATCAGCAAAGGAAAAACAGGCCTCCAAAATGATGCTCAAAACATCAAAATATTTCAAATCGAAATGGGGTTGTTTTGTTCTGAGCTCAAAACAGGCTCTTGATTCATAGGGCATTTTGTTTTGAGCTCAGGACACTTGACACAGCCCATTTCAAGACAAAATGCTTCAATGCTGAAGCACTGTGCACAACCCTACTGTAGACCTTGATACATCTAGCTCTGTTCCCAGCTCCCACTCGCCCTGACACTTTGGATAGATGTAATTTCAGTGACTTCCATCATAACTAACAAAATGAACATATTTATTTTATTTTATTTTATTTTATTTAACAAATTTCTATACTGCCCAAACACAAACTCTGGCAAAAGAAATGCAAGGTGAGAATAAGGGAGGTAAAAAGAGATTCTGAGGAACATTTAGCTAAAAGCATCAAGGGGAATAACAAAAACTTCTTTAAATACATCAGAAGCAGGGAACCTGCCAGGGAGGCAGTTGGACAGTTAGATTATGAGGGAATGAAAGGGATTATTAAGGAAGATATGGAGGTTGCAGAGAAACTAAATGAGTTCTTTTCAACTGTCTTCATGACAGAGGATACTGAGCGAATAGCTGTTCCTGAACTGGGCTTCTCAGGGAGAGGCTAAAGAACTGAGTCAGACAGAGGTGACAAGAGATAACGTCTAGAAAAACTAAACCCATTTTTGGAAGGGCGGTATAGAAATCAATCAAACAAACAAACAGTCTAGAAAAACTAAAAATTAGCAAATCACCAGAGCCAGACAGCATCCATCCAAGAGTCCTTAAAGAACTCAAATGTGAAATTGTGAACCTACTTGCAAAAATATTTAACCTATCCCTACAATCAGGCTCTGTACCGGAGAACTGGAAAGTAGCAAATGGAACACCGATTTTCAAAAAGGGATCCAGGGGCAATCTGGAAATTACAGACCAGTTAGCTTAATTTCTGTTCCAGGCAAATTGATGAAAAGCTTTCTCAAGGATAAAAATATTAAGCATTTAGGCCTAGCTGGGGGAGAACCAGCACGGCTTCTGCAAAGGTATACCTTGCCTCACCAACCTTTTGGAGTTCTTTGAGAGTGACAACAGGTGTGATTGGGTTGACGTAGTATACCTAGACATCCAAAAAGCCTTCAACAAAGTTCATCAAAGACTCTTAAGAAAGCTTAGCAGTCATGGGTTTAGGGGACAAGTACATGTGTGGATTGCAAACTGGTTGAAGGGCAGGAAACAGAGGGTAGGGATAAATGGAGAATTTACACAATGGAGGGAAGTAAGAAGTGGGGTCCCCCAGGGATCTGTAATTGGACCGACGCTTTTTAATTTATTTATAAATGATCAAGAAGTTGGGGTAAGCAGTGAGATGGCCAAATTTGCAGATGACACCAAACTATTTAGGATAGTTAAATCCAAACAGATTGTGAGGAACTCCAAAAGGATCTCTCCAAACTGGGGGAGTGGGTGACAAAATGGCAAATGCACTTCAATGCTGGCAAGTGTAAAGCGATGCATATTGGGACAAAAAACCCCACTTCACATATACGCTGATGGGATCTGAGTTGTCATTGACTGACCAGGAGAGGGATCTTGGAGTTATGGTGGACAGCTTGTTGAAAGTGTCTACTGAATGTGCAGCAGCTGTGAAAAAGGCCAATTCCATGCTAGGGATCATTAGGAAAGGGGCTGAAAATAAAACTGCTAATATTTTAATGCCCTTATACAAAAATATTGTGCAGCCATACTTGGAGTACTGCATTCAGTTCTGGTCACCATACCTAAAAAAGGACATTGTAGATCTCAAAAAAGTACAGAAGAGGGCAACTAAAATGATCTGGGGCCTAGAGCACCTTCCTTATGAGGCAAGGCTACAACACCTGGGGCTTTTTAGTTTAGAAAAAAGACGACTGTGGGGAGACATGATAGAGGTCTATACAATCATGCAAAGTGTAGAGAAAGTTGATAGAAATGTCTCTCCCTCTTGCATAATGCTAGAACCAGGGGTCTGGATGGCTTTAAAAGGGGTTTGGATAACTTCATGGAGGAGAGGTCTATCAATGGCTATTAATCTGAGGGCTATAGGCCAGCTCCAGCCTCAGAGGCAGGATGCCTCTGGATACCAGTTGCAGAGGAGTATCCTGATTCAGTAGGGCTGTTCTTATTTCTAAAGCCATGACTGATGACATATTTTGAAGTATTAAACCTCATACCTTTGGTGTAACTTTCAATTGGACTACAGGAGCAACCACACTTGCTACTATCCACATACCTCCACCTACAGTACATAGTCCTTCCTTAGATTCTGTTCCTTAGAGTTGGTATAACTGCAGCTTGCTAACTCTCCAAAATAGTTGCTTGCACAAGTAAACCTTTTGGGTGAGCAATGAAATGATAGAGGAAGGAGAACCATGGAAGATGACTTCTCCTCTCTCATTAAACACACACACACATCCAAACACACACACATCCCACTTCACTTTTTCTTATCATGAAGTATGAGCAGTACTCCTTTGTAAGCACCATTCTATGAAGTTCACTGCTCATGTGCATCCATGTGTATGAGCAGTTAGTTGCAGGAATTAGTCAACTGTCATTCTCTGTCATGGCGTGGTATGGTACATAGCATGGCTTGAGTTGACTGTTATACATTTAGATATCTTTGGATTTGGAATACAGAAGGATAATTCTTCTAAATGTTTTATGGCACACTTAAATATCAGCACATCTACTTTTCAATGCACTTTAAAACTTCTCGTGACCCTCTTTTACATTGATCTTATGAATTATCTGAAAATAAAAGTCAAGGCATTTGATGTTGGAGTAACTAAAGCATTTTCTTGTTCTGAACATTAATGCTGTGAAATGTCCTTCCATTATACAAAAGGCATTCAATGTGAAAGAAGAATTTTACAGCTGATTGAACAATCAGTACAAGGAAAAGTACTTTAGTATCCCCACTAAAGCACAGGAACTTTCTTTACACAATTAAAGCTTTTTGAGATTAAATGAAGCTTCGTAAATTTGATTTAGAAAAGTTAGCTTCAAAAGGCAAGGTTTTGCACACTGTTTATATCTCCGCAAGTATGCTTCCAGAACCTAATTTTAAGAGCTGCTAGAGATGCCAAGTGATAGACAGACTACAAGTGCCATCAGTGGTAGGCAACTACCTTGATTATACAGGCAGGCGGCATACATACAATCAGGTAGACTGAAGGCAGGGAGGTCAAAGGCCAGTAGTTCTTTAGGGCACAGGGAGAACCAGGTGGCATCCTTCCATGAGAGGTTGCTCATGCCCAAACGGAAGAAATACAGAATATCCAGGAACTTTATATTACAAATTGGCATTCTGGTGCTACCTGAGTCCATGGACCATGATGATTATGAGCAGTTGTGCTTATATCCAAGGGGGAACTGTCTCTAGTTCTCTGGTCCAACCAATCTGGCAACAATGCCTGATCCACAGAGCTCCTGGCATGAGCCTTGCAAGACCTACACATGAGAACTTCTTGCAGATTTGCTAAAATGTCTTTTAGCTACTAGGTACTAGTATTCAAGACATTAAGGCTATTCTCACGACCAGGCAAAACCTGGCTAAGGGAGTCCAGTCTGGTTTCAGCTGGTCATGTGCTACAATGGGAGCCACAAGGCTTCCAGCAGCAAGCCTACTTAAATGCCCTCCCCAAACAAGGTTAGCAGAGCGCACGCTCCACTAACCCCATTTATCTGATATGAGCCCCTGGTGGCGCAGTGGTAAAACTGCCGCCCTGTAACCAGAAGGTTACAAGTTCAGTCCTGACCAGGGGCTCAAGGTTGACTCAGCCTTCCATCCTTCCGAGGTCGGTAAAATGAGTACCCAGAATGTTGGGGGCAATATGCTAAATCATTGTAAACCGCTTAGAGAGCTTCGGCTATAGAGCGGTATATAAATGTAAGTGCTATTGCTATTGCTATGTGCTGCCACAGCACAGCTCTGTGCCGCAGCGCATTGGGGGGCTCCCCACAAGGCACCACACACTCGTACGGTGCCTTATAGGACTCCTGGGGGCCAGGAGGCCCCTGAACCCCACTGCCCCAACCGGCTCTGTGATGTAGCCAGTAATCATCTGGGTGGCTGATCCGGCTGCCAAGGGAGGGCTCCTTGCTCGTCTGTGGGAGTGTGGGTCAAGCTCACTCTCCCCACAAACCCCCTTTTGGTTCTACACACTGCTCCTCTGTAGAGCCTTATTTTGTGTCCCCTTCATCACTATAGGACATGGGGATTTCCTGCATTTTGTTATTATTAACAATATATAAATCAAATAAATATAGATATTTATTGTTATAAATCAATATATAAATCAGATAGATAAATAAATAAATATTTATATACTGCTTTTGAAGAAAGCAATGGTTCAGTCAAGCCATCAGAACCCCAACTGTACATGTGAGCACTACTTCTGGTCTCGGGAAGGATATGCCAAAATTGGACATGTTGTACAAACCCACTAATCTTGGCATATTCGACCTTACTTGAGGTATGAAACACAACATCTGTAACCAAGAATTGAAGTGAGGGAAAGATATTGGACTGGGTCTCAAAATCAGTGAGAGTAGCTGCACACATGATTGCCGGCTCCCGCAAGCTCCAGCATGCCCTGCACGAGACCCCCAGAGCCGGGAGGCAGCTTTCCGCCTTCCCTCCGGGGGTCTCCTCATGAGTAGCCATGGCGCAGGGCCACACTGTGGCTAATCATGATCCAATTGCCATGATCCAATTTTCGCTCCGCAAACCCGGGCTAAGGAGTGGGCTACTTGAGCGGGTTAGCCGCTCAAGAACCACTGGGCTCGCAGCCGAGCCCGGTGGTTCTTACGATTAGCAAAAATCGGGCTAGACGATCCTAACCCAATTTTTGCTCATCGTGAGAATAGCCCCATTGAGTACCATACCACACGTAGGTATGGATATATACCAATAGTGGTGGGTTTGTAAAAAAAAAAACCCAATCTTGACATATCCTTCTGGAGACCAGACATAGGGTTCATGCACACGCCTGGGATTCTAGTGACTCAGATGAACTACTGGTTCCTCACTACAAGTGAACTCAGCCTAATTGTGTTCTTTCCTGGTTCTGTGTAATGTGGTTTCTGGTAAGGCTGTAGTTTCTAACATGGCATTCACTTGCAGAAGGCTGTTAAAAGCCCTAATTTATCAAAAACACCCAGGTTTTGTTTGCCAGTATTTAGCAATAGCAATAGCAATAGCACTTACATTTATATACCGCTCTATAGCTGGAGCTCTCTAAGCAGTTTACAATGATTTAGCATATTGCCCCCAACATTCTGGGTACTCATTTTACTGACCTCGGAAGGATGGAAGGCTGAGTCAACCTTGAGCCCCTGGTCAGGATCGAACTTGTAACCTTCTGGTTACAGGGCGGCAGTTTTACCACTGCGCCACCAGGGGCTCATTTATGGATCAATGTTGTGGATCTGAGTTTCCTGTAAGACTTTTGCACCAACGTGATCCAAATAGGGTTTCTGCAAACCTAACCTTGGAGTTTCTCTAGGGCTCTTAGGCATTAATGTAAGGACTCTTGCATTAACGCCAAAATATTATGATTATGACTGATGGAAACCTCATGAATAGATGCATGAAGTCTCTGGTTATATGGTGCTGAAAACAAAGCACAAAAGATAGCTACAGAAGATAGCTACTCCATGATGTCCTGTTTCTGAGCTTCTCTGAGATATGTGGCCATCAATAAACAGTGATATGCTCAGTTGATATATGCACACTTTACTCTGTCACCAGGCAATATCACCAGCAGCAAAGGGCAGCATTCAAGTGCTAATGCTGACCAAAGACAGGAGAAAGGAGAGAGATAGAGGCTATTCCCACGATCACCCAAAAGGGAGCCCAGATGACTTTTGGGTAATCATGTGCTGCAACGGGAGTTGTGCAGTTCCCGGCAGCTAGCCTCATTATATCCCCCTCCCCTTAAACAAGGTTGACAGAGTGATCACTCTGTTAAACTTGGTTTTTTGCTTGTGTGTCACCACGGCACGTGCTCGGGGGTCTCTCCAGGATGCCCCGTGCACTCACTGGTGGAGCCGTGTGCTCTGTGACAGAGCTGGCAGCTGTGTGGGCAGCCGATCTGGCTGCCCAGCTACGAGTGGCTGAACATCTGCGGGGAGAAGCACCTCATCTGCGGGGACTCCCTTTCTTGGCTTCCAGAGATCCGCACTACTGGGAGCAGCACAGATCATGTGTGACCCACACATGGTATGTGATCGTCTGGAGGGAAGGCAAACTTGATCTTGCCTTCCCCTTGCACCCTCCCCACCTGTGGAAATTGGTTGTGTGCACAACCTTATTTGTCATAGCCAAAATGTCTCCTCACAGTTGTTACCAGGGGGAATGGGCGGCTAGGCCCTCCCTTCCCCTCTGAAACAACTATGGGAAGGAGGGAAAACACAAATCACAAACATTAAACATCTTTTGATGGTTTCCTCAGCCAATAACATTATGAGGCATTTCACACGCTTCTCCCTGCAGACGAGTGCTTCTCCCCCACCCAGAGACATAAGTTTGGGCGGGGTATAAATTTGATAAATAAATTAAATAAATAAATAAATAAATATGTTTTGAAAGCCACAAGCATCTATATTTGTAAAACCACAGGGAGAGCTGTTTTACTCTCTGGTTATTGAGGGCTTTTCTCCCCTATGTCTACCCAAAAAAGATAGGCTTCAACCTGCTACACTTAACTGTAGTGTACTGAATAATTCAGAGAGGTTATTCTCACAAGCAGCAGAAATGGGCTAAGGGAGCCCAGCCAGGTTTCTGCTGCTCTTGTGCTGCAATGGGAGTCCTGCGGCTCCAAGCAGCCTGCCCTCTTAAATGCTCCCCCATTCAATGAGGTTTGCGGAGTGCGCACTCCACTAGCCCCAGCTTTTTTGATCGTGTGTCGCCAAATAGACCCCCAGCAGGGAGGCTACAACAAGCCTCCTGGTGTTGGGAGTCTCCCCAGAATGCCCCACACACTCATGTGGGGCATTCTGAGACTTCCAGGGGCCAGTTGGCCCCCAGTCCCCACCACCCCACTGGTTCCGTGATGGAGTCCGTAATCATGTGGGCGGCTGATCCAGCCACCCAGGGCAAACTACATGTTTGTGTGTTGGGAGATTGGGCCTGCTCTCCCTGCAAACCAGCTCCCCCCCCGCAACCCCCCCCCCATTTTTAGAATTCTAAAAAGTTGATGGCACACAACCTGTTGTGTAGACTGATTTGCTAATTTAAACTGCATTTTGCCATGAGTGCACCCAAATTACCAAACTACATTTAAAAACCTTTAATTTTTAATAGAAGTTTAATGTTTTATTAGAGAGAGAGAGAGAGAGAGAGAGATATTTCATTTACATTATATTTAAGAAATTATCTTGATTGCTTTCTTAAAAGAAGGATTAAGATGAAAGGAGTGACTGCAATAGCACTATAGAATTAATGAAGGACTCAGCTAGACATATTTCTGAGTAGACCTGCTTAGGATTATGTTGAAAAGACACTATCCAACAATGGTAAATGTGTTAAATTCCCATGGATTTCAAATGAGAGAGCTAAGCACAATCAAAGAAGATACACAGTCCAATCCTAAGCATATTACTTTGGACATTCTGATATTCAAATAGGCTTGCTCAAAACTAAATGTGAATAATATTTCAACTGTAGAGATGTTCCATCCCTTATACAGCAGATACAGTTCTGTGTGTACATTGCGGTGACATCAACAGGGTTCTCAGGCAGATGAGAATGGTTTTTTAAAGATATCAGCATGCCACCCGCACTTTATGTGTTTGCTGTAGGAAACCCACAGTAACCAGTGGGTAATTCCAGTTGCACCCAGACCGAATGATGACACGAGACACCAATGTGGAGTAAAATAGGGCCACAACTTTATTGATAATAAACATGAGAGAGGATTGGCACTCCACCCCTTACAGTGCAGCACTATAGACTCACTGCTTATGCACAAGCCCAACCTACAAAACACCTAAGGCAAGAAACCTTGGCTCCAGGCAGCACCCGCCCTATGGACACCTGCTGCCCATCTCAGCCCACCTAGAAGCTATTCTTGCGATCACTGGAAAGTGGGCTAAGGGAGCTTAGCCCGCTTTCCAGTGGTTGTGGGAACCACTGGGCTTGCAGGCGAACCCGGTGCTCTCAAGGCAGCTAGCCCACCTAAACTACCCTCCCCTTAAATGAGGTTAGCGGAGTGAGCACTCCATTAACTTCGTTGCCCATGCATCACTGTGGTGTGCGACAACACATGAGTAGACTCCCGGGCTCAGGGGTCTCTCCAGGATGCCCCATGTGCTTACGCAGGGCATCCTGGAACTTCAGGGGACCATACAGCCCCCAATCCCCACAGCCCCTCTGGCCAGCAGTCGTGTAGGCGACCAATCCGGCCACCCAGCTATGAGTGGCTGCTCATCTGTGAGGAGAGCAGGCTAAGCCCACTCTCCCCACAGAACCCCCTCAGGCACTTCACATGTGTCATGTGAAGCACCTCCTAATGTGCAGGCCCCTGCAGTGCAGGCACCTGCCATCCCCAAGCCGCTGAGCCTTAGAGGGTGTTGATTCCAGTAGCAGGATTCAGTAAGGCATCAACAGTGCTCCTGAGTCGCAAGGCCTCTAGAGACTGGCAATGACTCCTCCTCATGCTTAAAAGGTGCTCACCAAACCTACCTTAGGGCAACAAACCACATTGTACCTGCAGTTGTGACTAAAGTGAGACCAACCTAATGAACTGAGGCATATCGTGTGAGATAGGCAAAAATGTTCCCCAACCAAAGCTAATCTGTCAAGGTTCAAAAAATTCCTACCTGGGTCACAAAAGGGCACCAGCTAAAGCCCACACTATAACTTGGGATGCGAGGGAGGGGGTCACTTCCCAAAAATGGACTGAGTTCGGGACAGGTAAGGAGCCGCTTCAGCAGCTCATGTCCCACCCCCATCAGCAGCCAATGGCTGCCTAGTTCCACCCTGCCAGCTAATGGCTGGTAACCCAATGTCTTGTACCAAGCTCAGAGGCCGGGACAAAGAGCCCATCCCCCAAAAATGCTGGGGAGGGAGAGGACAATTATGGCCAAATGTTATCAATCATTTAACAGGATTTCACAAATAATGAAAGGCATTACCTATTCAAGACAAAGCTGGGAAAGTATCTAAAAGGAATGTTTTAGATTTTCTTATGCTTTATTCCAAAAGCAGCTTGCAATGCAGCATAAAAAAGCCACAGTGTCAAAACACAGTCCATGTGCCCAGTCCCTTATCCAGTTGTATACAGGCTTTTTACATATTTATTTTATTTATTTATTTTTAAAATGTATATGTATGTATGTATGCATTTATTTATTTATCATATTTTTATACCGCCTGATATGCATATCTCTATATGCAACCTTTCTCCCAGAAAGCTCAGTGGCTTACAAAAATAATAAAAACTATCTGTAAACCTGCAAACAGTCTGAACTCAAAAATCATGCTGAAGGGCCATTCTGTACAACTGTGAGGCTATTCACACGATGGGAGAAAATCGAGCTAGCAAAGGCTAGCCCGGTTTAGCTCTATTTTTCCCAAATTGTGACCCACCGGGCTCGGCTGCAAGCCCGGTGGTTCGCAAGCGGGTCACCCGCTTCTGTAGCCCGGTGCTTAAACCAGGTTTGCGGAGCAACTGCTTCACAATCATGAGTAGCCACAGTGCAGTTCCACGCCACGGCTACTCATGAGTAGACCCCTGGCAAGAGGCTCAGGGGTCTCTCCAGTATGCCCTGCTGCACAGCCCCTGATCCTCCCAGCTCCGTCTCGGAGCCAGCAGTCATGTGGGCAGCCAACCCGGCCGGCCAGGGCTCCCGCCCTGCTTGTCTGCAGGGAGAGTTGGCTTAGCCCGCTCTCACCACTTACCTTCACAAAGTGGGTCTCACTGCTCGTGAAACCCGGCTCAGAGTCTTGTACTAGGGTTCTACCCTGATGAAGGAAAAAAAATGATTATGTTATTTTTTTTGGCTGCCTTTCATGGAATAAATAAATATATAAATATTTAATATTTATATAAATATTTAATATTTAAATATATAAATATATAAATATAAATATATATTTATGCACGCGTGCACACACACACAGAGTTAAAATCATGCAATACACACAAAACAGGGCTGATATTCATACTAACGTTGCATGTGCTGAGTAATATTGCATACATACAATTTTATCTGATCCTCTCTTCCTTCCACAGCCTTTGTGCCTCCCAAAAATATGTCCTTGAGGGTTCCGTAGTCCTCAGAGAATTATTTTCAGGACAGAGATGGCTGTGGAAGGAAAGGAGGATCAGCAAAAATTGCCCTTCTCCCACATGCACATGGGCAATATTAGTTGGTGAATACCATAATCTGGAGGCCATCCAAAATTTTAAAAGTACAGGGGACGGCTGCATGAGACAAAATCCTTTCAGTAGTGACATCTGGAATGTGGAGTTTCCTGCTGAGGTGGACATATCTTATCCATTCACTGCTCTGGGCATAGAGGTAATTGAAGACAAGGGCTGACATCTGGACTAGCATTGTACTGGTGCAACAGCAGCCGACATCCAGACTAATGCTGCACCCTCACATGTGGGGCAGAGAGGCAGATTTTATGATCTTCACTTCCCTCAAAATCCCACTGTGCCTTCAGAAAATATGTCCCCGAGGACTGTGCATAGCTGATAAGTTATCTTGCATAATGTTTCTGTTATTGCCGTTTGTTTTCTTGGTGGTCTTGTATCAAATTATGTTGTTTTATCATTGTTGGCCACCTTAAAAAGCTATTTGGGTGGAAAGGTGAACAGCAACTTTTGTTTATTAGTAATGGTACAGATATTCCAAACCAATGAACTTCAATACTGGTGCATTTTTAAACTGTGGAAGGAAGTGGGAGAAGACTTGCAACTTAATAAGCAAAAGTTGCTGTTCACTGCTAGAAATAAGTCACACCAAATAAAAATTTTCTCTGTGGATAAATAAACGAAAGCTTTTGTTGATGAATTTTTGTTGATGATAAACTTGCAGTTCTATTTTTTTCTTCCTGAATACCCCCCCCCCCCCAATCCAGCATCAAGCTGCTATCTAAACTCCCTGACATGTAGGTGGGACTGGTGGACCCATTTTGTGTCAACTAATACACAAAGGGAAGGCATCATATCCTTATATCCTCATATCCTTTCCTCCCGCCGCCCCCACTTCACTGAGTGGGGCTGTCTTTGAGTAGCTCAGGGAGAAAGTCATCAGGAAACTGCCTGCTCTATAGCACATAATGTGGCATTTGATATTTCATTGTGTTGTTATTGTTGAATCGACAGCCATTCTGTTTGTCAATTTACATCACCCCAGACAGCCAACAACAGGTGCTGGTCTAACATGATGAGTTTTCCATCTGTCCAAGAACTCATGCACTGATGAACAATAAGAAATTCCTGGTCTATGAAGGGTATGTTAGAAAGCTCTTTATGGTCACTAACCAGGTGCATGATAGCTCTATAAAACAGGATGTAATTTATTGTGTATTAAAACAATTTCTGCTTTATCAGCCAAAGAAATTAAAGCTGTACTCAGCCAATGGCACATCCAATGGCGGCATATTCTTTTGAATGGTAATCACATCTGGTTTTGTGAACACAGGGTACTACTATAGCAAGCTACTCTCTGCCATTGCCTCACATGCTGTACATTAGGGGTTGCTGAAGGTGAAGAAGGAGAAATTAAAAGACATATAACCCCTGCTAACTTGGCAAAGAGGCACCTTTGAATGTGGTGATTCTCTTTATTTAGCAGGGGGAGAGTAAGTGGTCCTATCCACCCCCAGCACAGCATCCCTCCAATGGTGGTTGCTGATGTCTATCTTATGTTTCTTTTGTAGACTGTGAGAATGTCGGGGACAGGCATCCATCTTATTTATTTATTATTTCTCTATGTAATCTGCCCTGATCCATTTTTGGAAGGGCAGTACAGAAATCAAATCAGATCAGATCAGATCAGATCAATCAATCAATGAATAAATATAATGATACTGAGGAGAGAAGTAGCCAAAGCAGGAACGGAGGACTGAAAAAGAATAGCAATGGATGGAAGAGTCAAAAGGAACATTTCCTTTGGAATCTTGAGATATCAGTTTAGTTAGATTCTATGTGACTGATGTCTATGTGGACCCCCTAATCCGAGTGCATGGTTCACATTACACTGAATACCATCTATGTACACTCCACTACTATCACTATATCATACCATTTATATCACAGAAAACCACATGGCTCTGTGGTCCACAGGAGTCAACACCAACTTGACGGCACAACTTTACATTTCTATCACTATGAAAGAACATTGCTATGTGATTATAACAACTGTAACACCTTAAACAAATGCAAATATATTTCAGCATATGTTTCTGTAGGCCAGAATCCACTTCATTACATTATGCAAATCATGGGATGGTAATTATTTTTTCTTTCTTTTATTTTTTGGGTAGGTAAAAATCACTAGCCTCACTTACATTATTTGATAAACCAGCAAGAAATAAATTAGGGACACAATTGTGCTTTCTTAACAGTGTTATGCTAAAATAAATATACGAAACAAAAACTGACAAGGAATACATTCAATATATAACATTGTGATCGATAAAAATATAAATAAAATGTAACTTCTTTTTACTGCACTTGGCAGTTGTGGGCGAGGGAGTCATATTTGGCTATTTTACCTGATTTACGAATACAGATACAAATAAGACCTGTAAAAACCTGTTGTGCCATTGAGTTGGTGTTGACTCCTGGTGATCACAGAGACATGTGCAGACAGTATGAGATGATGCCTTTCAGCACCTTCCTATATCATTACTGCCGGATATAGGCGTTTCCCATAGTCTGGGAAACATACCAGCGGGGATTTGAACCATCAATCTCTTGCTCCTAGGCAAGTTACTTCAATTTCTGGTACTGAATCTACATAATTGCTAGTAGGATATTTTCCATCATCTTTTCTAAAGATACAGTCATAAACATGTCAGTATGTGGGATGAAGTAAACAAAAATGGATCGTTGTATAAGAGATTAATCTTTGGTCAAAGTTATTTACAAGGCCATGATGAAATTGATGACACATTACCTCTTCTTATTATTCACTGCCAAGACTAATAAAGTAGCTAATTTATTCAGCAGCTTAAGCACAAATCATGGGGCACGAGCAGTGAGAAAGAACAAGAGGGTTAGCAGGGAGGAAGCCTTAAAAATCTTACTTCCCCACAGACGACTGAGAGCTCCCTCTTCAGCGCATGGAGTGCCCACCCAGATGATTACCAGCTGCTGCCAGTAGCTTGGAGGGTCGGGGAGTTGTAGGCCAACATTTGCAGGACAGCTGAAGTTGAGCAGGCCTGGTCTAAATCAAGGATGGCAATCTAGCTGGTTAGAAATCTATCCTTGGTGTTGTTTTCCATCCTGTTTCCTGAGGCAATGTATATCTCCATTATCAAGTAAAGCTGAACATAAAAATGAAGATAAGAAGAGCCCTTTTGGATCAGGCCAAGCCCTATCTAGTCCAGCATCCCATTTCCGGCAGTGTTCAACCAAAGTCTCTGGAAATCCCAACAGCAGAAGATCAATGCCCACTGTTCTATTGTGCAAGATTCAGCAATACTCATACTGCTGACTTGCACAGCAGTCTTCAGATGATTTAGAGCTTTTCAGTGGCGTGCAGCAGCTCTGCACCACCCATTTTGCACTGTAGGACATGTCAGCCACTGCAGCGCAGCAAAGATTTTCCATGGACCTTCTCCATGGACTGCAGATTAAGAAATCCTGGAATAGTTCAATGATAGTTGGACTATTCTAATCTTAGTTCTTTAAAAGGAATAGATCAACAAGAAATAAAGATATAGGTCTGGGCCAAAATCACTCGCATAGCTGATAGTTTTTATTTATTTATTTTATTGTATTTGTTGGAGATACAGCTCCTGATGGCATCAGCTCTTAGCTCCAGCAAACCTATTGATCACTAGGGGTAAATCCCCTGCTAACTGGGCAAAGAGGCACCTTTTACCATGGTGATTCTCTTTATTTAGCAGGGGGAGAGTAACTGGCCCTATCCACCCCTAGCACAGTACCTCCAGTGACTGTTGCTGGTGTCTATCTTGTGTTTCCTTTTAGAATGTGAGCCCTTTGGGGACAGGGAGCCATCTTATTTATGTATTATTTCTCTGTGTAAACCACCCAGAGCCATTTTTGGAAGGGTGGTATAGAAATCAGATTAAAAATAATAATAATTAATAATAGGGGTAGACATAGTGAGCAAGGCAATCTCCTCTCTGACTACACTTTCTCTACTATACAGTACTTCCCTTTTGTTAGACTGATCATCTCAGGTTTCATTCTCTCACCTGGATAGACTTCCTTCTTCTCCCTTCCCCTTCTTCCTAAATGTTGCTAGCAGCAAGGCACGTAGGCCTTTCCTATCTCTGTGACAGATGTCCTAAATAAACTACTTTATTTAGAACTTTAACCCCATGTCTCCAGACAGTATTAATTAGCAGTGTTCTCCTTGCCCCTGCACTTCCTCTGCAGCTGGGGTAAATAAAGAAAGAAATCTCCCCTCCAAGCTTTCTAACAGGGTTATGGGTACAGTGAACCCAGAGAACCCAGAGAAAGCACCCAGGCAAACAAAGCCTATGGAAAATGGACAAAGAGGTAAAGTAAGAAAGTAGAAAGCCTCTTGATTGGGAAGGAATTGCAGAGAAAAAGGCAGGGAACTTTTTCACAATTTTATGAATGGTGCAGCTGAAAGTAATCACCCGGTCAATTTTCATTTTCGTCATGGCAAAAGCTTTCTAACCCTAACCCCAACCATGGACTATTTATTGACCTCCTGTGATTTGACTAGTAAGGTCCACTATCTTGAAATAATAACAAGACCTGAGAGTGATAATCTTCTTTTGGAATTGTCTTGTAGTTTTAAAATTGATTTCTTGAAGAGGCAATGCCAACTTCCAGTGGAGGTAGATATCGAGATGGGGCCCTCTAGAACTAATGGAATGGCAAAGTTAATAATGCAGTTAATAACTGGTACAATATTTTTTAAAAAGATTTTAGTCTGTCTCAATGCAATGAATAGGAATTTCTCCCACCCGCCTCGAACTCTGAGGTCACACAGAGTTCATTAGGTCACCCATTGTTCTATATTTTTGAATGGGGGAGAAATTCCTATTCATTTAATTGAGACAGGCTAAAATCTTTTTTTTAAAGTGTGTGTATATATATATATATATATGCATGCTATGAGCCCCATCATCTAGGGGCTGCTGGGGGAGCTATGGCACAAGGTGCCTTGCTGAAAAACCCACTTTGGTGCCTAGGAATCCCCTAGGGGGGAAGTTGGGGTATCCTCAAATCCCCACTATTCCCTATAGGAAAAATGCAAGAAATTGAAAAATCGAAGGAGTGTCAGATTGCTTTGTGATACGGTGGGTGGTAGGCACCCTAGCGTGCCTACCACCCACCAGAGCTTTGTGCCCCTAGGTGCTCTGCATAGAGAATAATGGGCCTGTTCAAGTCTCCATTATACCCTATGGGAATGCAAAAAATTAAATATTGCAGGAGTGTCTGATTGGTGTGTGGGGGGCACCCCGGGTGCCTATCACCCACCCTGGCTTTGTGCCCCTAGGTGCTCTGCATAGGGAATAATAGGCCAGTTTGAATCCTCATTATACCCTATGTAGAACCTCTTAGTCTGTGACTTTTAAAATAGTTAAATTTTGCATTTTAGATTCTAGTGCTCATTGTATTCTTGCAGCTTCTGCTTAGACAACATTGGTCAGAAATGTACAAATACCTTGTATAACTATCTTTTTTCCCTGTTCTGTTGCTGGTCATTGACCATAATATAGAACTGACTGACTAACTAACTTATTTAGAGCTTTAATTCCATTTCTCCAGAAAATATTAATTAGCAGTGCTCTCCTTACCTGTGCACTTCCACTGTAGCTGGGGTAGATAAAGAAAACTCCCCCTCCCCTCAAGCTCTCTAACAATATTTACATCTCACCTTCTGTCTGTGAAGGAATTCAGAGTGGTATATATAAGGTTCACCATGAGCTTTTTCACACAGGGCTTTTAGTTTGCATCTTCTCTGGAATGGAGGATGTGTGTTCACATATCAGCTTGATTTACCCCGAAGTCCCTGCAAGCTATCGGGGAGCATTTCACACATGATTCAGGTTTTTCATTGTGCATTAGAGTGTATCCCGATGTATATCTGGGGCTTAAATTCCACTTTTTTGCATCGTTTGGGTGGGACAACTTACAACTCGCAGTAAAGCCTTGTGGTAAACTTGTGGTAAAGCCTGCTGTATTAAAATGTTCCTGGCAATCTCCCATCCAAGCACTGATCAGACTCTGAGCTGCTTAGCTATTGCAAGGATCAAAGGTGTTGCTATAATTGAACAGGAGGCAGCCTCAGGAGCTCCCAAGCTTCACCCTCCCTATTTTCTTCATTATCTCCCTCACTCTGAAGGACTGCTAGGAAGTGGGGCAAACATGGGCCCCTGTCTAGCTACGCCCCTGGCAAGGATGTGCATTGTGTGCCTTCAGACCATATTCTGGGATATGAATGAGGAACAGCACCTATTTTACACTGATTCTTTTGTCTGATTCTTTGCCTTACAATGATGTTTCCCCTTAAACATTAATAAACATTTTTTTGGTGCTAGCATTGGGTCACCTGAGGAAATGAGCAGCAGGTCTTTTTCCCCCCAAAGCAGCAGAACTTCGCTGAGCATGGTTTCTTTTCAGCCAGTGAGGGCACTACTAGTGGTGGTGATGGCAGGAAGTACCTTTAGAAGTAAATTAAATATTGCTTACCATCATTACCACTGCACCTGCAAGGTGTGGTGAGCAGGGGTGCACCGTCTGGCAACCCACGGGGTAGTTGGGCAGTTCTGAATCTCACCTGGGCATTTTCCACATAGCAGGTTTTACTGCATGTTTACTGCGAGGCTTCCCTGAAAGTTTGAAGTTCCCTAAAAAAAATGCAAAAAGTGCATTTTTTAAAACCCTGGTTATAAAGCAGGCTACACTCTAACATGCAATGAAAAACCCATTTTCTTTACACTTTATAGATATACTTTCATTTGTTTGCTTCATGGGAGTTTTGCGATATGATGACTATGTTTTTATTACAATTCTCTATTAAAAATTAAAAAAAATCAAAAAGAAGAAAGAAAAGAAAACCCTAAATCATGTGTGAAGTGCTCCCCGATAGCTTTCAGGGACTTTGGGGTAAATCTGGCTGATATTTGAATGTACACCCTCCTTTCCAGAGGAGATGCAAGCTGAAAGCCCAGTGTGAAAAACACCCTGGCCTCTGCTCATGCACAGCCGTTTCTTGTGGCTGACCACACAAATGGCCTCTGTGCATCTGCAGAGGCCAGGTGAGTTTCAGAGCTGCCACACCACCACATGGGTTTCTGGGAAGCGTGCCACAGCCCGCTGTATCTTGCAGGTGTGGCAGTAACACTGGTAAGCAAAATTTAATTTAGTTTTAAAGGTACCTCCCACCACCCGCCCCCCAGTAGTACCCTCCCCGGCTGCCACTGTTTCTTTGAGCTTAAGGAACACACATCACCTGCTTCTATTAGCTAAGCAACTTTATCTGGTGTGTATGTTTTTAGTTTGCTTGGGAATTTCACAATTGTAAGGCAGAAAAGTTGCTCCCATGAAAAATCCTCAGAGCCATCAATTGTTCATATCAGCTGCCTATTTTTTTGATGGAAAGTTCTACCTTGTGTTATGGACAACTTTTTCAATGATTAGGTCCTACACATAAAACCAAGCACACAAACCTCAGCTCTCTCCTAGGTATATCCATGATAAACTAGCTCAGATTTCATAACATTGTAAAAGATATATATATATATCCATTTACATATAGTTTTAGGAATCATGAGAGAATGCCATAGAAAAAGAACATTCAGCTTAAGTATTTTTATTCTCAGTCTCTTCAATTTTGTGCCTGGAAGGGGCTTCATGGCCAGCAAGGAACTGAAGTTCAGTGCTTGTCAGATTCAGTAGAAAGAGGGGGGAAACATCATGTTGACCCTGATTTCCCAAGGATACAAAACCAAGACTTCAAATACAACCATTTGAGCATAATATAACTTTCTTTCTTTCAAGTACTGCAGAGAGGTGATCTCCTACAAGTCTCAATTCTCATTAAGCTACATATAATCCTCCTTTTCCTGGCCTGTAAACACACTGTCACTTGTACAAGCTGTTCCATTTTGTACAATTTCCCCTCCAAATAGTCTGCCCTTGACCAGACTAGTTAACCTGCCCATTTAGATTACAGAAAGAAAACAAGCAAATATCACCTAATCTTCTTAAAGCATGTAGTACCATTAATAAGAGAGTTTGTAAGGTTCTGCGCTTAATCAAATTCTGCACTGGTTATTCATGAAAGGTTCATGTACAGCTGCAAACTAACAGGAAATACACAGGCCCAAACTAATTAGGATGCTTAAAGTGTTATTAGAATGTATAGGTTTTTTCTTTAGTCAATAGCAGCTGGATGAGGGCCCCCATAGATCAGAACCACAACAGAGCAGTAGGATGCTTTGACCCCTACCCCCGCCATGGTCCTGATTTAGCTGCTATTTGACCCAGATAAATGTTCCTATTGGCACCACTCTTTCTGGGGCAAATTGTAACTGAATCTCTACTGATCAGGACCATGTGAGGTGATAGAGATAAGTCCCTTACCGACCCACCCCACAGTCCTGATCTATGGAGTCCCAATCCAATTGTATTATTATTATTTTTAAAAAAGTCTGCCGGACTAATAATGCCTCTCTTGCCACGGGGAATAAATATGGAGAAATAGTTTTCTAGCAATCATCTTCTATGCTTACTATTCAAGAGCTGGTCTTGTGTTAGCAAGCATGTATTGCCCCCTTTGCTAAGCAGGATCTGCCCTTCTTTACATTTGAATGGGAGACTAGATGTGTGTGAGCACTGTAACATATTCCCCACAGGGGATAGGGCCACATACAGAAGGTTCAGGATGATCTCTGGCATCTCCAAGATAGGACAAGATTTTTTAATTGAATCAACAAACTACCAAAGCATACAGTACGTTGCCAAAGCACAATTATATACAAAGTGGTGGTTTGTACATGATATATTTACAAAGATTTACACAGAAGGATTTGGAAACCCACAAGGTTATGAAGTATATGCAGGTAGTACTGTAACTCGGGGGTGGGGGATTTCAAGGCACATCAGGTAATGGGGGGGGGGGCGTTTACATCCAACGTACATTTCCACAATTTGTCCCATTGCTGTTTAGAAGAGATACTCTTGTCTTTTTGCACATAACCATACAAACTTTTCCAGAAGAGATTTACTGTCTCATCTGCGTGAACCTCTTGGTCGCGTCTTCCCTCCCTATTCCTATGCAGGAGCATTGCATAAATGACATACAGGTTTACTAACCTGATTACGAGAAGGGGAACATTCCAGTTCCCTAGTATGGGGACACTCGTTCCATCCTGTTTCCTTGAAGGTTTCTTTCTGGGCTGAGAGAGACTCCTGCCTGCAAAGTGAAGCCACTACCAATTTGTGTAGACAATACTGAGCTAGATGGACCAACAGTCTGACTCGGTATAAGGCAGTTTCCTATGTTCCTATAAATATGTGAGGACAGTAGCACATTATATAATATACTTATTCTAATAACTCATTTATTTCTTGCTTACAACAAAGGGAAGAGCCCTTTGTATAAAATGGAGATTATCCAAGGAGTGGGGAGCACAACTTTCCTGAGGACATTCTCTAGTTGCTAACCCAACTCTGAGCCTACAGCTGATCAGGTCCTGAGAAAATCATCAATGCTCAACACCAGCTTCTGTTGAAAAAGTGAAAACTGTGAAATAGGTTTCCCAGTTTGCATTGCCTCCCTTACTGGGCCTCGTTCTTCATAATCATAATCATAATCTTTATTACGGTCGTTGACCAGCACAGGCCTCATTCTTAAAGAGACATCAGGGATGAATACAAAAAGAAAATGCACAGTTACCCCCACCATCAATCATTATCATAACTTTCTCGTATCCTTGTCCCCATCCTCTCTTCAGCTCTTCTTACTGTTCCTTTCACTTCCTATCTATTTCATTCCACCACCGCCTGCATTTCATATCCTTTTCCCCCCTTATATTTTTTCCTTCTCCAGCTGCAGAGTGATTTGTTTATTTTTTTTTTAAAAAAAACATACAATAATATGTTCACAAACATAGGAACCCCTGCAAGCTGAGTAGAGAGGCACATTTTAAAGTGGTGATCCTCTCTATAGTTAGGAGGGAAGAGCATCTGTTCCAATTCAACCCCAGTGCACCATCCCTCCAAGTGACAGTTGATAGTTTTGTGTGTGCGCGCATGAGTATTTTAGATGGTTATGAGATTGGAGTCAGGGAATCATCTTCTTATATCCCCCTCATGTAAGCAACATTGAGGACTTTTTTTTATTGAAAAGCTGTATATAAATAACAACAATAAGGAGGAGGCGGAGGAGGAGGAGTGATATATGAAGGAATTCAAAGAGAATATCAAAGAGAGCATAAAAAATAATGAGACATTTTCAGAACATTTTCTCTGATGGTTTCTCCACGTCCATGCAGCCATTAGGGATCTGAAAGCCCTATTTTCCCACTGTGAACTGTGAATCAATAATGTACTTAGTATTGATAGTATTTATATATTGCCTTCTGTTAAAAAAACTCCAAAGTAAACCAAGGGGGAGGGCAATAATAAAGATACATGATGAAAAGACGGAAGACAAAAATCAAACAGCAAGAAAACTGGCAACAGAAGAAGGGACAGGAGGAAACGCATCACTACTCTAAAGCTCTAGATAAAATAGTTAAGAATAAATACTATGAAGGACAGTAGTGACTGAAGCCGCTCTGGTGCCCCAAGTGGGGAGCAAGAAACTACCTCCTCTCGTAGTGCACAGTGCATGAAGAGCAAAGTTTTCTCCATCCCTGCCACTCTCTCACTCTTTCACCACCTACCACATCCATCTTAGTTGCACACACACAAACACACACACAGTGCATGACCCAGAGCTATGCTCACACTTCTACACCCACCTCTTCTGCTCCTGCCCTGGTTGTGAAAAGCAGGGACTGGAGTGAAAGGAGAACACGTTCTGAGCCAGCAAGTACAGTGTTGACCTACACCATCCTCACAGAGGTGCTCTAGGCCAGCCTTCCAGGCCCATAGACAGCTGGTGGCATGGTGTGTATGTGCCACACCTAAAAATTCTCTTTCCTCCCCAGCCTCACTGGCTGTTTTCACTGAACATGTTATAACCTGCCTCCCCTGATTTCTACAATCCTCCCACCAAAAAAAAATTGAGGCTGGTTACAGGCCTGCAGCCCTCTACCGGCCTGGACCACTTCCTTCAGCTCCCTTCACTGGCTTCTTGCCTTGTAGAAGAGCAAGAGAAGGGGTGCTATCTCAGAGCAACTGGTGTGACACTGTTCAGCAAACAACTGCTCCAATGGTGGTAGAAAGTGGGGGAAGGCAGTTAAGGGGGCAGGAGAAATTTTGCCACCCCACTGGTGCTCCAAATATAAGCCACCTTAGGAGTGAGGCTACTGTACCATGCCACACTTGAAGAATTAATACAAACATTCTCATAGTACTCCAAAAGCCCAGCAGGGAAAAATTTCATAAATCATAAACTGAGATAATAAATGCCTCATTAAAGGAGGAAAGGATTAGGGATGTGCAAAAAGATTGTTACAAAAAAAATTTGTACACAAATCTGGCCAATTCTGAAGATTTGTAGACAAAACAAATCACCCCTGTCCTCAGTTGCCCAGATTTGGGTACAAAACAGATCACCCCAGATTCGGACCCCAAACATTCAGAGATTCGGACCTCCATTATTTATTTATTTATTATTTCTCTGTGTAAACTGCCCTGAGCCATTTTTGGAAGGGCAGTATAAAAATCCATCCATCCATCCATCCATCAATCATTTTGTGGCCAAAGTGGGTTGGGTGGCAGTGCCCAATGGGTGGAAGCTACCACTAGCTTCATGTAGGGGGGCACAAGGGTGGACCAGAGTGAGTGGTAGTGTAGTGCACATAGGGTGCCAACCACCCCCAAACCCACAAGCCCATGAGTCACTGGGTTTTGTCATTTCTGAGGTGTTATTCTGAGAAGATTCTCTGGAAGGAAATGAGAGTGGATTCAATGACAAACAGAAATAGTTTATCTGGACTTACTTCAAATTGGCTTTCACATGGGCTACAGGGTTGTGACTGTCTTGGTTGGACTGCTGGATGATATTTAGCTCAGGATCAACAGAGATAGTGTGACAAAACTGTTTATCAGTTTTGGCTGACATGCTAGGTGGTTTGGGGGGGCGGGACTTAAAACAGTGGTGAACATGCTAGTAACCTCTGGGTTTGACTACTGCAATGCATCCTACATAGGGCTTCCTTTGAATATAGTCCAGAAACTTCAGTTAGTGGAAAATTCACTAGGTTAGTTCTTGGCACAACATGGATAGACCACATCTGCTGCTAATATGCTTCTTGGCGACATTAGAGATGTGCATTTCAACACTGAAACATTTTGACTCAAAACAAAACACCCTTTAAATAAAGGGCCTGTTTTGAGCTTGGAACCAAACAATCCCATTTCGATCGAAATGTTTTGATGTTTCAGGCGCAATTTTGGAGGCCTGATTTTCCCTTGCTGGTTGGATTTCTGGCACTGGCTTCCAATTCGCTTATGACCTCCTTGCTTCTTGGTTGGCTTGTTATCATACAAATCAAGTACTGTCATGGGCAATATATTGTCATGTGGCACACAAAAGGAGGGAGTTTCATATTCAAAGGGACTGGGAGGCAGAGAGAGCCCTTATAATGTGCCTCTCTTGAAGAGGATACATCAGGAGAGGAGGAAGGAATCAAGAATGGTTTGATTTGGGGTCCCCCCCATCACTGAGTATAATATGCTGTGCTATTGCTGCTATAACTATCTGGTTTTGCCAGATCTCAGGTTGACAACAGCAGAACCTGGGTGCCTGCCTGCCTTGAGTTGTGGTTTGTCTGCAACCTGCACTGTACTCAGTCAAAATGTGGGCTGAAATTGTTCTTGTTGAGCTCATGGCAATGCTTGCTGCTATGGGTGCTGCTGCGGCAGCTGTTGCAGTGACAGGAAGTAAGGAGTAATAATTATGTGTGAGAGAGTAACCAGTCATGTTACTGCAGTGTAGGCACTGCGACTGGCAGTGGATTCTGGGTCAGTTTTTTTGGCCATTTTTGGACCATGTTTGAAATGTGTGTTCTTTGTTGGGAGGGACAGATTCCCTTTTACTGTGTGTTTCTACATTGTTTTTCAAGGCAAGGTTGCAAAATGCATTGCAAATTGCAATGCAAAACTTGTGTACAGTCTGTGAGTGCAGCTTGTTCTGGCCATAGGGAACAATGGGGAAACTGTTGGTTCCCAGAAACCGATATTCAGAAGAATACTGTCTCTAAACATGGAGGTTCCATATATAATGAATGATAGCGATTCAGACCTGTATTCTATGGGTTTGTCTATAACATTTATTCTAGTCATCTAGTACCACATCTTGTGACAGTGAACACTTTTTGAAGAAGTACTTTCTTGTGTATGTCCTGAATCTACTGCCAATCTGCTGCCCAACCATACAAAGATTGGAAGCGTTTTCATATCCTGAAAGCTGTTTCTGTATAATAAACTGTTTTGCTATTCAAGCAGAAATGAGGAAGTTCCCCCCCACCCTCCAGTAAGTATTATTAAAAAGCCATTCTGATTGACTGAATTTGTTATTAAAACCATTCTAGTTGACTGGATTTGTTTTTCTAAAAGACAACATGATATCTATCTATTTAAAGCTGCAAAATACACAGCAAAGGCTACTGGTAGTTAGCCAAGAATGCTTTGCATCCTGGATGCAGAACAAGCAACTTATTTGCAAATCAAAAAAAGGAACTAGTGTTACCCATCTTAAATTTGATAAACAAACTAGAGCTGAGAAAGAGGGCAGCATCTTCCATTATTTGTTTGGTGTACCGTGTATGACATACAATATGCGGGGGGGGGAGTGTGTTCAGCAATGTATTGTGTATGGCACCCTGTTTCAGAGACTTATTAAGGACCTAGCATTTAAAGGGCACCCCACAACATTTGCTAATAACAAAAGGCAGCTGTGCTGTTAGTAAAAATGAAATTTATGTATTTATTTTATTTATTTATTTGATTTATATACCGCCCTTCCAAAATGGCTCAGGGCGGTTTACAATTAAAACAAACTTATATAACAATGAAAAGCTAAAACAAATTAAAAACAATAACACAACAACTAACAATTTAAAAACATTTTAAAACAAAAATTAAACATTGTCCCCAGACCCCAGCTCAAGAAGACACGTAGACTTAGTATGGAAGAAAAGGGCCACAACTTTGTTAACTATTACACAAGGCATGGCAGACTGGAACACCAGGTGATTAATCACCCTAAGAGAACAGTGCAGGCCAATAGAAGCAGGTCAGAACTCTGAAGTCCTACCCAGCACCCTACTGGGCGACACACCCTGGCTCGGGAATGGGCAGGTACACCCCACCCAATTCCTTCAAAGCCAACCCCCCCTTCTGTAAGAGAGGATCTGGATACTTCTAGGCATTCGTCCACCCCGGACCGCACAGCCCAAAGGTTGGAGAAGTCCTGAAGCAGGGTTCATGGCAATCATTCTCCCCGTGCTGCACAGGCTACAAAGGAGCGATTAACCAATCACCCCTTTTACATATCCAAGGGTGCTCACCAATGTTCTAACCCTCAAATTACCACCCCGCCCGCACTGTTCCTGCCATTGTGGCCGACCTAACTCTAACTACGCACCCAGGACACAGAACGGAGTAGGCGGGAAAAAAATGGCTTAGGAAATAAAGATATATTCTATGTGTGTGTATGTTGAAGTCTGCACAGCTGAGCACAGCTTGCTCTAGGCTTAATAAAACTTTCTAAATTCCTCTGCCTGGCTGGGACTGCAAAAACTGTGCATTGTCAAGAACCTGGCCACAATACACAAGCTGTGAGCTTTGACAGGCTTGGAGGGTCAAAAGTTAATTCATTTCCAATGGATGTACTAATGGGAGGAACATTGTCAGAATCACATACATGCATCGACTACTGTATAGCTCCCCGCCCCCTTGTTTTCTGGAAGAGCCTTCTTATATTGTTTCCTGTTCTTATTACAGTTCATGTTGCCAGCTGCTTTTTAAAAAAGAACATTAAAAACCTGTCTTTAATAGAAGCTTGTCAATTCTTTAAAAAATGGTATCAGGTGAAGTATGGGCTGGCATGGAGATAAAATGATAGGGGAAGCTTCACATTCTAAATTTCTGCCTGTCGAATTGGAGTTAAAGGCACGGGAACCACGACAAAGAAAAGACCTTAGTTACAATTACTGATATGTGATTCATTCATATGGTTTGCCTACCATATACTCCCCCACCACCACCACTGCTCAACACAAGAAATGTAAGAATGATTGTCAAGGGATTCTAGATCAAAAGTAAATATCTCTCTCTTTTACTTTGGTTAAGCAATGTGCAAAAGAATCAAAAGCATTGTTTAAGCAATGTGTAAAAGAGTCAAAGCTAAATAAACACTATGAGGAGAGAGCAAACTGAACTGCTCACTAGGCAAACCCTGTAACAACACCCCTTCACTCTCAGTTTATATAGCTGTTAGGCTGTTTATACAGTGGGGGTGTTTAACTAGTTGACAATGGCATACCAAATGTCAACGTGTGATAATTCATAAACAAGGAAATGTGGAGACCTGGTTTAAATATTCTGAATCCCTTCCAAGAACCCAGACTCCCTGAAAAGGAAGCCTTCTGCTCTTTCCTCCAGTTGATACATTCAGTGTCCCTTGCTCCAGTTAGAGTTGCCAACTGTCCCATTATGCAGGATGTTCCTCATTTCAGGGATGAAATGTTGGCCCCTATAGGGAAAGCATGTGTTCCTCTTTTATTCAATTGCATATAATTCAATTACATATACATCAGTAATACTCAGGCTATTGATTACCACTGCATACACCTCCCAGCCCCCCCAGCCAAGCCCCCAAATTTGTGTCCCTCATTCTAGAACATGTGTCCCTCATTCTGACAATGAAATGTTGGCAACCCTAGGTTCTTTGCAGCCCAAAGCATAGGCAGTTTCAATCTGCATAAGTCACTGGTGGCAACAATACCATTAACTTCCATGGGCCCATGTTAAGATTGTTTGGAGGGCTAAATTATATCCTATGCTTTTAAGTGATGCATCTTATGCAGGCCAATGGCCCGGAGTGAATTTTAAAAAGGAAGCTATAGGTGCAACAACAGAGTCTTGAACTTAAAACAAAGTTTCTTCCTTTGCTTCATTAGGTACCAAAGGGCCAGCATTGCAGTTTTCGCATTAAGGTCATCAATTCTCAACAGTTCTCTGCAGTGGCAACCTCTACAATTGGTATGTGTTTGTGTGCCTTTCAGTCTAGTGGCTTAAAGAAAAGAAGTTTCAATTAACTCTACAGAACTCTAGGGCCAGACACTTCTAATTAATCTGTTGTTAATTTATCTACAGACATTATATGGATGATAGCGGCCATGACAAGAAGTAAGAGAGGTCATGGTGCACCTTGCCAGAAGTTTGTGTAGGTCAAGAAGTATGTTTAGCAAAAATAAAAAGAGATGTTTTAAGCAAATAACTTTCCTCACACTACAGCAAAAAGCTTCCTCGTCCCCCAAACATATACCACATCCTCAGTCTGGACCAGACTCCAGTCAAAGGGTAACCTTTCTGTCAGTTCAGTTTCCTGAAGCCATTTTCAAAATTTCTGAGAGCGAGCCAGTCAATCTGCCACACGGGGAAAATATTTTTACTCACTTTCTTCCCATTCCCTTTAAGTAAACACACACATGCTACTTTTGCTCTTAGGCCTTTGAGAAAATCATTCAATATTTTCACTCTGTCTGAAAGCAGACAAAACATGTTTCACTAAAAGGCCTGCTGAGGGAATGGACAGGCCTATTATACTTCTTTGGGGACTTGTCTGCTGCACTTTTCCTTATCCACTTACTTTGGAAATTAGCCTTTTAAAGGCCCTCAGTTGCTGAAGGGTCCGAGCAGTGTTACTTGCCTTGGCTTCAACAGCTGCCTGGAAAGCCAACTTCACGTCTGCTTCCAGCAGTTCAGGAAGACTGCAGCGGTCACTGTCCTCTGGTGACACGGAGCTGAGAAGCAATGGAGTCTTTCGGCTACTATTATCTCACATTAATACTGCGGAAATGCTATGCTGTGGCCAATACTGCTGGTCTCAGTCACTGCTAATCAGGAGAGACAAAGGCATGCAGCTCATCAAAGCAAGAGTAAAGGTTATATTATGATACGATTATTTTTAAACCATCTTCTAGACAGAGATGATGCCAAGGCTGGACAACTCAGACAGCCATCCAGGACCACAGCAAAGCCAAAGGCTCCACCAGCAGCCACAAAGCAGGGGGCGCTTCATGCTGTGCTGCCCTAAACTCTGCAGCTGGGCCCACTTTCCTAGCAGCACTGTTTCCATCCCATGAGCACCAAACTAGGAGGCTTTCCTTGCCAGATTTGCTACTGTTGCAAATGAAGGGTCACAGCTGCATAGGATGAGATCAGACTGTCAATTCTAAAACATGGAGGACAGCAGCTGCGGCTATACAGCATAACCCTCACTGTGTTCGGTACATAAAGCATTTGGATGAGTCAGGGAAACAGGGTAGAGGACAGAAAGGAAGCGTGGACAAGGTTGGAAGTGAGACACGGTTGGACCCAAAAGAATAGTGAGGCAAATGTTCGTCTGTACCGCTAGGATGGGATATGGTACAGTAAAAATTAGGCAGCAGACAGTAGAGTCTGAAAATACAACAGAACGTTTGCTTTCATTTATATATGTACTGGTCTTTGCTGTTGTGAGTTAGCCTGCTTTTCTCCTTGCTGTGTTGTCCTGGAAAGGTGACCACTTTCTCCATACTGTTCTCTTTCTACTTCGTGTCTCTGCTGATCATGTCTTCTTATCTTCATTGGGTCCTTGATTGAGCATGACGGATCAGCTTCATTGATGTCTGCTGATCTTCATTGGATCCACCATTGGGCCCCACAAACCAGGGGTGGGTGGGGCGGTTGGGCCCAAAGGGGGAAGCCACAGCAGCATCGGGCTGGAGCTTAGCTAGCCCTGTAAAGACATTTTGCATCCTGGGGCAAAAGGAAACTGCACTCTGCATGTCCTCAGGAAGCTGAAATGTAACACAAAGGCCTGACTACACCCCCTCCGATCAAGGTATTCTGGAAAACCTTTCTTTTCACAGTCTGTCTCTCACCTCAATGGCTCTACGATAAGAATGGAGATCAATCAACTCTATCACCAGGGCGCTTTCCAGACTAGACCCTACAATGGAGTCAGGACACCACAGTCCCTATGCGGAGAGCAGGGTGCCGTTCACATTTCCAATGCCTTGTTGCAAATTTAATCGCTGCGATATAAAGCAAAGATGTCGTCTCTCCGGTGTGAAAAAGTTGCTGGGTTTGGGGGTTGTTAGTTGCTGCGAGACTGCTCCCCCTGCTGTTTACGTTCCAAATGCGACTTGCCCGAACGGAGGCATTTTGCTGCTGATGAGCAGCTAGTCTGGAAAGAGCCCTGGCAAGACAAGCACTAACAACATGCTGCCTTAGGTAATAGAGTGGAGGAAGAATGGAAGTTGCAGCCTGCTGTAACAAGTAAGGTCTTCCATCAGATAACTAGGGAGTGAGAGAGGAGTATATATTTGGGCCCTGGAACAAATTTGGGGGGGGGGGGCAAGAGGAGCCAAAGAAACCTGTGGGAGGGCTGGGGCCAGATGAAAATTCGGGAAGGGCCAGGTCAGTCCTGGCCCATGCCTGGCTACAGGGCTGATTTCTATCACTGACTGTAATCCAGTTCATACATGTTTCTATCCCAATGTTTGCATTTTACCTGTATATGTGTCGGTATGCATATGCACATAGACTTACATGATCCAATTCACACTGAAGGTACTTCACAAAATGGAGAAAACTGCAGAAGCCCAAAGCGTGTTCCTGTGCCCTACCATAACTAAACTAGGCCCGTGACATCAGAGTCGTATCTAGGGGAAATAGCGCCTAGGGCAAGCACTGAAATTGTGCCCCCTGTCCAAACATCTGACACCCATCTTTCAGATAACTTTACCATAGTATCAGCTGAAAAATACAAGTCAAGCTCATTAATCTTTTAATATTTCAAAAACTATTTAGCAGTGGACGTAGCCAGACCAAAAAATTCTAGAAAACTACAAATTTCAGGGGGCTCATGAAATACCCAAATACTATGTGGAGGTGTCCTTGGAAAACTAAACAGAAGTGCCTGTCTAATTCTCTACTATGCATTGTAGCATCACTATTACATAAGTTTTAAAATTAAATGGAGAATTGGACTTTTCCCAGATACTCTGAAAATAATTAAAGGATATGCAGAGTAAACTGTGTCACTGCTTGGAATATATTCTAGTATTTCAGAAAGACAGTTAAAATGGGAGAAAGAGAGCAAGGAACTCCCAGTGGGTATTAATACTAAGGATTTCACACTGATTCAAAGACAAACTCACCATTAATGGCCATATTATTAAGACATCACATTTAACTCACTTATCACAAGAAGCAAAATAAGAGCAAATGAATAAAATCCCAGTTCATAAGCTTCAGCTCAGTATTCACAAGCCCTGATTCTCTGTACATAGTGCCAATCTGAATATGTGTACAGTGACTTATAGTATATTTTAAAAAGGGGGGCTTCCTAAAGGCCATGGGGGTGTCCTGCAAAGGTCCCCCCTTCCCCCACTGGCCTCTAGGGCCTCACAGGGACCATTTGAGTATGTGTAGTGGCCATTTTTAAAAATAGTTTTTTTTAAAAAAAAAGGCCGCTGAAAACAAAATGGCTGCTGTACATGCTTAAATGGCCTCTGCAAGGCATGGCATGGCCTAGGGCCTCACAGAGGCCATTTGAGCATGCACGGTGGCCATTTTGTTTTTGCTGGCCATTTTTTATTTTTAAATTTTTTTAAAAAAAATGGCACCCCCCTTCAAGTGGCGCCTAGGGCACGTGCCCTGCCTGCCTCACCCTAGATACGCCCCTGTGTGACATTCATTATTTATGTATAAGCCATTATTTGTGTACATAATTCACAAGGGCCTTAATAGAGCATTAATAGGTGCAGACAGGATGATTTCCTGAACATTTGGTTAGCAAACACAATTAACCAATTTTAAATGTTGTCATGAGATACTGAATGTTTCATGTATGTGGCCACCTAGTAAAGGGCAGAATGGTTTGCTTAATGAAGTTAATCTGATCATGCTCTTCAACTTTGGGTCTCCTCCCTGCCCCCTGCCACCCCCACAATCCAACATAGGCTGTGGATTCTGGGGATTCAGCACAGAACAAAACCAACTGTTTCTACTCATATCACATTTGTGGCATGGAAGTCACTGAAGCACAACTGCTTCGGGAGTCACAAAGGAACTTCAGAAGCCCTGGGTTACATAGGAGGAGTCCATAATTAGGTTTTTGTTTTGTTTAAAGTGTGCACCCTGTCAGAAGCAAGGGTTCTCCTGGTGAGGGGATGAGCACACAATGCGCTATTTGACATGGATCCCCATGCTACAAATGCAATATGGAGAGGACTGTGGTTGTTGCTTAGCATTTCTGGTGTCGCCGCTATCACGTTTGGGGTTATGATTTTGACAATTATATAGTCTTTGGCAGATTACTGACTGATAGTCCAATGTCCAGAACGCAAGTGGCTGTCTCTAGAGTATCCTGAATGGGGGTTTAAGAATATGCAGATACCTCTCTGAATAGAGGGAAATCATAAAAGGTTATTAGTAGGGATGTGCTAAATGTTTTGGGTACAGAACGATCTGTACCCGAAACAGCCGATTTCGGGTGAGTCAGATCTAAAACGAATCACCCTCCTAGCCCCCCGAAATTTTTTGTATCCAAAACAAATCACCCCTGTTTCAGATCTGAAATATTTGTTGTTTCGGCCCTCCATTTTGTGGCCCGTAAAGTGCCTGCCTTGCCTTCTTCTTCCCCCTCCATTTTAAAAATGACGTCTATTTGAATTTCCCACCTTTTTGCCTCCATTGATTTCAGTGTAAAAATAGCTTTCCATTCACTTTAATTGAAAAGGTCTGACCTGCAGAGGAATGACCATATTTGGTGTGAGACTAGTAAATAACCACCCCCATTGGCCAGGGGGAGGTGGAAGAATGGGCAAGGGTGGAGGCAATTTTTGGAGGGCTTTGCAGGAGAGTATTTAAAGGGCCACCAGTAGCCATTTTCTTCCTTCCTGCTGCCTTGTGTGGGAGAAGAGAGAGCTCTATTGCCCTGCTTACTCAGCCTTGCCTCCATTTTGCTCAGCAATTTGTGTGGGTGCTATTGTTCAGCATTTACGCCATTGCTCTGCCTTGCCGGTTGCCTGCCTTTCCTGCTTGATTTCAGCCTTTTTTGAGAAAAAGAGAAGAGGAGGAGAATTTTTTTAAAAAACAAACAAACAAACATCTGCCTTGCTGCAAGGCCAGCCTGCTGCCTGTGCAGCCATTATCTCCTGAACTTTCTGTCTTTTTAATTGAGAAAGAGAGAATATTGGTAGAAAAGGAGGGTTTTTTTTCCTCCTTTTTTAATATAAATTTTCCTGATTTTTTGCAACTTCTTCCTGCCATGCAACTTCTTCCTGGTGCCTGCCTGAAGCAACTCCAGCCCCAGCATGCCTTCCATCCTGCATTTTTACCCTCTTTTTTTGAGAAAAAGAGGAGGATAATTAAAAAAAAAATCTGCCTTGCGCTCTCTCTCTCTCTCTCTCTCTCTCTCACACACACACACACACACAGACACACATCCCACCCCCAGCAGCACTCCCCCCCCCACTTCTTCCCAGTCCAGCGGCGTGGTTTCTCTGGCAGTGGCACCAGCGGAGTGGCCAGTGTGACCTTGAACTGCCACCTGGTGGTTCAAGGGCTTTTCTGGTATCCTGCCGGGGAGACGGGAGGAGCCTGCACCTCGCTCCAGCCGTGCTGAGCAAAATGTTCTGCAGTACCTGGAGGAGGCGGCGGAAGACGAGGAGAGTGAGCCGTTCCTCTTTTGGGCAACGCGTCGCAAAGTCTGGCCGGACTAGGCGACTGTTGCTGTGCCGGGGATGTGGTGACTCCTCTGCGCTTACGCCTGGATGCTGAGTTCGTCGAGCAGCTCATCTTCTTGAAGGCAAACCTCCCCCTGCTGGGCTAACCCGAGCTGGCTGTGGAGGGCGAGTGACTCGCGTCACCCCCCCCCCCATGCAGCGCCTCCCACGCCACGGCAGTTCATCCCGGCCAAAAGATGGGTCACAGTCCATCCCTCCCTGCCCCTTAGTGCTGCTGGCACATCCAGACATGCACACACAGGCACCGCTGCACTGCCAGCCCGAGATGGTGGACTGCTTCTGTGCTGGCAATCAGGGCTAGGGCAAATGAGTGCTCCCTGCATCAGGGAGGGGTTCTCACAGATGTTGCTGAGAGAGACTACAACTCCCATTTCCCATTTCCCAGCGATGGCTGGCCACCATCGAGACTAGGGACAATTTGAGCTGTAGTCCCTGTCTCAGCAGCAGAAATCTTTATTTATTTTTTATTTTATACATTTCTATACCGCCCCAAACCAAAGTCTCAGAGCGGTTCACAATAATCTGTGGTGGATTCCTCCCTTTTGCAGGAGCACCCACTTGCCCAGTCCTGAGGACGGGAAGGCAGAAGCGGGCACACCATCCATCACAGAGACAGGCTGCTGCTGCGTGTGCAGGGGGCACAGTCAGGAACGTTCCTGGGAGGCTATGTGTTCTGTGCAATGGCATGTGCTCAAATGTGTGGCTTACATCACATACACACACACATATGAGTGGTGGGGGAACACTGTCACAGAGAGGGTTTGCTTGCTTGCTTCTTGTGCTTGTCCCCAAGCAATTGCTTCCTTCCAACTATTGTGAGCAATTGAATTGATGCTGAATTCAAAATGTCTGTCTGATGCATTTTTCAATGCAATAATGTGATTCTGATTTTGATTTGCTGTTGTTCATGCTTTTCTCTGTTCAAAAATGTGGCTTGGATAACTTTAACTTGTCTACAACATTGTCTGCTGTTGTCTGAGACTTTGCTTATATGCTTTTCTTGTTTCCCCCCGCCCATGAGGAGTACTGTGACTGAAGCAGCGGCACATACACACTTGCACCCCCACCCCACCCACACCCCACAAAACTGTGTCGCTAATGATGAGCTTGCTGCTGGTGTGGCCCTCACAAATGTCTGTCTCACGCAGACAGAGAGAGCACACATTGCAACCTGAGGCGACACAGCCAAATTCTCACCCCTCAATCCACTAACCCTCTTACAGAGTGAGCACGCACAGGTAATAACTAGTAATGTCATGTGACTACAGTCTTTCTCCCCAGCCCCAGCAGTATGCATTGGAATGTGCAATCCCAAAATGCAATTGTGTGCCTGCCTATCCTATTTGGCTTTTTTTGGAGGGACCTCTGATCATGGTGTGGTGTGGGCTAAGGACAGGACAGGTTCAATTCACTTTGTCTGTGTGTGCGCGGGGGATTTTTTTTTGGGGGGGGCAATGAAGATTGCGTCATATTGTGAGTTGTCAGCAATTTTATTCAAAGATTGCTTGCCTCAACATTGTTGAGCACTGCACAGTGATCACATGCCAGAGGCACCAATCCGTTGCAGAAAAGAAATGCGCCAAAAACTTGTGTGCTGCCATTGTTGTCTGCCATCATCAATTCATCACTCTTCAAACTTGTATGGGCACTGGGAGGGGGCCCCATGCCAAGCCTCGCTGCTCCGCTTGAAGAATGTTGTTTTGCATCCTCCTCACTGAATGTGTGTTCCAACTTCCTGACAGTGCCTCTGTTGACTGTGGTGGACAAAAAATGTTTGGGGGAGGGTCAGGCAGGGCACAGTTGTTGGACCGACCTAGGGCCTACCTAGTCTTCTGCTCTGCTGCATCTGTGTGACATCATCATGCTTGCTTTTGGAAATCTTTTTGGTGAATTTTTGAAGTTTTGGGGTCTTTGGGGCAGATTTGGGGCATGAAGTTGGATCTGGGGCAGAAGAGTGGGGTGAGGTGGTAGTGCCTAATGGGTGGAGTCTACCACCCCAATTGCAAAGAGATTGGGCAGAGGGCTGATTTTTGGTGATTTGTTGTTTTGTTGTTTCTGAGGTGTTCTGAGTGTGGATTCTATGATAGCAAATGAGATTTTCAATAAGACACTAATAAAGCCACTCTCATTTGCTATCATAGAATCCACACTCAGTCAGAAGAGCACCCCAGAAACAACAGAGCCCTGTACCCCATGGGTTAGCAACCCATGGGAGTGGTTGGCACCCTATGTGAACTACACCACCACTAGCTCTGGGCCACCCCAGAAACCCCTAAGTGCAGTTATGGGGCTGCTGAAACCCCCATTATACCTTATGAGGAAAAACCTTAAAGACCCCAAAACTTCAAAAAGTCACCAAAAATCAGCCCTCTGCCCAATCCCTCTGCAATTGGGGTGGTAGACTCCACCCATTAGGCTCTACCACCCCACCCCACTCTTCTGCCCCAGATCAAACTTCATGCCCCAAATCTGCCCCAAAGACCCCAAAACTTCAAAAATTTACCAAAAATCTGCCCTCTGCCCAATCCCTCTGCAATTGGGGTGGTAGACTCCACCCATTAGGCACTACCACCCTACACCACTCTTTTGGCCCTGGACTCATTTATTTAATCCAAATCAATTTGGATTCAGATTAATTCAGATCCGAATCAAATCCGGGTTGATTCAGATGGGTCAGATTCGGATCCGAAATGAAACGGGGCCATTTCAATTCGGATCCGAATCGAAACACTGAAAATCTGAATTGCACACCCCTAGTTATTAGTCCTGCCCCCACCTCTCCTTTGCTAAGAATGTTCATTTGGTCAGTGAACAACAACAAAAAGCAGTCTGAGAGCTTAAGAGAGTGAAGGAGGCAGACAGAGCCTGAATATGGGAGCTAAAAAAAGTGCATGAAAGGCACTTTAGGGTGCAGGGATCTCTCTCTCGGGGGCTCTGTTGTTGCTTGCAGGAGTACACTCCTATTTGCTTCTGTATAATGCTCAACCTTTATCTCTGGAAGTATATCAAAATTACAAAGACTCCACTGATCTCTCAGCCAAAGGAAACAAGAATGAAGGAAGCACTGCCCCCTACCCGCCCCAGAACATCTCAGTGCTCAGGGAAGGGGGAGTGATGTAACAATACATATCCCTGCCCTAGGCATTTCCTGCTCTGTTTTGTCCCAAGTTCTCAAAGGAAATAATGGAGATTGGTCATGTCTCCCACTGAATGCAGTCTGGGCTGCAGGTTCCATTCAAATTCCTCAATAATATGAAGAAAATTGCATTTTAATATAATATTGCTACCACCTTCCTGTTTTGTTTGAATGTTGCATGTCTGATATGCTTGCCTTGAGTCCTGAGTCGGAAACAGCATTTAAAATGCAACCTAATTTTGCATAGGTGGCACAAAGCCATAAACTGATTTCTTTGTTTGTGCACAGGTTCCATTGTAAAGCTCCTGCCGTGTCTCTCATTATCAGTGTCAGAAACGACATCAGCATCTGCTGCAAAAAACGTGCAGACACAGAGGTCATTCACAAAATCAAAAACTGCATTGTACCCACATTTGGAAGCTGTGTGTGCTCCCAGTTTTTGGTTGCGTGGAAGCATGGTAAGAGGAAAACCTGGGTAGAAGTGATTGTGTGGAAGCAAGGTAGGAGGAAAAGCTACCCAGGTTTTCCTCCTACCTTGCTTCCACACAATCACTTCTACCCAGGTTTTCCTCTTGTCTTGCTTCCACACAACTGAACATTGGGAGCACACAAAGTTCCCAAATCTGGACAGTACACCGTTTTCTATTGTATGAATAACCTTGCAGAGTAGGTAAATCTGAGGACAACTTGAGGTGAGTCACACAAGCAGCAGAACCTGGGCTAAGAGGAAGCCCAGCCTGGTTCCTGCTGCTCATGTGCAGCAATGGGAGCCATGTGGCTCCCGGCAGCAAGCCCGCCTAAGTGAGCTCTCTGCAGACCCCCTTTTTTGGGTTGTTTGTCTGCCATGGCAGACACACTCAAGGAGGGTCGAGAGGGGAGGGGGACCCCAGGAATGCACCACACACTTGCGCAGTGCATGACTGGGGCTCCAAGGTTGGGGCACCATATGGCGGTGCTTCCCTTCACCCAACTCCCGGAGCAGCTGGTTGAGCCATGGCCAGGCACAGCAGTACCTAAGCGAAGCCACCACTTGTCCGGGCTGGTGATCTGCCCACCTAGCAACAGGCTAGTGAATGTCAAACCCGCTCTCCCTGCAAACCACCTTACAGCTCTTCACACTAATTGTGTGAAGAGCCTCCATGTCTCATCTGCTAGCCAGTTTAGCTCATGGAACACAAGAACATAGGAAGCTGCCATATACTTAGTCAGACCATAGATCCATCTAGCTCAGTCTTGTCTACACAGACTGACAGCGGCTTCTCCAAGGTTGCAGGCAGGAGTCTCTCTCAGCCATTTCTTGGAGATCCCAGGGAGGGAACCTGGAACCTTCTGCTCTTCCCAGAGCAGCTCCATCCCCTAAAGGGAATATCTTACAGTGCTCACACTTCTAGTCTCCCATTCATATGGAACCAAGGCAGAACCTGCTTAGCTAAGGGGACAAGTCATGCCTGCTACCCACAAGACCAGCTCTCCTCTCCTGAGCTATGCAAGCTCAGTTCCTTGCATAGAATAACCATGGCTGTAGTTCATCTGTGGTTCATCTGCAAAATGTCAGGGTGGAAAAGATTACGCTCTTTAGTACCAGAGCCCCATCCAGTTCCTTCACTGCTGCTTTGAAAGGAAATGTAAAGATCCAATCAATGATCTTCAACATCTTGTATGATAGTTATAGAGAAGCACTACAATAGCCACCTAATGGTGCCGCGGGGAAATGCTTGACTATCAAGCAGAAGGTTGCTGGTTCGAATCCCTGCTGGTATATTACCCAGACTATATCGGGCAGCAGTGATATAGGAAGATGCTAAAAGGCATAATCCCATACTATGTGGCAGGAGGCAATGGTAAACCCCTCCTGTATTCCACCAAAAAAACCCCACAGGGCTCTGTGGGCACCAGGAGTTTAAATCGACTTGACGGCACACTTTACTTTACCTTACAATTCCAATAGACCCCACTGTTAACAGTGCTACTAATAACTTCACAGTCTCCCCAGCTTTCCTTTCTTTTTGCTATTGGGATTCTCTGGAGCAGAGAAGTGACTATTTGCACTACTTTGTTTCAGGTCTTGACTCCAATACTGTTTTTCTGACTAGCTTGTGGTGGGGAGGGGCAAAGTGGGGTGACAGTGTCTCCTCAGTCTCCTCCCTGTTTCCAAGTCAGGGATTGCTATGCAGCTCTGTAAGTGATCTTGGCTTTGCCCCTGTCACTCAGAAAGTTGCCAGATCAGTGTCCCATCACTCAGAAAGCTGCCAGATCAGTTACTGCAGCACCCATAAGGTATCTCCTGAATAAGAAGTAATCAATCCATCACATTTAATTTCTGTACTCAGATGATGCTTGTTTCACTTTACCATTTTTCTGAAAGTGAGTAGTACCTGGTAAAAACATTTGGCTTTTCATTGCTGTCTAGTTTATGGTGGTGAACTCATTAAATAAGTATTCCCCCAAAATTTCCTGACTCCTGTGTATACATGTATACTGAACCTGGCTGAAATGTCCTGCCTTTTAAACATCTGCTTAAATCCAATACCTCTTGCAGTATTCCTATATTTCTGGACCAGACAGCTTTGCATATTTTATACTTGCCTTGAGCCATATGCAGGATGTACAGGGGGAAAAGAAGAAGGACTCTGTTTGCATAAATTCAAAAGCCTGAAAGTGTTTTAAATAGATCTCAGTTTCTGTCTTTTTCTTTACAAAAGCAATGAACCAACATATATTAAAAACTTGTATTAATTATTATTGCAATATACTTAATAATTCTCCTCATTCAGAAGTTACATTAAAGGTCTATTAATGGGAAATTCAGTCATTATGTCTGCCCAGGACATCCATTAGTTCTCAGAAAGTAACAGAGTAAATCAAGAAGACCTTTATTGGATGAACACACACATACACAGACACCCCTTCAGCGAGTAATATTGTGGACTTTTTAATGCACAGTTTAAAAGCTGTTAATGGGAAATTTAAACATTCATCCATAAAAGCAGATTTATGAGATGCCAATTATCTGATTTGGCTGAAGTCTCTAGATGAGACTTTATAAAAATACATCTCTTTAAAGTGGATATGCCATGCGAGGCTGATTGTCTTAGCTCTTTTTCCTATAAGACTGCTGTGAAGAGGCAACAAGAGGCTGCAGATGCCCTTTGGAATGAATTCAGGGAGAACTGCAGCCTCTTGTTTGCCTTGTTAGCCTGGCAGGCAATTTGATTGGAGTTATTAAGTCACTCAGGCTGAATCACCCGGAATACCAATGCCAAGAACTATTAGCCTTGTCACAACCTATTTCATTATTCTTGGATGAGATGCAGAATTTGAGGTAATGAGTCAAACCAGGCAGGAGGGACTACCATTTAGAGGTACACTCTTCACTTCTTATTTTAAACACAGCACATTTTTTAAAAAAAATAAGGGCATAATTCTGTCATTATATGAAGGGATTCGGTGGGGTACGTGCAGACCTGCACCCTGACCCCCAGTGGTAAAGGAAGATTGAACACTGACTCATCTGAAGGCCTGAACTATTGGATGTGTGTCTCTGTGGTTGATCCATGGTTATTTTATGCCTTATTTGTTGGCACCCTCTCAGACCTGGTATATTTTGGTGGTGGCTTCACATAACAGCTGGAAAGTAAAGTGGCAGAAACTGCTGGTTCCTGATCATATGCTCCTGGTGAGCATGCACTTCACTTCTGATGTTAGCAGCTATTTCCACCCTGCCAATCTCTGGTCCTGTTCTGCACTTCCTTCTGTTACCCAACATCAAATATAGGTTATGCATGTCAGGTTTTTGGAGGGAAGTACAGCTTGGGAACTGGAGGTTGGCATGTTTGGACAATGGGTGGAAATAGCTGCTCGCACTAGGAGTGCACCCTTGACAGGAATGGGCAGTTCCTGTCAACTTACTTTCTGGCAGTCATTTGAAGCTGTCCAATATCCAATTCTTTAACTGTGGTTAGGTGACTGGGTAGAGTTATTTCTGTGCAAGTTCAGCAGCACGATAAAGGAGGTTATTAAGCAGCTTAGCCCAGGGCTGCTCAACTTTGGCCCTCCTGCAGATGTTGGCCTACAACCCCCATAATCCCTGGCTATTGGTCACTGTTGTAAGGGATTATTATTTATTTATTATTTATTTAATTAATTTATATACCGCCCTTCCAAAATGGCTCAGGGCGGTTTACAATTAAAGCAACTTATAAAACAATGAAAAGCTAAAACAAATTAAAAACAATAAAACAACTAACAATTTAAAAACATTTTAAAACAAAAATTAAACATTGTCCCCAGACCCCAGCTCAAGAAAACACGTAGACTTAGTATAGAAGAAAAGGGCCACAACTTTGTTAACTATTACACAAAGCATGGCAGACTGGAACACCAGGTGATTAATCACTCTTAGAGAACAGTGCGGGCCAATAGAAGCAGGTCAGAACTCTGAAATCCTACCCAGCGCCCTACTGGGCGACACACCCTGGCTCGGGAATGGGCAGGTACACTCCACTCAATTCCTTCAAAGCCGACCCCCGCTTCTGTAAGAGAGGATCTGGATACTTCTAGGCATTCGTCCACCCCGGACCGCACAGCCCAAAGGTTGGAGAAGTCCTGAAGCAGGGTTCATGGCAATCATTCTCCCCGTGCCGCACAGGCTACAAAGGAGCGATTAACCAATCACCCCTTTTACATATCCAAGGGTGCTCGCCGATGTTCTAACCCTCAAATTACCACCCCGCCCGCACTGTTCCTGCCATTGTGGCCGACCTAACTCTAATTACGCACCCAGGACACAGAACGGAGTAGGCGAAAAAAACCCCAACAGTGGCCAATGCGTTGGGAGCAAAAAATTCCTACTCGGCCCCTTCAGGCGGCCAGTCGCTAGACCCACTCTGTACCGGGGGGGAGGGAGGGGAGAGCTCCTTCTCCTGTGGTTGCCTGGTCCCAACTGAAGAGAGAATGAAGAATGAATGAAGAATGGGGCGGGGATCGGCCAATCCTGGCCGAAACCCCGCCCCTTGACCAAAAGGGTCAAACGGAACCCTTCCTGGTCTTCGTGCAGGACAGGCTGGGACAAACTCCCTCCCATCTGCACAAGGCCGGGGGGTGGGGCGTGTTAAGTAATTAAAAACCCTAAATCAAATTAAAAATTAAAAAATTTTTAAAAATTATTTATTTATTTTTAAAAGCCCTGAAAGGCCAGGCCAAACAAATGTGTTTTAAGGGAGTTGTAGTCCAGAAACAGCTGGGAGTTGTAGTCCAGAAACAGCTGGGGGGGGGCATATTCTCAGTCCAAAATGTACTTTTGCTGTCTATTTCCCGTTGTGAATATTATTCTGCTAAGTTTCTGCATACATTTGCAGCACAAATGAATCATATACCAAAGCCAAACCACCTCCCTTTCTCCTCACTTCCTCTCTCAGGACTCAGTGTTTAGCATTACTTATGCACCATACAAAGCAAATCAAGACACACTCAGGATGAGAACATCACTCATTGTTGCTGCTTTCAACTATTTCATTGTCTCAACTTGGAGCCTTGGGACTTTGTATCTAGTTGGAAAATTCTGTGGCCTTATTTCTTCTGCTCTCACAACAAGCTCCGCAAGCAAGCTTTGCTGATGCTTGAATCTATAGTGATGTTTATCTTCATTTAATAATGTGGATATTTCTGCTGGAACATGAAGAGGGAATTCTCGATGAAACTTTAGCTATTGCAAAAGTTGCCTTAGTAATAAGAATTAAGTGAAATTACTTTTAATTAGACTTCATTATTTCTCAGCAGTGGTTTCTAGGACCAAATGCTAGTCACTTTTCTTTTGATCAATGAGTGGAAAATTCAAATAGTTCCACAAACTAGTGGCTTTGGAGAATATTGGAAAGTTTGTTTTGCATCTATTAAATGGTATGTATATAAATTACTGGAGGGAATTGTGTTCTTTGTTGATGGTGGGGGGAAAAACAAGAACAAAGTAGTTCTTTTAGAGACAAAAAAGTGATTGAAAGGCTATCCCAAAGCTTTATTCTTTAGAACCTGATTAAGATTTAAACAGAGATGCCAATGGTATGCAGCAGAATTGCAATTAAGTTACTGGAATTTATGTTTCAGTAGCAACTTGGTATATGGGCCCTCATTTACAAATTGTTGTCTGCGCTCATTAGGCAGACATCAGGCAGCTGATTGCTTCTAATCAAGGAAAGACAAGGCAACTTGCTGATTGTTCCTTTCAGTTTCAAGAAAAGTGTGCCAGCATAATTAAAATCTTTAATGTTCCTAAACATCATGTACGAACTGGTACTGGGTAGACCTGATCTTTAAGAATTCCTCAGATTGTTTGGATTGATATAAATATCATTTGGACTAATATAAATATCATTTGGGGGGCATGATTCTATTATTTTTTTCATTACTGCACTCTGAGTTAGAAGAAAACTACTGAGGAGTATGGAGTTGTTGATCCCATGCATGTAAAGATGTGATTGGTTTAGAGGGGATGTGTGAGGACAGGAGGGCAGGAGCAGTTGGACATGCCTACTACTGTAGGTTAGAGGAGCCTTACAAGGTCCTGCTCCAGTTAGTTCCAGAGATGGATTCAAATAAATGGCTTTTATCTCTTTAAAGAGAGAGTAGTTATTGCCTCTTTGTCCCAGCATGCCTCACTGCAACCTCAGATATTTTTGTACTAAAGCTAAACTAACCTAAAATACCTCCTTCATTCAAGGCAACAGGCTGTCACAATGACAAATGGGGATTTCCTTTCACCACACACTTAGGCTGTTCTCATGACTAGCTTAACCCTGCCTGGGCTGTGCCAGGCAGGGTTAGCCTGGCCGTGAGAAGCGGCGGGATCCTCATGCATCCCTTTGCTCCCTGCCCACCAACCCCCTTAACAAAACTGCCTTTAGCTGAGGTTAAGGGTGCTCTCACACCTTCATCCTGGCTACAGAGACAGGAACATAGAGCGCCCATCTGATGTGGGAAATCCCCAGCGCAACGTGCATGCTGAGTGTTGCACTGAGGGATGCCTAAAGGCTGAAACAACAAATTCCAGCCCTGGATCCATCCACCCTGCTCCATGCTTCACAGAGCTGCATGGAGCAAGGCTGCAGGCAGCAGGAGGTGTGCCGAATAGGACCATCTGGGTTGTCTGGGGGGAAGGTAAGGTAAAAGCAGCCTTCCCGCCCAGGGCAATCATGTGAATCACACCATTATCTTTTTTCTATCCTATCCGCTTTTGGTGTATTTGGGATTGTTGAATGTTTTGTTTTTGTTTTTTTTAACATGCAATTTAAAGAAAAGTTCTAGGAAATTCAAAAGCTTGTTCACTATTTTTTAGCCTACTTTCCAGTAGGCCTATGAGATCACCTGGCATTCTGTGTGTGTGCCCGTATGTCCATCCATGTGTGTCCACCTCCACCCATCAACTTTGTAATGCCTGGACCAATATGAACGAAATCAGGTACAGTTGTAGGGTCACATAGGGACACCTCAACGGCGTAATTTGTGATGATGTCATCTACCCCAGTCCAAGATGATGGATGCATAAACCTTTGAGGCGCATGTGGGTTAACTTGAGAACCACCTAACTGACCACCTAAATTTGAACCAAATTTGCTACAGCTGTAGGGACACACGAGGATGCCCAAATGGCGTGGTGTGTGATGATGTCATCCACTCCAATTCGAGATGGCAGCTGCATAAACATCTGAGGCGCAAGTGGGCTCATTTGTGGACTGTCTAACCAATTTTAACCAAATTAGGTATAGTTTCAGTGAGTGACACACAGGGACACCTCAATGTTGTAGTTTGTGATGATGTCATCCACAATGATTCAAGATGGTGGATATATATACTTTTGAGGGGCAAGTGGGTTAACTTGTGAACTGCTTAACTGATTTGAACCAAATTTGCAACAGCTGTAGGGACAAATAGGGATGCACTAATGACATAGTTTGTTATGATGTCACCCACTCCAATTTAAGATGGCAGACATGTAAACCTTTGAGGGGCAAGTGGGCTAACTTGTAACCCACTTAACCAATTTGAACCAAATTTGGTACAGATGTAGGGACACATAGGGATACCTCAAGGGTGTAGTTTGTGATGATGTCATCCACCCCAATCTAAGATGGTGGTTGCATGAACATCTGAGGTTCAAGCAGGCTAATTTGTGGTCTGACTAACCCATTTGAACCAAATTGGGTACAGTTGCAGTGAGTGATACACAGGGACACCTCAGTGGTGTAGCTTGTAATGATCTCATCCACCCCAATCCAAAATGGTGGACACATGAACATTTGAGGTACAAGATATTTAACTTGTGGACCTCGGTTTTAACCAAATTTAGTCCAGTTGTAGAGATAGTGAAAGGAAAGTAGGCTGATTAGTTCTTACTAGAACAACTTGTCTTACTTTTTATTAGTAATAATATGGATTGTTTTCTTTTCCCTGTAAATCAAGAGGAGTTGCTGCTGCTGTGGTTAACCCTTTGAAGGCCAGAGTCATCCCTGGGAGCTAGAAAATGATCAACTGCCAGTTGTTTCTCTCTGCTTTACTCCAGGCAGGCATCAACTTCAAACTTAAAGGTCTAGTGGGCAATAAAATAGTCCTCACAGGCCAGATCTGGCCCATGGGCCATATGTTGTGAAGGGCTGATGTAAAGTATAATACAGTAGCCTTGGCTACTAATCAAAATGACATGCAAGAACTTGGCTGTCTAAATCAGAATGACATGCAAGAACTCCAAAATTTGGTAGTTTAATGCTTAATGCTTAGATTGGAAGAGTTATTCCTAGTGTTGCAACCAATTAATTTCTTATAGGAAGACCTTCAAAAGTACACAAAACAATGTCACATGTCACTGTGGTTGGTGTTAGCAGCTGGGAGTGCAGCCAAGATTTTCAAATCTTGGCAAGGTTTACTGATGGCTTGATCCAGCAGTGAATTATTGAAAGAACAATCTGTTACTTTTGTTTCATCCTTGCACACAAGCCCTTTTGGTTCATCTGCATAAAAATTGATGTATGGGGCAGGGAGATTGGGGTTGTGACACTGGCTCTGACCTCCATTTTCTCAATAGTCCTCTTTGCACAGAGACTACACAGGTACATGGGACCAGGATACCTGAAGGACCACCTACAACCATATGAGCAGCCTACCCAGACCTTAAGATCTTCCCAGTAGTAGCTAACATCCTTCCCTCAATGACCAGGGACAGGGATTTTTCTATTTTGGCACCATGACTCTGGAACTCTCTGCCTGGGGATATCTGCCTAGCTCTCTGGATGTATTCTTTACAAAGGCCATAATGACTTTTTAAAAAGGCTTTTTGAAGCTGTTCTTGCCGTGGGCCCATTGGCCTTTATTTTAATGCTGCTTTTAGATTTCTTTTAAAAAACGCATTTCCTGGTTTTTTAAAAAAATTCTTTAATTAATTTTTAAAATTTACATTTTATATCCCACTCTTCCTCCAAGGAGCTCAGAGCGGTGTACTACATACGTATGTTTCTCCTCACAACAGTCCTGTGAAGTAGGTTAGGCTGAGAGAGAAGTGACTGGCCCAGAGTCACCCAGCAAGTATCATGGCTGAATGGGGATTTGAACTCGGGTCTCCCTGGTCCTAGTCCAGCACTCTAACCACTACACCACGCTGGCTCTTAAACTTTGTAAGCTACCTTTTGAGGCCTGAAGGGTAGATATCAAATATTTCAAATAAATAAATAATTTCTGCAGATAAATTGAAAGTACAAATCATGCATACATGAACCTATATACAAGTTCAGATCAAACAGCGCCCTTTCAGAGCAAACAGGGCCCTTGATTTGGGGCAAAGCCAACAGGTTCCATTCCCCTTCCCCTGGCCTGCACATCTTTATTTTGTGAATGAACCCATGAAGAGAGCTACAGACGCAAATATTCAGAGCACTTAAAAATAAACTAAAAGCTGATTGTTTATGACTCAAGGCTGATCAGGGAATAAACTGATAAACTATCCCTTGAAAAGTATTATGCAGAACTGATATAAAAAGTTCTGTTGGTGGTGGGTCATTCCTTAAGCTTCAACTATCCTAATTCATCAGGGACAAATCACAATTTTCAGAGACATGTTTCTGAAAAAGAAAAAGAAAATCACCCACACACCAGTTGTTCTCATTTTAAAGAAAGACCAACAAATGCAGCCCTATAAGTATAAAGCACACTTCTAGTAGCTAAAGCTGTAGCCTGGGAACTAGACACTAAAAAGAAATACCTACTATATAAACACCTATATTTCTTTTTTTAAACCCCTGGTGAAGCAAAAAAACCCAAACAAACGATATGATCACAATCATATAGCTGTACAGCCATCAGTGAGGCAAGCAAAGAAAGTGACACAAAATACATTACTTTAAATGCAATTGCAGATTGCATTTTTGTCTTACTGAATTTTCCTCCTCCAGATCTGAGTGCTAAATGAAAATTAAGTACTTCTACTGTTGGCTATTCTATTCTTGAAGAAACTGTGGTTTCTTCCAGCCCACTGATACCAGGGAAGGGCCATATTGCTGCAGAAATTTGTAGATGCAAAGAAATCAAGGAAAGCAAGGGAAATGATTGGTTCAGCCACTCCCTTAATTTATTGATAAACAAGATGAGTTGGGGAATGAACATTATATAGTGATTCCACTGTAGCTGTAAGCAATGTCAACAAAGGAAAACAAATATCATATGATATGATATCAGGAAGCCAACAGCATATGGCAGTTGGGGTGGAAGCAGTGGGGAGAGCCAAGGAAGGGAGTAACGGCAGACTAAGAAGAGCAGCAATGAGGCTGCACTGAGAGGACACCCAGGGGTTAATAAAGAACAGGGAAAGGTGGGAGGAAGAGGTGGGGCCCAGTTGACTGGCATATGACATGGCCTTTAAAAGGAGCAGATGATGGGGGCTGGTGACTAGAAGTGCTTGGGTCCTCCAGCAAGAGGCCAGCACAAGGACTGAACAGAGCCCACAGGAGAAGGGAGAGAGTGATACCACACTCTCTCCCCTACCTCTAAGGCCTTGCCAGAAAGCCACAGACCAGCCAGGCCCCTGCCAACCCACCCCAGGAGTACACAGCCCTTATACTGAAAGCCCTGAGCTAAGGGTGTGTTTGGAAGTAACCTGCTCATGAATTGCAAGGGTGTAGGCAAGGCAGAAAATGCAATTAATTTTTTAGCAATTAAGGAAAAGCAACCTGCAGATGCTCAGAAAAGATTTTCTTCCAGAACTCAGTTTTCATACTGAGAACAGATGCTATGGCTGAGTCATAGTGAATATTCACCCAGACTAGATTGGGGATGGCAAAGAAAGGTTGCCTGTAACAAGAAAGCAGGGAGAGTTGTGGGGAAATAGCCTATTTTTATGAAGTGTTGCTAGAAGGAAACTGAGGGGAAAACCTGGAGTGGATTGTTGTGATGAGAGAAACAGAATAAGGCTATTCACATGCTCCAGGGCGGGTGGGTTCGCAGCAGAGGGAGGAGAGCAGGGTTACACCCACCTTCCCTCCCCCCAGATGATCTTCAGCTGCATCTTCTGCACACTGCAGCGCACCCAGATGACCCACATTGTATCATGCAGCATAGATCAGTGGAGGCCAGGACTTTTTTCTCCCAGCCTCCATGTATCCCACAATTCACCACCCAACAAGTGCCGTGCAGTGGTGCAACAGGTGCTCTAGGCACCCATCTCTGTGTCCAGTGATAGGAAACAAAAGGCTTAGTAGATGTGTTAAGTTAAATGTAATAACACATTCAATACCTCACTATAATTTAGAACTCTGGAGCTATTTGTTAAAGAATAAACAAGGAAGTCCAAAACAGGAGATACACCATCAACCTGCAAGCTCAGCTTCTGAATTCAAAAGTGTGTGTTGAATGAGAAGGCTGCAGTTTCTCAGTGGTGAGGGGAATACACTCTGAAAATAGAATCCAATAGATATAAATAAAGAAATAGAAATCCAAGTTTCCTTCTTCATGATTACTTATTTCTTGCAATGGATTCACTGATTGATCTTTGGTTAGTCACTTGTTACTGTGCACCAGTACTCCTCAGCAGCAAAATGGGATCAATGTCCTCTAAATAGTATATATTCATTACTGGTTTTGCTATATGTTGGCTGTGGCCTGCTACATCACCGGTATCATCTGCAGCCTACATGCATTAAGTTTCCTGTTTCAGCTTGTGGCACATTTGAGTCTGGATTATGTATTACACACGACACTCTGTACCATATCTAGGTTTACTAACTAATGCATGTCCCCATTTTTATTTGTGAAATGCTGGTTGGTATGCATGTCATCATGCATGCAACTCAATCACTGTGAAGTTAGGAACATGTATAAAATCATGGATTGAAAAAGCACTGAAAAGCATTGAGAAAATTTTAATTTGAAATTTAATACGGATTGTGGTTTTTAACCTCACTTTTAACTTGTTTACTTAATTTGGCTAATGTATATTGTATATTTTATCTATTTTATTGTTGTGAGCTACCCTGAGTAGTGGTGTACGGGGGGGGCAGGGTATAAATACTTTTACTACTACTGCTACTGCTGCTACTACTACTACTACTACTACTACTACTAATAATAATAATAATAATAATAGGACTATGCTGGAGGGTCACCCAAACCAGATAGGCTTCTGCTGAAAAGCCAGACTAGATGTGCCTAATCCCATAACCATGGTGAAAACAAGAAAAACAAATTCTATAGCTAATCGGTTGTCACCTGGGTCAGCAAGGGCCGTGTTGAGTACAAGAGTCCCTTGCTGAAAAGTAGGTTACAGGACCCAGGATCTTCAGCTGAGCAACCAGGGCTGGAGACTGTAGAGCTACTGGAAGAACAAACTGCATATCGAAAATGTAAAGTCACAGAAAATTGAGAAATTATGATTTGTTACTTAAAACCAAACCTGTCAAAGTGTGGATTGCAGAAAAGAATGTATAGAATTTGAAAACAAAAACATCCAAACTCGGAAATTATGGAACTTAGATTAGCAGATCAATGCTGATTTATAATGTGAAAGAAAGTATTTAATGATGTGGCATTGGATGAACTCCAGCAAAATAAACAGAATGAGGACGTTGACCATGAACCGCCGAGAAATTCTCCAGCAGATTTTGAAGGAACAGTGGTAGAGCAACAAGGCAGAGTCAAAAATGAATATGAAGAAAGAAGTGAAACACCTCTGTTGATTGTGCCAAATTCTCAAGAACATCAGCTAACTGAGATGCAAAAAGAACTGAAAGGAAAAATTATTGAACATATGGACTCCACTATTTTTGTAGGATCTATGGAGGAGTTGTCCAGCAATCCCTCTTGCGGTATTAGATTGGATCACTTTCAATCTGTGACTCCTGAGGATGTGGACAAGCTGCTTGGGGCCGTGCGGCCTACCACCTGTTCTCTGGATCCTTGCCCGACCTGGCTGCTTCTTTCTAGCAGGGAGATTGTTGGAGATGGCCTAGTTAATATCATAAATGCATTGCTGAGGGAGGGTAAGGTGCCCCCTTGTTTGAGGGAGGCATTGGTTAGGCCACTCCTAAAGAAATCTTATCTGAATCCCTTAGCAATGGACAGTTACAGGCCAATCTCTAATCTCCCTTGGTTGGGAAGGTGATTGAGAGGGTGCTGGCCAATCAGCTCCAGACAGTCTTGGAGGAAACTGATTATCTAGACCGATTTCAAACTGGCTTTAGAGAGGCCTATGGGGTTGAGACAGCCTTGGTCGGCCTGATGGATGACCTTTACTGGGGAATTGACAGAGGGAGTGTGACTCTGCTGGTTCTTCTGGATCTCTTGGTGGCATTCAATACCATCGACCATGGTATCTTTCTGGATCACCTGGGGGAGTTGGGGGTAGGGGGCACTGCTTTGCAGTTGTTCCACTTCTATCTCTCAGGTAGATTCCAATGGTGGAGTTTGGTGACAGTTGCTCCTCAAAACAGGAGCTGTTATATGGAATCTCCCAGCTCTCCATTCTGTCACCAATGCTTTTCAATATCTACATGAAAGTGCTGGGTGAGGTCATCAGGAGGTTTGGTGCTGGGAGAACACCTCAGAAACAACACTCAGAACACCTCAGAAACAACAGAACCAAGTACCCCATGCATTCGAAACCCATGGGGGTGGTTGGCACCCTATGTGCACTACATCACCACTCGCTCTGGGCCACCCCAGCACCCCCCAAGTGCACTTATGGGGCTGCTGAAAGCTCCATTATAGCTTATGAGGAAAAACCTTAAAGATGCGTAAACTTCAACAATTCACCAAAAATCAGCCCTCTGCCCAAATCCTTTGAAAAAATTCAGGTAGCTTCCTTGCCCCTACCTGGCACTACCACCAACTCCACACTGCTCTAGGCCACCCCTTTGCCTCCGACGTGAAGCTATACATTTGCTGACACCTCCATGCTTCTTTATGGAGAAAAACCTTAAAGACGCGTAAACTTCAAAAATCACTTAAAAACCAGCCGTTTGCTCAATTCCTTTCAAATAATTCTGATAGCTTCCTTGCCCACCCTAGGAACTACCACCCACCACACTCCACTCTACGACACCCCTTTGCCCCTGACGTGAAGCTATACATTTGCGGTAATCCTATTTATTCTCTATGAGGAATTCAAAAATACTTTAACAATTCACCAATAATCAGAGGAGTGTCCAATTGCCTTGGGGTTTTTTTGGGTGGTAGGCACCCCTGTCTGTCTACCACCCACCCCAGTTTGTTCCCCTAGGTGCTCCACAATAGGGGCTATGGACTGGTTCGGGTCCCATTATACTCTATGAGAAAAATAATTGAAAATATTTCAAATATTCATAAAAAATCGTAGTACTGTCTGATTGCTTCAGGGTTTGGGTGGTTGTTGGCACCCATGGGTGCTCCATAATAAGGTATAATGGTCTGGTTCGAGTCCCATTATATCCTATGAGAAAAAAATAAAAATAATTTTCAAAAATTCATAACAAATCGTACAAGTGTCCGATTGTTTTGGGGTTTGGGTGGTAGGTACCCCTGGGTGCCAGCTACCATTCTCCCAATTTTTGGGTGTCTGAACCAGTCCAAACTTGTCCGAACTGGTTCAAATCCGAACCGAACCAGGGGGTGGTTCAAACAAAACCAAAACCGAACCACCCCCTCCTGGTTCGAACCCGGTTCGAATCCGAACTGAACTGGGCAAACCAGTTTTGTGCACATCTCTAGTTTTCAATGGTTGTCTATTGGGGCAGACTTAAGGAAAGGATTCTCGATATGGAATCTCAGATTGACAGGAGTTTAATTCCTAGGGGTGTTTTCCTGAATGTTGAAACCGTAAGCTATTCCCCAGCCAGATATGTATCTCTTCTTACAGTACCTAAATTTCATAGGGCTTTAACTTTGGCCCGTTGTAACGCCTTGAATACAGCTGTGCTGCAGGGGAGATTCCAAAATATTCCTTATCATTGCCGTGTTTGTCCGTGTGGATCGGGAGAAGTTGAGACGACGGCTCATGTTCTTTTGTATTGCCAATTTTACAGTGATATTAGGAAGAAATACATTTCACCTCAACTTATCCTGTTTCCAGGATTAACTGAAATTGATTATTTAAATTTAATTTTAAAGGATTGTAAAGAGGAGAACTTACTCAATGTTGCTAAATTCTGTTATATTTGTGGTGTTATTCGGAATGAAGTTGTTAATTCTAAATGATTTTATTTTTGTAACTCTGGCCATTGGCTGTATTAATAAAGACTAAATGGTTGTCTATTTGTTTTAAATTGTTGCCCTGATTTTCAGGGCTTTTATCTGTTTAATTGGTTTCATTGTGTTTTAATAGTTTGATTTTAATTGTTAACTTGTTTTTATCATACTCTAAACCACCCTGAGCCATTTTGGGATGGGCGGTATACAAATATAATTAAATAAATAAATAAATAAATAAATAAATAAATAAATAAATACTATGAAGGAAATTAAAAGGTATAAAAGACTGTCTGCACTGAAGCTGGTGTCCAAAGAAGACCTGGCACAAGCAATCATTAAGACTGAGTCATTACAGGAAACAACCCACTCATGTACATTGTGGCAGTAGTGATCACTCAAGAGCAATCAGTAGTGATCACACAAAAAGATGAACATAAGCCAAAGATACAACCAACAGAAAAACCAAAATGGAAGGTTAGATTGGAAAATAAGATCAGTAAGTTAAGGGCAGATGCCAGCAAATTGAAGGACATGAAAGAGAAAAAGCTTAAGAATGAAAAGATCAAGGAATACTTAGTAAAGAAGTACCACTAGGAAGATCAAATACCAGGAAGATCAAAGAAGCCCTCAAAATTGTGAACAGCAAATTACAGCAATAGCAAAGAAGATAAGCTGATATGATGATCATGTACTGCAATACCAACAAAATTTCTTTTTCTATTCAAATCAGTGTCATTTTTACCAGAGTGTTAATGGAGGAAAATGGGATAACATCGTGCAACCAGACAGGGAACAGCTCCTTGGGTTTTGGAGAAACATTTTGGACAACCTTGTTGATTATAAGAAGAATGCAGAATGGATAAGTAAAGTTGAGGGAAAATTGGATGGAACCAAAATGGATGACTTGATAATAATGCCCCAACGGGTTGAACGAGCAAAAAAGATTAAGAATTAGACAGCACCAGGAATGGATGAAGTACACAGCTTTTGGCTCAAACATCTGACCAGCTTACATAAAAGACTAGCTGAGGAATTGAATGATACACTCGAAGGTGGAGAACTTAATGAATGGATGACAACTGGCAAGACTTTTCTTCTGAAAGACTATGTAAAAGGCACAGTACCAAGTAATTATAGGCCAATAACTTGCCTTCCAACAATGTTCAAGCTCATGACACCAGTTGTAGCAGATGCCGTGCAAGACCACCTAGAAAGGAACAGTTTGTTACCAATGGAACAGAAGGGAAACTGTTGGAAAACAAGAGGCACGAAAGAGCAGCTTCTTATTGACAAAATTGTTTTGGAAAATTGTAAATGAAGGAAGACAAACATAGCCTGGATTGACTATTTGACTCATTACCACACAACTGGATTTTAAAATGCCTGGAAATGACTGGAGTGCATGATAACATTAAAAACTTTGTTTAAAAAAAGGCAATGAACACATGGAAGACTCATTTGCTAGTCAACGGAGAAGAAGTGGAAGAAGTTAACATCCAGAGAGGAATATTTCAAGGAGACTTATTGTTACCTTTACTTTTTGTAATCACCTTAATTCCACTATCCATTATCTTGAACAAAACAAACCATGGACACCAAACTTCAAAAACATCAGTTAAGCATCCCCACCTTCTTTTTATGGATGATCTAAAGCTTTGCGGAAAGTCACCATCCAAAATTGAGTCATTACTCAATATGGTTAGAATTTATAGCCGTGACATCACAATGGAGTTTGGACTGGACAAATGTGTTCATCAGACACTCTTGTGGTCCTTTTAGCAGTATTGCTGGTATTTGTTAATACATGTAAGACTCAGTGTTTAGTTAGCAGAATGTAAACAATAAGAGACCTTCATAGCATTTCTACACATTATGAGAGTGGGAGCTAATTCCAGCAGGTTCTGTTAAGTCAATCTTTTGGGTAAGGCCTAAGAATGATTTAGCTAAGAATAATGTAGCCTGAGCTATGCTGAGCAATGTTTCTAAGCAATGTTAAAGAGTTTGCTCCAAGTTCAAAGTGCCCTGGAGGACTGAAGAAAATGCTTGTAAGGACAGACCGTTCTACAGGATTACCTACCAAGATGAGGCAAAACTAGCTTAGATGGCCTCAGAAAGAACTACTACAAATATTTATATACTATTATATATTTATATAAGGGCTAGAGAAATTTGTAGGGGATGGGTCCATCAATGGCAATTAGCAATGAGACCACCATGCCTTCTGGAGCCAGCGTGGTATAGTGGTTAGAGTGCTGGACTAGGACTGGGGAGACCCAAGTTCAAATCCCCATTCAGCGATGATACTAGCTGGGTGACTCTGAGCCAGTCACTTCTCTCTCAGACTAACCTACTTCACAGGGTTGTTGTGAAAAAGAAACTTAAGTATGTAGTACACCACTGTGGGCTCCTTGGAGGAAGAGCGGGATATAAATGTAAAAATAATAATAATTATTATTCTGTAGTTGTGTTGTAATTTTATTGATGCTCAAGGTGTTGAGATGGAGTTCAAGTGCTTTTGGTACTGCACCAAGGGCACCAACAACTATTGGAATGACTATTGTTTTCTTTTTCCAGAGCTCAGTTTCAATCTGAAGGTCCTTGTATTTAGTTATTTTCTCCAATTGTTTTTTGTTGACTCGTCTTCCCCCGGGATTGCAATATAAATTATCAGAACCCAATTCATCTCGATGACTGTCAAATCAGGCATGTTGTGTGCTAAATGCCTACCTATCAGTTTGTATTCAAAAATCCCAAAGGAGTTTTGTCTTTTCATTTTCTGTGACCTTCTCAGTAGGATGATTCCACCAATTCTTGCTTGCTGGCAGTTTGTGATTCTTGCAAAAGTTCCAGTGGATCATTGCAGCAACTTTGTTGTGTATTTCCTTATAATGAGTCTGTGCAATTTTCTTACAACAACAAGGTGCTCAAATGTCTCATCCACTTCCTTGCATAATCGACGCTTAGTGAGGCTATTCTCACGATTAGCTAGCGAGGGCTGGGAGGATCAAGAGCTCCATGCCCCCCAGAAGCTCCAGCATGCCCTGCACTAGTGCGCAGGGCATGCTGGAGAGACCCCCAAGCCAGGAGGCTGCTTTTCAACCTCCCGGTCGGGGGTCTTCTCATGAGTTGCCACGGCACGGAGCCACACCACAGCAACTCACGATCAGAAAGCCCTGGTTAGTGGAGTGCTCGCTCTGCTAACCTGGGCTTACGGGAGGATTGTTTAAGCGGGTGACCCACTTTTGGTCTCAGCTGCGAGCTCGGTGGTTCTCATGCGAATGCAAAATCGGGATAAATAAGGCTCCCCTAGCCCAATTTTGCATGACCGTGAGAATAGCCTCAATGTCTTTCTGGGTCTTATCAATTTTTGCTTTTATAACATTTGTTCATAGTGATCCGCTTCTTTCTTCAATGTCCCATTTTTTAACCACTGCCATGTTGTACTATTGTTGACTTTTGATTGTATGCCATTAAAGAACTGACCGTGCAATGGTTTGTTGTGCCATTTTTCTCATTGATTCATCGTCTGATGTTTTTTGTATTCATTCTTTGATTCCTTTATTTTCAACAGTCCTGTCTTACTCACTTCCTGTAGCATTTCTTCTTGGCTTTCATTGATGTATTCCGCCAATGCTTGTCCACCTTCATTTCTTGGCAGGTACAGCCTATCAACTAGGGATGTGCGAAACGTTTCGGATACAAAACATTTTGTACCCCAAACAGCCTGTTTGGGGTGTTTTGTAGACAAAACAAAACACCCATTTTCCAGATCCAAAAGTTTTGTATACAAAACAAAACATCCCTGTTTCGGCTATAAAACATTTTGTTGTTTTGGACCTCCATTTTGTGGTGATCTCTGAGTCAGTCTCCATTTTGTGTTTGACATCTCTTTGAATTTCCCACCCTTCCAGCCTTCTGATCGGTGACCTAAATCATGGGCTGACCTGCTGACAATTCCCTCCTTGTTCCCCATTGGCTCTTTTGCTTCTTCCCACTCTTCTCACTCTATTGTGACTGTTTTCTTTTCTTCTTAAACAATTCGTTACATATATTTGAGAATGCTAACCAAATTCAGACTGACATGGCCTATCTTTAAACTCTCTGTGAATTATTTTTCTCTCCAGAGAATGCTTTCATCCATTGATATGCCAGCATTTTTTCCAAGTATCAAGAGGTGTATACAATAGCTGAATAGTTATTAGCCATCTCTGACATCAAGAAGAGCTGGATATTTTTCAGTTCTTCACCTCTGCTATTACATATATGCAAAACTCTTTGTTTCTCTTGTCCTTAAGTTTGAAAAGGACACTCAGGTTTTGTCAGCCAGGTATGATGCTTGAATAGTAGATTGGCATTTTTTTCTTTAAGTGTCCTAGGCGTACCTCAGTACTAAAACACATACTATGTGATTGTTTGTGGATAGCCAAATTTTATTTAAAATACTGTCAGGGATTATGTGTATTGAAGAAATAAATAAACAATTCCTATCCTATATACTGTGGGTGGATTATTCAGAAAAGGTTTTCTAAGGGATTATTTAGGGAACATGATGAGCGCAGAAATGTATTTTAGTACATCTGTAATCCCACTGGAGATAATACTTGTTTTATGATGAAGCAGGAGGGATAAACTTTACTGAAAAGATCAAGTAAATGTATGCACAAGAGGCAAAATTAAGTTTATGACACATAATAATAAAGAAAATAGGAGTGCTATGAACAAAATGCCAATAAAATGTCACATAGGCTTCTAAATGTTATATATTTGAAATGAATAGAATACTATTTCTCTCTCTCCTATATTTAGTGGTTAGAATTGTTTTGTTTTGTTTTGGCTTTGCTGGTGATGCCAAAAGCAGCATCTGTTATTCACTCTGTTCCAAGGAGGACAAGGAGGAAATGCCAGCAAAATGAAGAGTCACCATCACTCCCTGCCACCAGCTGCTGATTTTCTAGCTGAAATGACCAATCCTGTCCCTCCTCACAGAGACCAATTACTGTGAGGAGGAGAAGGAGGAGAAGCCAGCAAGGCAATCTTGTTTGGGTTTTATTGTAATTTTATTTATTTTATTAATTTATATACCATCCTTCCAAAGGTGGCTCAGGCCAATCCACTATTCAAGCATCATACCTGGCTGACAAAACCTGAGTGTCCTTTTCAAACTTAAGGACAGGGTTATGTTTCTATGATGTCTATAAACTGCCCTGGGGTCTTCAGGAAAAAGGGCTATATTTAAATGTGAACAAATAAGTATGGATATTAGAGTATCAAAAATTCTCTGGTTTAAGATGCAAGTTAAGGTGTGTACAATTTTCATTTATTGACTGTGGGGGTGGGGCCATGGAGAGTGTCAAGGGGGTAGGGAACACTTTGTATGATGTCTGAACAGAGATAAAGTATCATAAAAATCAACCCAGAAAGTACTTCAGTTTATTGAGGATTAGAAAACTTGGCTATCAGGACTGTTGTTGAGCATAGATAGTTAGATAATAGTCTTAAAGATAATGCACAGGACACAACCTGCAAGTTAGTCATGACTCAGTGTCACTGAAAGGAATTTATTGAAGCTATTCTCACCCCAAGCAGCAGGAACCGAGCTAAGGCAGCCCAGCCTCATTCCTGCTGCTCATGTGTGGCAATGGGAGCCACCAAGTCTCCCTAAATGCCACCCCCACATTAAATGAGGTTAGTGGAGCACGCACTCTGCTAACCCCATTTTTTTGGTTGTGTTTCGCTGCAGTGTGACTTCATGCCACAGCGACTCATGAGTAGACTCATGATGGGGAGGCTACAACAAGCCTCCCAGCATCGGGGGGCTCCCCAGAATGCCCCATGCACTCACGCAGGGCATTCTGGGACTTCCGAGAGCCGGGAGGCACCTGATCCCTGCTGCCCCAATTGGCTCTGTGGCAACGCCGGTAATCATGTCAAGCCTGCTCTCCTCGCAAACCCCCTTATGGCACTTCACATGTGAAATGCCTCATTTTCTAATTGGGCTGCACTTGGATGTCATGTTCTCTGATTGGCCAATCCATGGTTTGTTTCCTGCTCCCATGCCCCTATCCTCCTTTCCTTGCCTGCCAGCCTGAACAGAACACTTCCTAGTTTGCCAAACCCAAAATTGCTGTGACATCTAAAACATACAACTGGTTAACCTTAATCACAAGAAGGATTATGCATGTACATACCTAGCTCACTCTCAATCCTCCCAAACATGGTTTGTCCCCCTTGATTACCATTATTTCCCCAGAAGCCCTGTTGGAATAATGCAACGTCATGATGGGAATTGAGAACATGACAGAAAGCTGGAATCATGGCTATCGAGCTGCACCTTTTCTATCTTATTGAAATCCTACATATATTTTGGACCTGATCCAATGACAAGAACTACACAAGCAAACAGAGCACTGTGGGCATGTTTTTTATGGGCTAAAAGCTGGGACTTCCCACATGTGGCTCCGGTCAGATTTTATTTAAGACCAAGGATGATCTGTATGGGGAAAGGAAAGGGAAGCAGGGGATGCATTCAGTGCTTTTCTTTGTTCCCCTCACGTACCAGTGGTTGGCAGTATTTAACATAATGGATTATGTGTACAAAGCACCAACTTCTAGATCAGCAGGAAATTGTTCATACCTTGCAGCAGTTTTCATGTGATATTTCGCCTGTTAGGTAGGTGTGTTCATCTGTCCTAGGGAAAGATTGGGGAGTGATATGGTCTATAGCAGGGTTTCTCAACGTGTGGGTCCCCAGATGTTATTGGACTTCAACTCCCATAATCCCCAGCCCCAGTGGCCTTTGGCTGGGAATTATGGGAGTTGAAGTCCAATTACATCTGGGGACCCACACGTTGAGAATCCCTGGTCTATAGAGTGAGGCGTTCTTTAGAGCTGCCTTTTGTTTTAAGAAAAAAAGCACATGTTCCCTTTTCAGCCTTCAGCAGCTTTATTGGCCCAGTTGTAAGCTGATTTTAAAAAGTTAGAGAACAGTAACAGCAATCTAGGACCTCTGTGGAATCTGAAGTTATACATGGATCTAGCAAGCACACCTCTTGATAAAAGCATCTAAATACTGAATCTTCTCAAAAATGTCTTCATTCTCCTTAGGAAAAGTTTTCAAATTCTAAACTACGTTGCCTCATATTCTCTATTGTTAGAGTCTCAGTAATTTTAACTTGTATTCATTTGTTTAATTTATTTTACTTATCAGTAGTCATTTTTATCTCTTCATTTTGCATTTTAGGGGAAAAACGTGTTCCAGACTCACAGTGTACATCCAATTTATTGTTGTACATTGTCATTGCAGATAAGTGTCCCGAACTGCAGAGGGTTTCAGAATATTGTCATTGGATTCATAGTTAAAAGGAGCAACTAGATGTGCAAGCAAATCTGTATTTAAGCCAATAAAGTGTACATAGCTGTACACTATGACTCAGTTCTGCATTAGATTGCTTCGAAAGATTCTGTGCTTTTGAATGAGGAATTTAACGCACAATTAGCATAGCCAATTGTGAATGATCATATGCATATGATGACTCAGATCTGGATATGAAAACTCTAAGCTACAGTTATGGATAAGCATACAGAAGATTCAGTTCCAGCAGGATGAAAGGTTGATATAACCACAGAAATAAAGGAAGTGAATGCCATCTTGGCTAACAAAGCGCCAGTGCAACAGGAGTAACACTGGTGCTTCTGAAAGTTTCAGTTAACAAAACTCCACTGCTGGCTCAGTAGTGGGGGCAAATTTCAATGACCTCCCCTTTCCTAGAGAAACATTCTATGCCACCTGAAAATATGTCCCTAAGGGTCATGCAGCCTTCAGGGATATATTTTCTGGTGAGACAGAAGCCTTCTGAGAGAAGGGTAGATGGTTGAAATTCCCACTCCCCAACACACAGACACAATAGCACCAGTGAAGCATTAGTCTGAAGCTCTTCAGAAGAACTGGTGCCACACCAGTGCTCCTTCTGTTGCACTAACTAATTAGTTAGGATGTCAGCCACTAATACATACTTTCCTAGGTCATAGTAACTCTTTGGTTATTTCATAATATTGGAATGAGGATAAACACATAAGAAAGGGGTTGCTTCTGGGGCAGATGGTAGATCTCTTAAATAAAAGCAAAATTAAGAGTTGTATGTTCTGTGCTCTAAAGCATTTAGGAACCAGTGATCCAGACCTTAGATAGCAGGATTATCAACAACAACAACAACAGGTGTTTTTTTTTACTTGCATACAAACACATAAGATTTGCTACTGATTGCTGTGGTATAGTGGTGATAAAAATGTTAAGGGTACCTATGTTTTGTTTGTGGAGCTAGAATACCAATTGCCAAAAAACAGAAGAAAAATTATCCAAAGATAATTCACATGCTTTTTTTTGTTTGTTTTTTTGGTGAGGGGAGGCTCCTAGATATTTCAACACTGGGATATTACAAAACTGTCAAGGTGACCTGGATAGCACCAAAAAGCCCATTTGTCTTCTTTCCAGGCTACCCTTTTGTTTTATGGGTGGGAGACTATTATAGCTCATATATTCTTTTCTCTCATTTTTTGTAGTTGCTGTTAAATGCAGAATCATAAACTGAATAATGCAAGTGAAGCAGGTTGCTCTGGATATGCACTTTATTTTTTCTAAGCTAGAGCCTTGAATCTACTTTTTTTTTTTTTTTAGTGTTTGATTAATGCATTGTCAAGGTTGGGATCACATTGTTTGTGAATCTTACACTTGGGATCATGAATCATGGTCCCTGATAAAATTTATGCATCCAGACACTGTTTCTCTTTGTTTTGTCTGCTTAAGAATAAGACTGCTAAAACATTTATCTAAGTACCACATAAATCTCAGCCCACTCCATTAAATGGGAAGAACTTGTGAGCAAAAAAGAGTAACTTCTGTGACAGCCAAGATAAGCACCTAAATGAAATGGCAATGAAAGGAAACCTTCTGCATGACATGAACTGCTGGATTCATTGTGTGTGTGTACACACGTAATGTGCAGCAAAGATCACTGTAATTCTTTCCTGCCCAGAGAAATTTCTAAAATAAAGGTGTTCCTTATCACTTAAAACTGATACTACAGTTTGGAGCGGTAAAAGCACATGCATTGTTACTGTAACTCTTACAAACAGCCATGGTTATCCAGTTCGAGTGACATGGTTGTCAATTCTGATTTCGGCAGCATCACTAACATTAACTATGTTTACACTGATGGAAACAAGTGGGCTAAATTTGATTTTGTGCCCATAACAGCTGCACTGTATAGTCATATATACTACGAAAGGAAGATATCTTGATGCAATTCACCTCTGGAGTCTTTTCCAGAAGCCTCGGAACAAACTGGTGCCAAGAGCAACAGAGCATCAGATAAATGTCAAACATGGATCTTGCTGGAAAACTCAATGAGGGATTCCTATTTCTACCACCACCACCACCACCACCTCAGGTTGCCTTTTTTAAAGCTGTAAAAATATATTACTTACCTGGTTTTGAGATATCTCTGTGCAGTGCCCCAGTTCATTTTATGTGATGGTCTTCCAAGGTCTTGAGGATAAATAAATATCTTATTCTGTCATTCCATGTGCATTTGTAAACTCTTCCTCTAAGATGAGGCCACATATTTGAAAATCATTTGAAAATCTTAGCTTTACCTTCTCACAGAGAAACTTTCCTGTTTGTTTCATCAAGCCGCCTTGGGATTTTCTTAATGAAAGGAGGGGTATAAATTTAACAATAAATAAATAAATAAATAAATAAATAAATATTTTTTCCACAAAGCGCATGCATTAATATTATTCTGTTATGGCAGGAATATGATCCCACCTTGCAAATCTCAACACACCTGTATCAGTGGATGAGGAAATAATAATAAGCAAGTAACTGTAAATATAAGTGGATGGGGAAATAATAATAAGCTAGAAATATGTGTGTACTTCAAATGTAGTCCCCCCACCCCTTTTAAACATAGAAATTAACTGTGTTCTGGAAGAACAATTAGAGCAAATTTACTGGCTGCATCCTCCCAGCCAGAGGCTTCCCCACTTCTTCAGTATGGAAGAGCCCTGCACTCTGGACTTAGCATGTCAGCCTGCCTCGGAGAGCTGGTTTACCCAGGTAGATCAACTCTCTGAGGCGAGCTGATGCATTGTCTGGAGCGGAATGCTGGTCTACTTGCTGATCTCAACTGGTAGACCAGCTCTCCTAGTTTTCTGGGGAGAGCTGGTCTACCAATCAGGATCGGCGGGTAGACCAACCCTCTGCTCTGGACTTAGTATGTCATCTTGCCTCTGAGAGCTGGTGTAGCAGCTGAACCCAATTGGTAGAGCAGCTCTCCCTGGAAAGAAGCACCATTTTGAGACCTGCTTTTCCAGCAAAACAGGCCTCAAAATTGATTCACCTGAATTGATTTGGGTCAAATTGGGGTGATTTGTCGAGGCAGCTGGCCAAGCCAGTTGCTTTCGATGAATCATTTGGGGGGGGGGGTGTATGTGATTCAAATATTGATTCGTGCACACCCCTAGATGCACACCCTTCTCCAACTTGCATCCTGACAACCCTAGCATGTATTCAGTATAAACTTAGAAAATCATAGGATTTTAGAGCTGAAAGAGACAGTGGAGGTCTTCTCATTCAAACCCCTGCACCCTTGACATATAGCTCCTTGACAGATACTGTAGCTGTAGAGTGTCTGCTTGAAAGCATCCAGGAAGGAAGGACAGTTCACCGCTGAGGGAGGAGAATGTTCTACTCCCAAAGAGCACTTACAGTCTGGTAACTCCTCCTGATGTCTGGCCTAAATCTGCTTCATTGCAACTTCAAGATCACTGGCAAGTTTCAAAAAGAAGGTGAAAACCTTCATATTCTGTGATGCTTTTAACCAGGTTGCTTTAGTTGGTCTTGTCTGTATAAAGGGATTGTCTTTGCTGCTAGTTTATTAGCATTGTCCTGATGTTTTATTGGCTCATATTGATTGGGATGTACTTGCATGCCTATATTCAATTTTGTTTATTATTTTATTATCAGCTGCCTTCTGTAGCTTTTTGGCTTGGAAGGCAGGACCTCCAATCTTAATTTTAAAAAAAATCTTAATAAATACATAAGAATAAATCCAGGAAAACTTCTAAGTGGCCAGTGGAAGTGCAATGGGTAGACCTCCTAGGATACATGCCTTAAAGACGGGAGCAATCATCTGCATCGCTTCAGTCATCATAGTCACGCTGATTAAACTGGCATATGAGAGAGCTGCATCAGTTAGGGATGTGCAAACTGGTTCAAATTTGAACTGTTTCGAATTTGAACTGGTTTGGTTCAAAGGCTCGAGCTCGGACCAAACAGGGCATTGCATTGGCAATGCCAGTCCGAGTTCTAACCAATCAAGCCCGGTCGGTTCGAGCCTGTTTGAGCTGGTTCGAAGGTTCTAGTGGCCATTTTAGATCTTGCCCTCCATGTTGTGTGACTTGTTTTGCTTGATTTCATTGGCTGAGCTCTTGCTTCCCTGATTGGCCAGATGAGTCTGGCTCTCTGGTAGGCTGTGCACTGTGCCAGCCCTTGAGAACTTCCACCCTGTTGGCCAGAGGGAGGGCAAAGGTAGGGGCTCCCAAAGGACGGAGTTTCAAGTCCTATTTAAAGCCAAGCCTTTGACCTGGCAAAATCACTCTGGCTGCAGTCTTCCTGGGCTTCCTTCTGGCCTACTGTAGCTGTGCTGGTGTGGTGAGTCTGCCTGGCAGACACTGCTGTGTTTTTGTCCCAATATCCTGTTCTCTGCCTGTTTCTCTCTGCCCCTACTTCTTTAAATCCCCTACCCTGTGTGTCTGTTCTGCTGTGTGTTTGTTCTGCTGCTTTTATTCTCCCCCCCCCGAAGTTAGTGAGTCTCTCTCTCTCTCTCTCTCCCCCCCCCCTTCTGGGCCAGGGGGCTTAGGTCCTTTGGCCTGAGGCTTCTGTCTGGCTCATCCATTTCCCTAACCCAGACTTTCCCCCACCTTTTTTGCTTTTGGTGGCTGGCTGCTGCTTTAAAATCTGTTGGCTGAGTTGAGAGCCCGTTGAGTTGAGAGCTCCCTCCTCAGCTCAGTAACCACTGCCAGTTGCTTTTATTTTTTTCTGGGCTCTTTGGGTCCCCCCCTTGTTTCCTCTGGAGCAGGTACTTTTCCTTGTTAATCCCTTGCTTGCTGTGCTTAGCACACCACCTGCTTCAGACTCCACTCTCCCCTCCCCTTTCCTTCCTCTCATTCCCCATTCCCACAGTAATTTTTTGCCGCCAGCCTTTTAATTTATTTTCTTAGTGTTTATACTTTTAATTTGTTTTTTGGGTGGGAAATTGCTGGAAAGCTTTGTCATTCTGCCCTAACCCCCGCCCGGCTGTGCCTGCCCACCCATGCTGTGCCAGGCTGCCACTTTCTTCTTTTTTCCCCTGACCAGTGTGTGGGGCAGAAGATCTCCAGATTGACGAGAGGGTAAGTGGTTAATTTTTGTTGTCCTCTTCCCCCCCCCCTTTAGTGTTTTTTAAAATAGGGCCTCCTTTTTTTCATGTTTGGGTGTGGGGAGGTATATTTTCTGTATTTTTTCATTGCAAGTTGTTTCTTGTTTTTGCAGGTTGTCTCTTGTTTTTACAGATTCCCTTCCCCCCTTGTGTAGTTTATTAATTGCATTGTTTTTTATTGTATTGTATTGTGGGTGGAGTGGGTAGGTAGGCTTCTTTAAAAAGGGGTTTTCTTTAAATAGGGTTTTAAAAAAAGGTTCCCTCCCCAATAGGGTTTTTTTTTAAAGTCTCCCCCAATAGGTTTTGTTTTTTTAAAGGTTTCCCCCCCCCAAAAGTTTTTTTTTAAGAATCCCTGCTCCAATTTTTTTTAAAAAATAATTCAAATTCCTTAAAAAATTTAAGATAGATAGATACTTTATTTTGGTCATTGACCAGCATGATAAATAAACAAGAACAATATCCAATCAGGTAATACATTCTTTGCGTGTTTTACAAACTACATAGCAAAACTTGGCCACATTACCAGAGACTGTTTCTTTAAAATTGGACAGCAAATAATCTAAGTAAAAATCATCAGTGTGACCAGGAAACTACATTAATAACAGGGAAATATAAAATATAAATAAAATATTTATATTTTATATAACAGGGAAATAACAAATAACAGGGAAATACAAATATCCTTGCAAAATGTGCAGTAAAGGATTGCATGTGCAGTAGTTTCTATATCTCCCAAGCCACAGAGGCAGAGGTGGGCTGAATATGGTAGTTTCTTAAACTTCTCCTCTAGGACTGCAGTAGGGAGTGCATTTAGGTGAGCGAGAGTCTTCGTTCTCCTAAATTTTGCTGCTGTTAAACTATTTCAATATTCAGCAGGCCTTACATTTAAGCGCTGATTGCCTATATAGATCCCACTCGGCAACTTTGCTGATTCTTCTTGCAGTTCTATATCTAAGACACACTGTTTGATGACTCACGTGACTTGATCATACCCCATCTTAATGAGCTCTTCCTGGGGGAGACCGTAAGATTGTAACTTATATCTTAGTGCCACCTTCCATTTTGAGGCTATCTACAAGTGTTAGGGGAGCCAAGCCCATTTGGGAGAAGATCAGCTTCAGCCAAAACATAAAGATGCTCAGCCAGAATCTCATTTCTAGTCTAAGGACCCCTGCCTCACATCTAAGGATGGTATTGGGAACACAACATGATAGTTCTTAAAGATTTTGTTTGTACTACTTCCAGGGGGGTAAAATTCTCAGGGGGATCAAGTTGGGCACCATATAAGAGCTGCGGATAAGAGTAACTCAGAGTTCACAGCAATTAAGGGCACACACATAGTACTTATGAATGGAGAAGTCCTCCTAATGCATTGCAATGAAGGGGGGGAATTCTTTTTTAAAAATACTTTTAAAACAACAATAAATTCTACAAACTTGGGGCTGCCTGAGGGGAGTGCCTCAGACCCACCATTCCCCCAGGTCCACTTTGGGATGCCATGGAACCTCCCAAAGTGGGGGGAAATAGGACTGCCTCAAATCCCCATTATTTCCTATTGCAGGAATAAAAAAATTGGAAAAATCTTCAGGAATTCATCAATAATCACAGAAGTGTCCAATTGCTTTGGGTTTCGGTGGGTGGTTGGCACCCCTGGGTGCCTACCACACACCCCAGTTTTGTGCTCCTAGGTGATCTACATAGGGAATAATGGGCCAGTTTGAGCCCCCATTATACCCTATGTAGAACCTTTCAGAACTGGTTCGAACTGGGTTCGAATTCAAACTGAACCAGGGGGGTTCGAGCAAAACCAAAACTGAACCTTCCCACACTGGTTCAAAGCTGGTTCGAATTCACACCAAACAGGCCAAGCCAGTTTTGTGCACATCCCTATGATCAGTTATCAGTGCTCAACACTAAAACCAGGTTTTGTAAGCATTCAGGCTGTGTCAATTTCAGTAAACCTAATACAGCTACATTTTTAAGTGAATAGATCTTGTGAATATCTAAAATGCACCCTCTACTTTCATTCTGTATCCCCCTTTTCATTTCTTCTGCAGAGAATTATTAAGAGCAACACTGTGTTTACATAAGACTTCTTTTGCATATACAGTTCTTTAATGTTACAGCCACAAGCCAAAACAGCATATACAGTATCTGCTTCATTCCCATAAACACTAGATAAACAGTACATAGACAAAGGAAGTACATATAAATAACTTGAGCATAAAGATAAATACTTGGTTTTGACATACAACCTTCTGTGCCATATATGTCCTTCTGGTTCATGATGTTTCCCTCCTGATGTTTCTCCTTTTGTGTTGACTCAGAACCCTTTCTATAATGTTATTCTGTCTCCTTTGCCGTTTTTCTAAGTGTCCTCTTGAATGGAAATTTTAAAAGATTTTCTAACTTCTGAAGGAAATAAAATTTTGAGCTCTCAGCAAAGTGGGAAAACCATCTAAACCCAATCAGATAGCTGCCATTTTACCAGATTTTACACACATCTTTAGATTCTGGCATTCATTAGTAAATACATTCTTGGCAGAGTTGTTTGTTATTCAGTTATGCAAAACAAAACTGATTCTACATTTAAATCTGGGGTGAATAGCAAACTACAAATGTGATGAAAATAAGGCATTTATCATTTACAGTATCAGAATTAAGGGGTTTCCTCCCCCCTCCATAGTGACCAGGTTTCCCTCACTCTAAAGAGTTAACTGGAATTGAACCCCATCTTGATTGACAGGCTGGTGAACTCCAGGGTTCAGCCAAAAGCACACCAGGTAGGTGGGACCAAGAGAGCTGTTGCCAGGAAAAGGGGAGTTCTTTGTTGAGAAGAAGCTTGGCTGGTGGTGAACAGGAGGACATGTGGCCATGGAGGTTGGCCGCAAGAGAATAACTCTAAAGCCTGGGAAGACAGAATTACAGGAAGCTTGAAGTCCCATTAGGTGAATCAAGGAAAAGGGAAGTTTAATCTAGGGGAAAGTTTATTTAGTCAGACTTTGCATTATGGATGTTACATTTCTTTGATGTGTGTGCTCTGCATATTCTGGATAGTGTTCTATTGTAGTTTACCTGCAACGTAATTGAAATAAGAAACACTAACCTACACCCATGCTACCTAGGGCATTGCAATATATAATCTCTACAAACATTTAAGTGTGTATTAAGGCAACCTATTTTTGTAACCCTATAAGTATTATTCACTGTATCTAAAAGCTGAGAAAGCCTCAGATGGAAGCAGTCTGTAGTAATGGAATAAAACAGGTTTTTAAAAGTTCTTTTTCTTTTACAAACCGTTCCGAGTTGGTTTTTAACTCAGGAAAGGGGGGCCCTGAAGGGGGATTCCTCTGGTGCAAACATGTCCTCAAATATTCAGCAGCTATCGGTTTTCTCACCATGTGTAGGCATGCACATAGAAGATTTTTGTACTTATCCAACTGCAAAATAAAGAGAGTTTCCCCTGGGATTCCACTCCAAGCCCTGGGAGGTTCAAGCTCTGTCGATAAGAGGGGTGGTAGCAGTAGCAATTTGAACCTACCAATAATACAGAATAGTGTTAGGAGAAGACTAGCCAGGCAGCTCAGCAGGGATGATTCAGCATTTCTTTCCCTCACATGAGCTTGCTCTTAGACAAAGGCTTCAATCCATTACACACACACCCCACACTCTTCCCTGCCAATCTGGATAATAAAGAAAAAAAATACACACACACACACACACCAGATTGTGGGTGTTTTTTTGACATTAACATGCAATTTTTACTCACTAGAAAAATGTAAAGATTCAAATCTAAGGAGAAAGTCTTCAAAGCAAGTTAGAATATATTATTCCCAGTACTTGATCCAACAAAAATGATGAAGCTTGCAAGACTCCCACAGAAACCTACTAAGAGGGGAAACATTCTTACACACAACCTAACCCTTGGTATTTTTAAAGAAATAGGGTCGAATGTTCCTTATGCAATCCCTCGGATAAGTGCTTGAGAAAACACATCAGATCTGATGTTAAAGGAAGGATACTAGAAATGGATGATGAGAACATTGGCTGACATCCTGACTAACTGTGCATCTGCCTATGGGGAAGAAGTGTGCTGAGTTTCCTGAGTATTGCAGTGCTTATTGAGCAAGAGAGAATTGATTTTCACCAATCCTTCTCCTTCTACCAATCCTTTCTCCTTCCCCTGGAAGTGCCTCCCACACCCAAAAATATATCCCTACAAGTTATACAACCTTCCAGAGGAGAGATTGGTGGAAATTACCCCCTTGCACAATAAGCACTGCAGAGCTTCAGGAAACTCCACAGAAGGGACATTAATTGTCAGCACAGTTGAATGGTTAATCAGGATGTGGGCCATCTATCCTAAGTGTTCTGCTTAGCAAGCCACCTTCTTGTTAACATGTTTTCTTGTTAACATGTCAGCAACAAACAGCACAGAAGACAGAGCTAAGCTATTCAGCTGATTATCTGTGCAGCCATTTCCTCTACATAAATAGCTTAGAATGATTACAAACCAGCGCAAATAAAATGCACAGTAACATAGGAAGCTGCCTTATACAGAATCAGACCCTTGGTCCCTCTAGCTCAGGTTTGTCTTAACTGATTGGCAGCAGCTCTTTAAGGTTTCATGCAAGTGTTTTCCAGCCCTACATGGGACTGGATCTTCTTCATTCAAAGCAGATGCTCTACAACTGAGCCACAGATTCATCCTACTCTGCACTTGGAACCTGAACAACAAAACTACAGAATGTTAATATTGTGGAAAATCTGCTTGGTCTTCTGTGATTCCTAGGTATATTTTAGGTGACCCTAATTAGGGCTGTTCACAATAGGAAATGTAAGGACTGAGTCCGACCCAAACTCTCCTGATCCCACAGATGTTGGTTCAGGGTCCTGTGGACCATTCAGAATGTTGGAATCAGGGGTGGGGGAGGGAATTTTCCTGACCAAACTTTAAATTAAAAATTTAAAGGAACTGGGATACTCATTGTGAAACCTGGAAGAACAGTAACCTAACACCAGAAAATCACAAGTGATTTTAAATCACTTTAAAACTAAGTTTTAAAAAATAATACATAAATGCGGAGGCAAGCAGAAAGATAGATGCCAGGAAATGCCTTTTTTAAACCAAACTGTGATTGGTGGTTTGTTTGTTTTTTAAAAAAGCAGACTCACACCACCATTAGGGGCTGAAAAATGCTCTGGTATTTGCTGAATGACATCAGAGAATTCTGGCCTGACCTAGGCTTTCCAAGGTTGGATTTTTTTCTGACGTGGTCCAACATGGCCCAAATAGAAATATTTTCAACCTCCCCAATCTGAATTTGCACAGCCCTAATAGCTAGGTACTAGGAAGTAAGTCCTTTGGAATTCCGGGGATAACTTCTAGGTAAATAAGCATAAGATAGATTCAGATTCAGTTTATTATGACCATAGATCAATATATATGTATAAGATAACTTACTTTTTAATGGAAGAATGTGTGACTTCATAGGTGCATAGAAAAGCTTGCAAATATTGCCCAGGGAGATAATGGAGAAAAAAACAATGATGAGCTCCTCTCACGAGCAGTGAGAAGGGCTCCAGAGCAGGCTGCAGGGAAGGAGGGTTAACCTATCTTCCTGCAGATGACCACTCCTCCTATGCTGGGCATGCCCCTCCCGTCCCCCACAATTCCCCACATGCCCAAGTGGTGGGGAGGGTCAGGGGCCGGGATGTGTCATACGAGCCCCTGGCATGCAATGCACAAGTGTGCAGTGCATCATGGGGATCCCCCTTCTGCTCCCCGGGATCCACACAGTCTGCCAGCCATGGCTGTAAGCAGCCACAGCTGCCAGACAATTAAAAAAACAAGGTGAAGGGATCACTCACTCCCTTGACCTTGTTTTAAAGGAGGGCTAGTGAGGTGGGTGTGCCGCTGTGGTGCTGCCGGGATCCCGGCAGTTCACAAGTGTGTGCAAAACTGGGCTGGGCTCCCTTAGTCCAGTTTTGCATGTGCAAAACTCGATCAGGGGTGTGCATGGAACTGGGCTGGGCCAATTTGGTCTGGCACCCCCTCGAACCCCCCTGGTTTGGTTCAGTCGGTGGGGGGTGTTCGTGAGCTTTTCTTTTTAATTTAATTTATTTTTAAAGTTACCCCCTCTGGGGGAGTTGTCCAAAGTGGCAGAGAGGTTCCCTTTCCCCCGCTGGCCTCCTTTAGTGGCTGTTCTTTGGCCAGTTTTCAGCCTTTCTCCCCAGTGTGGCAGCCATTTTGGAGGCTGCCACACCTGCACATTGGGCCTCTATTTGGCCATTATGCAGGCACAGCAGCCTCCAAAATGGCCACCACACTGCGGGGTGTGTGTGTGTAGAAAACCTGATTTTTTTAGTAAGGGAGGCCTGGGACAACTCCCAGAGGGGGTTTGATTTTTTTTTTTTTAAGATTTTTTTTAAAAAGCTCATGCACCCCCCCCCCCAAAAAAAACTGGCCGCAGTGGGGGTGGGAGGTTGGTCTAGGGTCAGACCAAACAGGGGGTGGTTGGGTTTGACCCTGAACAGTCAAACCTGTTTGCACATCCCTAGCCTCAATGTCTGCTACAGGATCATACAGCTTAGAAGTTTTCAGTAGAGTTAGAGTGGTAAGGCACACAATGAGACTATTCACACATACATGCAAAACCAGGAGAAGGGAGCTCATCCCAATTTTGCGTGTGAACCTCCAGTAGTGCACCTCCCCTCAAACCGCTTTCCTAACCTTAAAAAAAAAAAATCATCTGGCAGCCACAGCTGCTCGCAACCGTGGCTGCAAGATTGTGGGGAGCCTGGGGAGGGGAGGGGAGATCCCCATGATGCACCACACACACACGGTGCATTATGGTATTTCCAGGGTCCGGGACAACACATGCCAGCCACGAACCCTCCCCACTGCCTGGGCACACGAGGAATCATCTGGGCATATGGGGAGCACCAGAGAGCACAGGAGGAGCAGTCGTCTGCAGGGGAAGAAAAGTATAACCTGTCTTCCCATCAGCCTGCTCTGGAGCCCTTCTCACCAGTCATGAGAAAGGGCTCCTTAGCTGGAACTTCCTGCATATAGGTAAAATAAATATCTCTGAAAATCTGTTTCTCAAGACAGGCATAAGAATTGACAATGGATTTCATAAGCACCTGTTTTTGTCCTTGAGATCTTGATAAGCCAACAAATCAGTCCTTGCAAGGAATTACTTTGAAGGCTTTCTTCTTAGAATGGATATTGTTGCACTTCTAAGTGCCAAATTCTAGACTCAGGTTATATTCAAATTAATCTCCAAAATGCTTCAGTCAAATCTCTGCAGTGACCTGGAAGCTCACCAAAAACTGGTCTTTGGATGAGTGTCACTGAAAATAAAGTGTAGCATAGGCACACAGTTTCCAGACAATGAAATGCAACAAGTTCAGGGAAACAAGTGAAGACTAATTGATCTTGAAGACTGTAACCACTACACAGAGAGATGTGAGGAGACGCATTGTCCTTCAGATATATTTGAACTCTGAGATATTCACTTGGTTAGTGATTCTGAGCACATATATAAAATGTACAAGACACCTGATGGTGCAGTGAGGCAGAAAGGTCTTATCAGCAATAGTTTGTGATGGTTCTATCACACTTGAATAGGAATTACTTAAGCACGTATTTCAACCTTGCGTGGAAAGGTATGACTTTCAGACTCCCTGACATTCAAGTGGTTTGCTACTTGTGCTGACCTCTAATCCTTTTCCTGGATTATCACCCCGCTCACTGCTTCCTTTCCATGCCTGAGTTTGTGCTCTTTTTTGGGGGATTTTTTAAAAGCCCTTTTTGTTAATAAAATGTTATTGTAAAAGAAGGCTGAGATGAGATTGGCACAAACGCTGCTGATTAACAACAACAAATCCACCTTAAAATGATCATCAGAGTGGGCTGAGGCTAAACAGGGAGAAGGATGAGACTGAGAATGGAGGCAGAGGTTCAGAGTGCAACTGAGGCAGCTGACAGAGGTCAGGGTCCTCCTAGCAGATACAGAGGCCATTCACACGAGCAGCCCCTCCTGTGATTGCACAGCACTACAGGGCTGCTTGTGTGGAGCACCAGGATCGATCCCAGTCCCAGCACTGCTCACCAGAGAACAATCCCAATCCCAGCATTTTCCACTGGTTTTTTTTAAAACCTGGGCTTATAGTAAGGTAGTAGGGCATAAGTGCACCCTTCTACCTCATTCTCCAGTCGTATGAATGTTTCAGCTGCCAGAAGCCCAAGTATTCATAAACCAGGTGGTTAGAGACCTCATTGGCAGGGAAATCCCTCAATGCACCAAGCTCCTTGAGTGGTGCATTGCAGGATTTCTGGAGGTTACAATCTGCTATAGGAGGTGCCAGCTCTGCTATAGGAGGCTACAATCCCTTGGCCTCCAGATGGAGCTGCAGTGCAGATTGTGTGGGTGCGCAAGTGGCACGGCTGAAGAGAGACTGCACTTTTGGGGGGGGGGTTAGGACCGATCCTGCCTTCCCCCCTCCACAGTCCTGGGACCAACAGTCATGTGAACGACCTTATAGAGAGGAAACATGTAGGTGGCAAAGGACAGGTTTGGCACCTCCTATAGCAGAGCTGCACAACTTTAGCCCCCCAGCTCTTTTGGACTACAATTCTCATCATCCCCAGCCATGGGAGGCAATAGTGGGGGATGATGGGAGTTGTAGTCCACCCTCAGCAGGAAGGCCAAAGTTGTTCAGTCATGTCCTAGAGGCAGTAGCAAGGGAAGGGCCATTGTGACATCAGCAGCTTGTAGTTCAGTCTTTTCTGTCTGCCTTCTTTTAAACATGTAGCCACATAAATTAGATCATTATGAAATCTGTGTGTAAAAGCAGTTTGTGACCCTGAAGAAGATGTGGAAAAGTGGTGTGTGTGTGTGTGTGTGTTTGTGTGTGTGTGTAGGTGGAAGGAAAAGGTACTGAGATTAATTTAGGAATATGTAAATGCTACCATCAGACTGTGTGTCAGGCCTCATGTAAAAGAGTTTGCTAGCGTTCATGTAACACCTTCCCACATCATTTGCCTTGGTTTGTATATCAGACAAAGCTGTAGCTAAAGAGTGCCTTGCAATTCATTCCTCAAATTTGACTATTTGATTTTTCCTTGATAAATATTCATATTTGGATCCATCCCTTTTGACAGTTTAGCTTTGTTGAGTGCTTCTGTAAGTGCTGTCAAAGAAGAAACTGTCAACCAGTCCTACATTACACAAAGAGATCTACAGTAACTTTAAAAAATAAATAGGAAACTAAACAGATAAAAACCAGTTATTGTAGATGAACTGAATCTACAAGGTAAAAGAGATCTTAGATACATTCTGAACATGTTGAATGCAATAATGGTAATACTAGTTAGCAGTTGTATAGCATTTTCAGATGCTTCACATGCTTAGGCTTGGTTCAGATGTAATAACAAACCATGATTTAGCTATTCATCCCCTTCTTCACTTCCTTGCTTATGGAAAGCATAGATCATTGCCTTGAACCAGTCAAATTATTAATTGCGCAAACCAGAACTGGAAATCACATTCAAACTGTTTAGACCATTATTTCCAATCCTAGTTTGCACAAAGCAGAATTTACACCAGTTTGGGTGTAACAGAAAACTATGGTTTCCATAAACAAAGAAGTGTGGAGGGAACTGGAGTAAGCAAGATGAGAGGGAGACACACGAGCAGCAAAACCACGATTTGCTGCTTTTCAGAGTTTGTGCAGTGAAAACCTTCTGCATATAGCACTGTATGCTTAGGGATTCGCTTCCCACATTCAGATGAATGTATAACAGGGTCTTCTTACATTCAAATGGATACAAAATAGGGCTTGAACAAATCCTTCCCCATTTCCCCCAATGTTTCATTGGAGGCAAAAACAGGGGAGATCTGACACTTTCTTGGGGAGCCCACACAATTTTCTTGAAGTTTGAGGTATGCTTAATTAAGTCAGCTAAGGAGTTGCAGCAGGATATTTCCCTTTCCTTTTTTGTGGGCACTGGTAGTTATAGCAGTTTTTAAAGCACCACTTCCTTCCCAGTAGATGCTATTTTACTTATTGGAATGCACCAGGGAATAATTTTACATCACAATGCAATATTATTCCTCAGCACATTCCAGGAAAATAAATAGTGCTGACCAGAAGGCAAGCAGCACCATCTCATACTGTGCGGGAGATGGCAATGGTAAACCCCTCCTGTATTCTACCAAAGAAAACTACTTTAATTATTTATTCAATCAATCAATCAATCAATTTTTTATTACAGCCATTGGGCTGCCAAGATATAAAAATCAGAATAACAAATATAACTAATATACACAAATAGTAACTGATAATAACACACAATACAACACTTTTTGATCACTTTTGTGATCTCACAGCTTGTATCCGCAAGGCAATATTGTGTATAAAAAAGCTCACACCTTCCAGGAAATCTAACTAACAGCGGGGAAATAAGTTCTTCTATGACATCTCGATACAAAGAACAATATAACAGAAGATGGGTAACAGTTTCCAGGGGGCCGGAGCCACAGGGGCAGAAAACCGTAGCTGAAGAATCCTTTAGGGGTGTGCAATTCGGGTTTTCGGGTGATTCGGCTTGGACCCGTACCGAATCACCCCTGTTCTGTTTTGTGCCCGAATCTGGGTCACCCGAATCACCCTTGATTCGGTTCGGATTTGGATTTAATCTGAATCGATTCGGGGGGTAAAAAGGGACCCTGGGGCAAAATTTTGGGGTGGGGTGGTAGTGCCCAATGGGTAAAGTCTACCACCCCAATTTCAGGGGGATTGTGAAAAATCCTGATTTTTGGTGAATTTTTAAAGTTTTAGTGACTTTGGGGCAGTTTGGGGGCATAGCATGGGATCTGGGCAAAAGGAGTGGGGTGGGGTGGTAGTGCCTAATGGGTGCAGGCTACCGCCCCAATTTCAGGGGGATTGGGCAAAGGGCTGATTTTTGGTAAATTTCTGAAAATTTCATGTCTTTGGGGCAGATTGGGGCATATTGGGGCAGAAAGTGGGGCCTGGGGCAGAATAGTGGGGTGGGGTGGTAGTGCCTAATGGGTGGAGGCTAACACCCCAATTTCAGGGGGCTTGGAGAAAGGGGTGATTTTTTGAGAATTTTTGAAGTTTTAGTGACTTTGGGGCAGTTTGGGGGCAGAAAGTGGATCTGCCCCAAAATAGTGGGGTGGGGTGGTAGTGCCTAATGGGTGGAGGCTACCACCCCAATTTCAGGGGGATTGGACAAAGGGCTGATTTTTTGAGAATTTTTGAAGTTTAAGTGTCTTTGGGGCAGATTGGGGGCAGAAAGCGGATCTGCCCCAAAGGAGTGGGGTGGGCTGGTAGATAGTGTCTAATGGGTGGAGGCTACCACCCATCCCCAATTTAAGAGTGATTGGGCAGGAGGTGAATTTTGGTGAATATATTTTTATGAGGTTTGTCTTCATAAGGTGAAGTGTGCTAAATTGATTACTTCCTCATATTATTCATAGTAAAGGAAAGTGTGAAAAAGTGAAAGTGGGGTCATGAGAGTTGTTTAATTGAAAAAAATCTCATTTGCTATGATAGAATGAGAATTCACACCTCAGAAGTTTTGGGGCAGATCCACTTTCTGCCCCCAAACTGCCCCAAAGTCACTAAAACTTCAAAAATTCTCAAAAAATCACCCCTTTCTCCAAACCCCCTGAAAATGGGGTGGTAGCCTCCACCCATTAGGCACTCCATTATTCTGCCCCAGGCCCCACCTTCTGCCCCAATATGCCCCAATATGCCCCAAAGACATGAAAATTTCAGAAATTTACCAAAAATCAGCCCTTTGCCCAATCCCCCTGAAATTGGGGTGGTAGCCTGCACCCATTAGGCACTACCACCCTACCCCACTCCTTTTGCCCAGATCCCATTCTATGCCCCCGAACTGCCCCAAAGTCACTAAAACTTTAAAAATTCACCAAAAATCAACCATGAACCAAATCACCCGAATTTTTTGGGTCCGAAATTCGGGTGATTCGGCTCGTGCCTGAAAAAATTCGGGGGCATCAGGGGTGATTCGGTTCGGCCCCGAATCACCTGAAATTGTTCGTTTCGGGCACAGATCGCTCTGTGCCCGAAATTTTTTGCACATCCCTAGAATCCTTAGCGAACCTCCTTTCCAAAAGGGAGGAGGGCAGCACATTTAAGCGAGCCCGAGCAAACGCAACGCAAAACTTGGAAAAGTTAAGCACTGTTAGATAATTTGCACCTCTATCTTCCATGGGGGGTGTGTGTCCCAAAATGTAGGGGAGAGCAGGTCCTGTTAGCCGAAGACATAAGTTCCTGACGTTCAGTGTCATGCAACTGTAGAAATAGTATTTCCTTCACCTTATTATTCTCCAGAGTAAGTAGTTCAAAAGGAGAAAGTCCCAATTGCATTATTTTGTTGTTTACATAAAATAGTCAGGGGTTTGGATAAGAGTCCAACCATAAATAACAGAAGAAAGAAAATTCCCGGATCTCTAAACAGAGTTTAATCCATCTAGCAAAAGTAAATTCCCAAGCTTTACAAGCTACAGAGAATAGAATATGGCACACACCTAGGCACTGCAAAGATTGCTGTTAGGAATATAGACTGTACTCTCTCCAATTCAAATGTTACCTCCTGTATCCATAATGAGGCTCCAAAAAAGTAACTGAGCAGCAATCTTAGCCCGAAATACCTGGAGTGTCATAGGTATATACTGGCCTCCTTTAGAATAGTAGAAGCGCAAAAAGGCACTAAGAGGTTTGTTTGTTTGTTTGACGGTTCGAATTTTAACCGAACCAGGCATTGGGTTCGATCTGCCAGTTCAAATTCAAACTGAACTGAGCCTGGTTCTATTTGAACCGTTTGAAGTCGGTTTGAACCAGTTCAAGCCTCCAAAACTGGGCTGGGTGGTGCTTCTTCTTCTTCTTCTTCTTCTTCTTCTTCTTCTTCTTCTTCTTCTTCTTCTTCTTCTTCTTCTTCTTCTTCTTCTTCTTCTTCACCGGACAAATCGGTTTTGTCCACATCCCTAGCAAAATCCCAATTCTCTCTTGAACTTCAAGAAAATATTTGTGGGTTCTCCCACAAAGAGAGAGGTTTCCAATCCCTGTCTAACTCTCCCCTAAATTGCTGAATTTTGATAAATTGGGGAGGAGTGTCAAAATGTCACCCACAATGCATGTAAGCCAGGAGTAGAGCCTGCTGTCACGATCCTGATCCTACTCACACAATCTTTTCATTTGAATTTCTGAATGTAACCAGCTAATGTTGTATGAGAAGGACATAGGAACATAGGAAGCTGCCATATACTGAGTCAGACCATCGGTCTATCTAGCTCAGTATTATCTTCACAGACTGGCAGCAGCTTCTCTAATGTTGCAGGCAGGAATCTCTCTCAGGCCTATCTTGGAGAAGACAGGGAAGGAACTTGGAACCTTCTGCTCTTCCCAGAGCAGCTCCATCATCTGAAGGGAATATCATAACAGTGCTTACACTTCTAGTCTCCCATTCATACGCAACCAGGGCGGACCCTGGTTAGCTAAGGGGACAAGTCATACTTGCTACCACAAGACCAGCTCTCCTCTCAAATGGATACAAGGCTGTTGATTTCAGCCACACATACTTTGTGTTTGTTGTTGTTGTTAATTCAATTTCTATACCGCCCTTCCAATAATGGCTCAGGGTGGTTTACACAGATAAATAATTCATAAATAAGATGGATCCCTGTCCCCAAAGGGCTCACAGTCTAAAAAGAAACATAAAATAGACACCAGTAACAGTCACTGGAGGTACTGTGCTGGGGTGGATAGGGCCAGTTACTCTCCCCCTGCTAAATAAAGAGATCACCATATCAAAGGGTGCCTCTTTGCCAAGTTAGCAGCGGTTTATTTGCAGCGGTTAGCAAGTTAGCGGTGGCTTGACATGTTTAGTAACATGTCAAGCTTAGTCACTAAGCAATACTAATCCAACAACTTGCCTGATATCAAGAATGGTGAGTTCTGCCATCATGAGCTTTCCCAGACAGCAAGCTTTAACATAGGTTTTCTGTTAGGCTTTACTGCGAGTTTTAATTTGCCCCAAAAAACTGATGCAAAAAGTGGATTTTTTTAAAACCCCAGATATAAATCAGGCTACACTCTAACGCGCGATGAAAAACTTGAATTGTGTTTGAAGTGCTCCCTGATATCTCACAGGAACTGTAGGGGTAAATCTGGCCAATTTATGAACATACACCTCCATTCTGGAGGAGATGTGAACTAAAAGCCAGGTGTGAAAATCTTCCATGTCCAATAATCCCCATATGCAGTTCCAAAGGCATATGGAACAACATTCCTGGTAACCCAGACTCCAAAACTGACCTATTTCTAATTTGTAAGATCTTATCTTCACTAGCAATTGCAACTAGTTGGAATATATACAGGGGTATCTAGCACTTGTGAACATAATTAGATGGCACATTTCATATGGGTGGTCCCATAATTTATTTACTTTTCAACAACAAGCAGTAGCACTCTCCCTTTCATGCAACTCAAGCCAAGACTCCATCTGAAAATGGCTCACATCCCATATTTACGCTGGGTGAACAAGAATATGGCAGAGAATGATGGACTTTCAGAAACTGACAATTACAAAGCTGTGGCTCTGTTTAGACTTAAAACCCAAAGGGTTTAAGGTTTAGTCTGGCATACCTCATATTTGCAGGACCTGGAATATTGTATCTGACAGAGAGCAAACAGTTTTCCTTTCCTTTTTTACACCTCCAGTGAGGTCTATGGAGGTCTTACTGTAAGTACTTCTCTTTGGCATATACCTAATGTTATGACAAGAAGAGTCAGGAATGATTTCCTGGCGCAGCAACAAAGCAGCTTTACTCTCTTTTGTTGAGCTTCAAAGGCTGCAGTTACATGACAGTTACAATAACAGACAGTACATCTTACCATGTTGCACATTGCAAATGGTTAACATTATTGAAGTCAGGAGAGTCAGGTTGGCATCTGGGTTTTGTAGCTTCCGATGCTAATGCTGCATTTTTCCTTTTTTTTTTTAAAGTGTTTTAGATACATGACAAGTTGGAAAATTTTAACAGTATTTTGGGTTTAAAAACTGCAGCCACTGGATGTGTAAGCTCATTCACAGTAGGGAGAAAAACCATGTAAAGGGGATTTCTTCCTGGCTCTACATTTCAGTACTTAATGTGCATGCTTTCTTACCAATGAGTCCTCCCACTCTAGTTCCTGTGATTGCCCTGTTGTTGTTTGTGTGGGCACATGGTCCAGCGGAGGGGCGGGAACCTTGGAGAGCCATTACGAGTCAGTGTAGACAATACTGAACTAGATGGACCAATAATCTGATTTGGTATAAGGAAGCACCAAATTGTTTCTGTCTACCTATGTATCCTGCTTCCCCCTCCACATGTCCATTCATTGCTTTAAGAGCTTTAATCATTCATCACGCGGTGATTCACAGATGAAAGCTCAACTACATGTTACACTTGTCACAGGGACTGGCATTCCTGAAACAAGTTAACACCCTTGCTTATATCATCTTGCTTACCAGATGAGCAAGATCATCTGCTCATGTATTTTCCTGGCTCTGTCAGCAAAAGCCATTGACATAGGTCCTAGGCAAGGAAACACAATGCAAAGTCCCACATTTATGCAATGAGTTGGTGGGGGCAGGCTAAGGAGACTTTCCATGAGGCTGCTGTTTCCTCTGGCAGATGCACATTTTGGTGCACTCTTACAGTATGAGCTGACTCAAATGGAAAGCACTGCATTTAAGCGGATATGAGCAGATATGTGAGTTTTATTGGTGCCTTTTGATCAGTCACAGACCCCTCACTCATGCAAGTCACCACTTTATGCTGTAGTCATCAGGTTATGAGCTTACATGTGAACCAGCCCAAGCTATATAATATATGACACTGCATCTCTTTCATGATGATCATATATTTTTATTTAGAAAGCACCTAACGCTACTAGGAATTGTACCATAATAATAAAAAATTTCAGAGCTTTCTTCATAGACTTATAATCTAACCGGAAATGAATGTGGTGTCAATCCTTTCTGTGGTAATGGTCCATTTTTCTTTCATGTGAAAACTTGTTCTGCTACATACCTTTGCTTTTGGGTTCCCAAAGTTTTTTTTTTTTTTTTACTTGTCAGCTGAACCTTAACTGCATCTTGCTGTCAGTATTCAAGCAAAGAACTTTCCATTCTCTTTGATGGGGTGCTCTGTTTTTTTAAAAAAATTCTTAACAAGGTCTCTCTGCCTCCTACGGCTAAAACATGCCAAAAAATATGTAGCAGCTTCAGATTTAAACTAGATTACTCTTTCTGTTCCAAAGAGTAATATGCTAGTGGGGAAACTTTCAATTATTTTGGACATTTTGTTTTTAACTAATTCTGATTAACATCAAAAGAAATACTTCCAACATGACTTCTTAAGTTAATTTCCATTTACAAATGTTTTCTGAAAAGAGCCCAATGCACATTTTTTGCACAAGGTCGTGACTGTATAATTACTGCTCAAGCATAACATATTTTCTTAAAGTATGTTAATGATGGGTTCCCTTAAGGGACAAATCTAAAAGGTTTTGCAGTTAATTTTTCTTGACATATCTTAGATCTTAGATTTGCAGCAGTTTGAAAGCCAGTAAAGTACAACCTGAAGTATTCTAATTTGTCCCTCTGCTAAGACTAGTTTTCCAGGTTTCTTTACTAATCCTCAGAATATCTATAATATAACTCCTAAGGTTTAGGTCCGTAAAGAGATCTGCCATCTCAAAGCTCATTTAGTCTCTTCTTTGCTGCACCGTATATTGCTTTTTGGGGAATAAACTATAGAAAGTTTCAAGGCAACACATTTACATGGAGCCTCAGAAGGTCTGGTTATGTTGACTGCCTGTAATTAAATGCCCTTCAATATAATCTTTAAACTGCTACAAAGTGCATCTCATGGTTTCGCCGCAGAGTACATGTTTTGCATACATAAGATCTCAGGTTCAATCTTTGACATCTTCAGTTAAAATATAAGCTGAGAGCAGGAAAGTGAAGACATATCCAAGAAAATGGGAGAAATCCTGACATTCCTCTTTGAATTTTTGTTTTTTCTTAGATGAATATTGGAATTCTCTTTTGAATATTCCTTTGGAGACAGTTAACCCTAGCTGAGAAAAGTCTCTTCCTGAATCATTAGAGAACTGGTGCCAGTCAACAGGGTCAGCTCTATGCTTACCAGTACCTTGAGCAAAAACTGAAAGCAATGTGTTCCACCCCCTGCCTCATGAGTGGTTTGAAATAATATATATTTTTAAGACACTTGCAGTAAGTCCAGGCAGCATTTAGCCAAAGTAATGTTTTCTAATTATTGCAGCTTCCCTCAGCACAAAATCCCCATATTCAATATGATCCAGTTACCAGATGTTCCATTTCTCTGAGTGGTGATGAAAGGACTTAAAGGGGTTTGAAACAGCAATTAATATGAAGAGACATCCTCTTACAGAAGCTGTAATTCCAGTTGTGTGTGAAGTTACTCAATAAAGTAAAATGTGCCGTTGAGTTGGTGTCGACTCCTGGCGACCACAGGGCCCTGTGGTTGTCTTTGGTAGAATACTGGAGGGGTTTACTATTGCCTCCACCCACACAGTATGAGATGATACCTTTCAGCATCATAAGAACATAAGAACAGCCCTGCTCGATCAGGCCCAAGGCCCATCTAGTCCAGCATCCTGTTTCACACAGTGGCCCACCAGATGCCACTGGAAGCCTACAGCAGGAGTTGAGAGCATGCCCTCTCTCCTGCTGTTACTCCTCTTCAACTGGTACTCAGAGGCATCCTGCCTTTGAGGCTGGAGGTGGCCTGTAGCCCTCCAACTAGTAGCCATTGATAGACCTCTCCTCCATGAAGTTATCCAAGCCCCTCTTAAAGCCAATCATGTTGTTGGCTGTCACCACATCATGTGGCAGAGAATTCCACAGATTGATTATGCGTTGTGTGAAAAAAAATACTTCCATTTGCTGGTCCTAAATTTCTGGGCAATCAATTTCATGGGACGACCCCTGGTTCTAGTGTTGTGTGAGAGGGAAAAGAATTTATCTCTATCCACTTTCTACACTCCATTCATGATTTTATACACCTCTGTCATGTCTCCCCGCAGTCGCCTTTTTTCTAAACTAAATATCCCCAGAAGTTGTAGCCTTGCCTCATAAGAAAGGTGCTCTAGGCCCCTGATCATCTTGGTTGCCCTCTTTTGCACCTTTTCCAGTTCTACAATGTCCTTTTTGAGGTGTGGTGACCAGAATGGTACACAGTACTCCAGGTGTGGCCGCACCATAGTTTTGTATAAGGGCATTATAATATTAGCAGTTTTATTTTCAATCCCCTTACTCATGATCCCTAGCATGGAATTGGCCTTTTTCACAGGTGCTGCACATTGAGTCGACACTTTCAATGAGCTGTCCACCATGACCCAGAGATCCCTCTCTTGGTCAGTCACTGACAGCTCAGATCCCATCAACATATACTTAAAGTTGGGGTTTTTCACTCAATGTGCATCACTTTACACTTGCATCATAAGTGTAACCGCATTTGCCATTTTGTCACCCACTCCCCTAGTTTGGAAATATCCTTTTGGAGCTCCTCACAACCTGTTTTGGATTTCACTACCCAAAAGAATTTGGTATCATCTGCAAATTTGGCCACTGCCTGATGTAGGTGTTTCCCATAATCTGGGAAATATACCAGTGGGCATTTGAACCGGCAGCCACTGGTCTGCTAGTCAAGTCATTTCCCTGCTGCACCATTAAGTGGCCACTGAAGTTACTCAATACAGTGAGCAAAATTGATGAGGGCTCAATGGATCATATACACAGTGATAATTGGCAAATTTCAAAATGACAGTAATATGGGCCTTCAGTGTGTTTCAATATTCTGAAGCAACAGAATCTTAGGCTCCATGTCTGTGAATGCTGTTGCCTCACTTCCTTCTCCTGCACAGCACCCAGCCTCATTGTGCCATCTATAAACAGTGTAACGGACCATATGCACATAGGGTCTTGCACTTGCGAGACATCCAGAACCTGTGCCTTTGGTGGTCAGCTATTTCTCACTTCCCTTTTCTCTCATCAAGTCATGGCAGTGTGAATGCTGCTCAGTGGGAGAGAGGAAGGAGGAGTGACTGAGAGAGCAAGCAATAGCCATCCTAGTGGTGGCAAGAGAAATCCAATTTGGCAGAGGAGTGGATGGGACAGGCAGGCACAGATGGTGAGAAGATAGGATGGCTTCAGTGCAACATTAGAGACATGCAGGTGGCACGTCTGTCTCTGTGGTCTCCCTGAAGTGTTTCACCCTATGTGACCCCACAGTTTGCACACCCCTAAAGCTGGCCATGGCAGTCAAAGACAGACCATGCCTTGCTAGATGGATCAATCATCTGATATGATATAAGGCATATGTTTGTTGGATCACTTCCGCTTTGCATCAATCTAGGGCACTTTTTCTTCCTTAAAGTATGACTTGGCTTTGAAAAGGGAGTTGGGTTAGGGTTCCAAGTCCAAGTAACACAAGTTTTGTAATGGTTTACTTATTCTCCATAGGAACATAGAACATAGGAACACAGGAATCTGCTATATACTGAGTCAGACCATTGGTCTATCTAGCTCAGTATTGTCTTCACAGACTGGCAGCAGCTTCTCCAAGGCTGCAGGAAGGAATCTCTCTCAGCACTATCTTGGAGAAGCCAGGGAGAGAACTTGAAACCTTCTGCTCTTCCTAGAGTGGCTCCATCCCCTGAAGGGAATATCTTCCAGTGCTCACACTTCTAGTCTCCCATTCATGCAACCATTCTCCATTCTCCATTCTAGAACCATTCTAGTCTCCCATTCATGCAACCAGGGTAGACCCTGCTTAGCTATAGTCTAAGTCATACTTGCTACCACAAGACCAGTCATACTTGCTACCACAAGTCATACTTGCTACCACAAGACCAGCTCTCCTCTCTATCTGACACCCTATTAACCACTTGCCTTATGTTCTGATACAAGCCTGTTAGGCAAAGATGGGGCATTTTCTGGAATGTAAATTCAGGGGAAAGACTGATTTTAAGGGAAAAGACTAATTCCTTGGACATGTAATTTTAAAAACCCTTAGATTTTCCTCAGCCTTTCTTTACTTCTTTGCATGGTCAAGAGCATGTTGCATTTGTATGCCTTGAATGAATACAATTTCCCCTGGTACTGGGGAAAAATAATAATAAGTGAGTTGATGGGATTCTATCTCTTTGATGTACCAGCTTTCCACAGGGAAAGAACTATTCAAGGTTGGCCTTGGGTGTGGGGAAGCTGGATGGTGGGTGGTTGCCCAAGGCAACTAACTAACTGAAGAGGTTGCTGAGCTGATCTTGGTGGCTTGCTTGTTGGATTATACTGTCAGCAGTGAAGCTGCAGAAGGCCAGTGAGTATTCAGTGGGATCTCAGAGCTAGCACAGGAGGGCACTGGTAGCAAAGCCACAGATTATCAAGAGGTAGCTCTGGGCCCTTTTCATGGGCATTGCTGGAAAAATCTGGAAACAGTACTAGGGACTGTGACCAGGGCTGTAGCTACAATTGAACAAAGGGCAGGGGGACAAATGTCTCTGGCCCCCTGATGGAGATGGGGCCTACCATTTGGGTGACAGCTTGTTCTGTGCTCTCTCCTCATGCCTTTCTGAAGCGGGGACAGGAGGGCACCTTCACTTTTTGTCTCAGGCCCACTGCAACCTTGCTATATCCCTGTGACCCTACTAGGTTTTGCAGATCTGCACCCAAAACGAAAGTTTGGCAAGACAAACTAAGCAGCTCAGGGCAGCCAAAGGCACTCTGTTCCGGGAGTGCCATTTATCCTTGCAGTTGGTATGAGGTGAGGGGGCATTCAGAGATGTAGTCCCTCACCTTCATTCTGAAGTGGTGGAATCTTCAGGAAGGCTCTTGACCAAGACTCCTCTTGATGTTTGGCTGCCTACTAACAACATTATGTTCTTGTCCTTCAAGCTCTGGGAACCTGGGGTATCTTTTATTCTATATTATATAACTTTGGAGAATATTTTATAACTTTGCAACAATCTTTTTAGTGGATGTAGGGTTCTGCTTTTTGTAAAGGTAACCTGGGGTTCCTTAAATGTTTTTCAGGAATATCTCAATGAAAGTATCTGTAATGGTGGACAAATTGGACGAGCCCACCACTACCATCTTCCTGTATTACAGACATCCACAGGAGAGTACTGAATGTGTTGCAGGGTACATTTTCAGTTCACATCTGACAGCTATAAGCCTAAAAGTTTATTGAACACATTTATATACTGCCAAAACAATAGAACTCCTAGAGAACTTCAACTGAACAGGCTGTTCACTTTAGACAATGCCCTGAAATCTTACCAAATGCACATGGATTCTGCAGCAGTTAAGTCGATACCTTATAAATAAAAAAATTGGAAACACCATTACCATACAGGACCAATCCAACTGTTCCAGGAAATCTATATCTGTATAGCCCAATCCATCTTTCTTTTATTTTTTTATTTTTTAAACCATTTTCCTTTCTGTAGCTATACCACATAGTTAAATCTACAGTCATTATGCTTAAGCTCATTCAAGCTGAACTAGCAACAAGAGACTGCCTGTTTACTGATTTTACTTCACTTGTTACTATTTTTCCCATTGATTTAGTTTTCTGTTTGCATGGATCAATGGCTGTAAAACACCAGCTATAATCAAAAGCCTTATTCTTTCAGTCGATGAAAGCAATGAGATAAGTTTCACTACACTACGGGGGGTGGGGGGGAGAGACCAAATTACATAATAAGAGAAGGAGACAGCCGAATTGTTTGATAAAACACAGAGAACCCCAATCATACTAACCATCTCTTCTTTTGACATCTAGAAGTCTGCATTGTATGCCCGAGACTGCTCACTTCAAACTGCTGGAAGTGAAGGCATTTGCCATTTTGATGCTTATATGGCTTAGCACAAAACCCCTTCTGTTATCCAGCAGCCAGAGGATTGTACAGCTCATCTTACTGTAGAAAGCCTTTGCCCAAGGATCGGCACAGGCTCTCTCTCTCTCTCTCTCTCTCTCTCTCTCTCTCGCCAAACAATACTTATTCCATGATCAAAGCTGGGAAGGGATGTGACATTCTCAATCAAGTTCATGCACATTCACTTCAGAATCTGATTATTTCCTCACAGAGAACATATCAAATAAGAAGATCCCTGCTACGTCAGACCAAGGCTCTATCTCCCTGTATTCCACTTCCAACAAGAGGCAGCCAGATGTCTCTGGGAACCCAAAAGCAGCACATGAAGGCAACATTGTTTGTCCCCAGTATCTGCTGTTCAGAGGTATACAGAGCCTCTGAACACAGAGATTCTGTTTAATTACCCTGGCTCATAGACCTATCCTCCATGGATTTGTTTCATGTTGATCCTAATGCTTTAAAGCCATTGAAACTACTAAGCATCACCACATTTTGCAGCAGTGATTTTCATAAGTTAATTGAGTGAAAAAGGACTTTCTTTTGTCTGTAATGGATGTCAGCCATGATCAATCTAATGGCTGAGATCCTGACAAATGAAACACTTGCAGAAGGAAACATTTCTTGTTATGCTAGCGCGAAGCTGTAGTGCTAACTTCTTTGCATGAAGCCTGGAGCTTGCATACTAGTGTTGTGCTACCACAAGAATGCTTGCACTTGCACAACTGCAGCGTGTCTTATTTAACGGGAACTTCTGTACAATTGTGGAAATCCCTGTGTGGCAAGCAAACAACTTTGTTTGCCACACAAGTGCTTCATTAGTCAAGATGTCCGCTACTGTGTGCTAATCAAGTTTATTGGGAGATCTCACATTCTACTAAGATGATGATGATGATTAGTGCTTTTCAACCAAAAAGGTTGATTAACAAGCAAATGAAATGAGTCAATGGTTCCCTGTCCCAAAGGGAATCTCACAGTCTAAAAAGAAACACAAGGGAGATACGATCAACAATCACTGATAGAGATACTATGCCAGGCTTTATTTCCTCTCACTCTCCTAAATATAAGAGAGCCATTTTAAAATATATTTGTTTACCCAATTAGCAGGCCTCAGTCTTTGCAGACAGGTTCTCCCTCTCTCCCACCCTGGGTGCAGAAAGGGTTCTGGGGTCATCCTTTTGGAAGCCAAGTAGGAAGTTTTGCTTCTCACAGGATTAGCTATTGTATTCTATCCAGCATCTTTATGTTTTCTTGTTTAGAAGTCTGTCCCTGGGCTTCAAGGGCTGTGCAGGTTGTTTGGGTGAAGGCCATGAAAGGTCCAGAACTGTTAGGTTAGTGAGGAGTAGCAGGAAACAGGCTCTGAGCCAGGATGTATCACCCAAAGGCTAGAAAAGGATGAGATTCTGACTCTGGCCTTAGGCCCACACTGCTGAGGGTGGAGTTGTTTCTTCTTGCCACCATCCAATTTATTTATTTATTTAATAAAAACTCTGGAGAATTTGTCTTGTCTTTTTCGCTTGTGCCATGCCTGGGGGCGTGGGGGCAATGTGATATTGTTGTGGTTACTCAAGATGGCTTCTGCATATGCTTGGATAACATTTCCGGACCAAAGATGCCATGGGCTGCTGCGAACAGGAAACTTTCTGTTCCCAAGCAAGAAGCAGACTTGGTGTGGCTTTTAAGAACAGACCACGGGGCTGCTTAATATGGACAGTGCTGCACTGGGGGGTGTGGGTGGAGGAGCAACAGAGGGGCAGGTAAGTCCTGCCTCCCTCCTGTTAAAGCAACTGCTCTCCACCCCTCAGGATGCACATGAAACGCTTCATGCATATCCCTAACCAACCAGACAATAATGTGGCTGCTTTTTAAAAGCCATTAAAATGTTGGCCATTTTGTTTTGGATCCCTTTTCTAATAATTCCCAACCATTTTACCCTTTTCAGCACTGTGGCATGCCAAATTGACGTTTTCAGTGAACTATATATATGCTGCAGACTAGCACTTGGTAGGGTTGCAAAGAAGGCCTTGGAAATGATCTGTAGATGTCATCATGTGCCTATACCTTCAAAGATTAGAATTGTTCCGACAATGATTTTTCCTGTGACACTCTATGGATGCAAAAACTTGAACTCTGGTGCTGGAGAAGAATTTTGACGATACCATGGACAGCCAGGAAAACAAACAAATGGATCCTAGAACAAATCAATCCAGAATTCTCACTTGAGGCACAAATGACCAGGCTCAAACTATCATACTTTGGACACATTATGCAAAAACCCAGCTCCCTTGAGAAGTCCATAATGCTGGGTAAAGTTGAAGGAAAAAGAAGAAGAGGATGTCCAGCAGCAAGGTGGACGGACTCAATTACAACAGCAATGAATGCACCACTGCGAGACCTTAAAGTCCAAGTTGAAGAAAGATCCTGGAGAGAATCTACCTATGTGGTCACGAAGAGTTGACACTGACTTGACAGCACTTAATCAATCAATCAGTCAATCAAAGAGGTCATCTGTGTATATAAGAAGCATAAGCATTAGTCCAGTGTTTCCCGGAAGAGTACATTAAATTAGCTAAATCAAAAGACTGATTCAATGCTAGTCACAAAACTGTATGTCTTCCTTTCTTGTCTATAATTTCATAGCTTGCTAACCAGGCCCAAATGTGGCAAATAAACCATATTCCACATTAAATTAATGTTAATAGAGGGGTTTAAGCTTCACATCATTCACCATCAGTTAACAAAACATTCAATATGTTATTTCAGAGGAAGCAAAAATTTATAGTTTACCTATAAGTGCTATTTGTCAAGCACTTATCTCTGTAATCGCAAATATGTTTATGGTTCATCACTTATGATTTATTATCAGAGCCAACTTCATAGGGCAACACTCTTGGGCAGTTGCTGCGGGCCCATCTGTTGGAGATAAGACCGTGGCAGAATCAGCTCTCATCTGCAATGTCACATAGTGATTACTGGAGTTGGGGTCATGGATAAAAGTGCTGAACTCCTCCCCTCTTGTTCTTCTAATGTTTTGTCTCTCCAGAGATGGCTGTTTGTTTTGTCTTTCTCTTCAGCCATGAGCTACAGCTGAAATAAGCGGCAGGCTTTTTCACAGTTGATTGTAACATTTTCTTTAAATAAATCCTTTTAGTTCTTCACTCCTAAAGTCCTGTATCAAGACCTCTTGCTTCGTTGCTTTCTCACCATACCAGTTTTGCTCTGCTATTTGGGGACTGAACTGCCATTCTTCCCCTGCAAAGGGTTATGAGGCCCAGAAGCCAGTGAATAAAAGAGAAAGGCCTAGAGAGTTAAATAGAAAGCAAAGCAAAGAGAAACGCTTTGAAAATGGAGACAGCACAAGGATTCCAGGTGATTGCAAAGTCGCAAGGTCCAGAGTATGAGATCTGGTCTTTCAGGATGGAGATTATCCTCAAGAGTCATGGATTTGTTCTGCACACCCAGTATTCTGCAGATGCAGAAAAGGAGCAGAAAGTATGGGACAGAGCAGATGAAAAGGCATCAGGAATGATTTCCTTGGCGGTAAGTTACCCAATATTAGTGCACCTAAGAGGCAAAAAAATGCAAAGAATATGTGGGAAACACTTACGGGATTATATTAAAAAAGTCTGTAGTTTCCGAAGTGCACCTAGTAAGAAAACTGAGCAATAAGAGATTAGAGAAGGAGAAAGTGTGTCCAAGCACATTTATTTGATTGATTGATTGATTGATTGATATACTGCCCCTTCAAAAATGGCTCAGGTCAGTTTCAAATCAAACGTTTGAAATATCTAGGCAACTGAAAGCTCAAGAAGTAATCATGCTAGATGCAGTTTTGATAGGATGCCTGTTGAATAGTCTGCCGCATTACTTTGCTAGTGTGACTAGTACCCTGGAAGTCAAGGAGGATGCAGATTTATAATTTGTAATTAACTGACTAGAGGACTTTGATTTGCAGAGAATGGATGATAAGCAACCAAAGGAAAGTGAAGAAAATGCATTTAGAACCTTGCAGAGAAATAAGAAATGCTTTATTTGTGGAAACCCCAAACACTTGGAGAATAAACTGACTCTGAGGATCTCGTTACTCGAAATACGGATCAATTGCTAGGTAGAATATACAAATTGTTACTGAGATATGATACAGAGACCGAGCAGATTAAAGAATGCATGATAGAATGGATGCAGAATTTTAACAGGCCGATTGATATTTCCGATTGGGAATACCAGTGGAAAAAGAATACTAAATTTACTTTGAGCAATAATTTACAAGAAAACTGGTATAAGAAGTTTTTTAGATGGTACATAACTCCTTTGACAGTTAACAAAATAGATGACTCTTTTTTGAAGAATTGTTGGAAATGTAATCAACATCCTGGATCATTTTATCACATTCTGGAAGCAAATTCATATGAAAATTGAACAAATCTTAAACTTCCTTTTCTTCCAGAAAATTTTCTTTTAAGTATGACAAAACCCTATATTTCTTCTAAACTTAATGAATTGCCCTTGTATATGATTACTGCAGCTAGGATAATATTTGCCTCTAATTGGTGTGTGTGAGATTCCTTTTTTACAGTAAATGATTGGTTTTTGAAATTATGGGACTATGCTTCAATTTCAAAAGTCTCTGCTTACAAGAAGGGTTTGTCCAATGAGTCATTTATGTCTGTTTTGGAGCCTTTTCTAAACTATAATACTTGACAAGGTCATCATTTGTTCCCAGTGTCTGGATTTGATTTATGATGTTTTTGGTACATAAGGTAAACAGTGCTGATAAGGTATTATAGATATCTAGTGTTTGATATTTCTTTCTAACTTATCCTTTATATTCCTCAGAAGAATATTGTTTGAATTTTTGTATACTTATATTTTATTATTTTTGATAGTTTTTAATATAAATATATAGGGCTTACTTTTACTTTTGTCATGTTAACTAGGCAATTTTTATAGAAATGATTATTTTCTACTTTTAACTGTACTTATGAAATGTAAGGTTGCTTCTTTATTCAGTTACCAAATTATTTGTGGTGATAAGTGAGGGAAAAGGTTGTTGTTTTTCTCCTTTTTCTAATGTTGATAACAATTTGTAATGTTAGATATCTCCTGTATTTTCGACATTTTAAATGTATCTTTCCTTTATTCATTCTTTAATTTTAAAAAATTAAAAAAATATATTTTAAAAAATGTCTCAAGAATAAAGAGTTTGCAGACAAAAGGCAAGCAAAACAAAGTTGCAAAGAGAGTAATCTGGGAACACAGAGTACAGAACTTACATGCAATCGGGGACTAAAGCTAATAAGCAAAGGATACACCTTGCAAGTAGGTGTGTCCATTTCATAATTTTTCTATTTAGCTTTGGCCAAATCTGAAGCCCCCCCCCCCCCCCGAATATGGGGAAGTTCCAAAATTGACCCTCCTGAAACCCCCAATTTTTTGTTTCGGAGCCAACTTGCTCCAAAACTGCAGGCTGCCAATCTCCCCGCTGCTTTCCCTCAAAGACAAGTGCTGTTTTGCTGCCAGAAAAGGTCCATCCCCATCCTCCTCCTGCTAACCGCAGCTTTCCCTCCCAGCCCCCCGGCAGTGCTTTCTCTTCCCGGTGCCGGGCTCTCTCCTTCCCTCCCCACCATTTTTGCCTGCCCGCTAGTGCCCACCACCATTTTTGCCCACCCGCCTGCTAGGGCCCGCTGCCACCTCCTCCTCACCCTGCCGTGGGCCTCTTACGCCGCGTCCGCATCCCCATCCCCATTGCGGCCGTGGCCATGCCTGCCACCACTGCCCATACAAGAGCTCTCGGGCTGGCAAGCTCCCTGTTCCTGCTGCTCTGACTGGAAACTCCCTGCCACATCTGGACTGCAGGCTTAAAGGCTGGGAAATTCAAAGACACGTCATCAGTATAAGAACTAAAGGGAGAGAATCTTGACTTGAGAGACTGCAGTGATCGCCAAACAGGTCCAAAAATTTTTGGGTCATTTCGATTTGACTATAAAACTCTTCATTTTGGCATTTTTCATTTTTGACAGATGTACAAAAGGTCCGAAAGTGCCATTTTTGGACACAAAACATTTTGTAAATTGAAATGCACATCCCTACTTTCAAGAACAGATAACGTTTGGGAAGCAAAGTCTGAGAAATGCAGCATGGCATTTGCATTGACTCAGGTGCTACAAGCAACCTGATCAGAGAAAGAGAGAGAGATTTATAAATCTAGATACAAGACGTAAAATCTCTATATACTAGGCAGATGGAAAACTGATGTATGCAGAAGGGAATGGATCTGCACGATTGCTCTGCAAACTGGGGAAAGGAGAAAACTTTGGGTGAACAATTGAAGAAGCTTTGAATGTGAGTACTCTAGAAACAAGTTTGATGTATGTAAATATGCTACAGAAATGTGCTAAGGAGTAAAATTTAAAGGAAGGCACTGTTCCATTACTCATAAACCAGAATTGCTTATGAAAGCCCTTTCACAAGAGAATGGATTGTTTGAAGCAGAATATGTGATAGAAAAGGCCAAAACGGTGAAAGAATGCACACACAAAGGATGTCTGAATTTGTGGCACATAAGGTTAGGTCATAGAGATCCCAAAATGATATGTCAGGTCTAAAAATGCAGGCCTGCACTCCTGCAGCACTGAATCAAAGCATGCATGCTGTATAAGAGTAAAGGCAACATGGCCTGCTTTTCTTGCACACAAAGAGAAAGCAACACAGCATCCTTTGGATCTGATTCATAGTGGTATTTGTGGACCTATGCAAGTTTGAGCTAGGACCCTGTCAGCTGCAATGTCTCATAGTGACCACTGGGGGGATCATGGATAAAAGTACTGGACTCCTCCACTCTTTGTACTTCCTGTGTTAGTCTCCATTTTGTCTCTCCAGAGATGACTGTTTGTTTTGGTCTCTCTTCAGCCATGAGCTACAGCTGAAATAAGTTGCAGGTTTTTCCACATTTGTTTGTAACCTTTTCTCTGAAAGTAGTTCTTGTAGTTCTTCCATACTAAAGAATTGTCACCAGACCTCTTGCTTTGCTGCTTTCTCACCAAACTTGTTTTGCTCTGCTATTTGGGGACTGTCATTCTTCCCCTACACCATCAACTAGCTCGGGACTGGGCTAGGACTGCAACCAGCAGCCACTGACTGGCTGGGCCTCTTCTCTTTACATTGGTGGCAATAGGGTATTGCAGTGTTGCAGGACACCCTCTCTTCTCTTCTTGCCCATTTTTTCTCTTTTAAAAACTGAGCAGGAAGTGGAACATAGGAAGAGAGGAAGATAGAAGTCTGATGGATCAGATAATGTTTGAATACTTGCTTTGCTCCTTTTACTTGTATTTTTATTTTTTATATTTATATCAGGGCCCAAATCTGGGAACAGGAGGCGGGGGGGTGAGTGTGTTCCCCATGTAGTCAGCCATCAAGACAGTGATCAGACATAGACCTGCTGAGCATCAGCAAGGTGGCTGTAGCATGTGTCCTCAGACAATTTTGTTTCAGCATGCACAGATTGCTCTGTAACTGAAAAGAAGTTTTGAAAGATGTTCATTGTCCAAATGAAAAGTTTAGAACTTAAAAGCATATATGCCATTAACTGACATGTTCCTGAACCCAGATTCAGCATAGTGACTAGTCTACCCCATCCGTAAATAAACGGCTATTTTCTGCTTACAGCTCCACCTTAACAGATTTTGAGGCTATTCTCACTACTGGAGGCCAGGCGGGGACCTCCCCATATCCCTCAATGCACCATGTACTAAGTGTGGTGCACTGGGGGATACTGCCATGAGACAGGCCCACGCCTTTAACTTTGGTTAAAGGCTGAACTTCGGACAGTAGCAGAGCCAGACCAGTGGTGGCCTGTGTCCAGCCACTGTCGCGGCCCCGCTCACCCCGCCCCCATGTCTGACATCATTCACAAGGGTTAGCCATGCCCCCACAGCTGAGGTCAGACGTGAGGGGCGTGGTCTGTCTCCTGAATAGGGCTGCATGGCCCCATTCAGGAGTTAGATTCAGGCCAGCACTGCGTTCACAGAGCGACCAGAAGTAGCTCTTCCCTGCCTTAAAGGCAGGGAGAGCCTCTCCTGGCCATCTAACTTCTGAACAGGGCTGCACAGCCCTGCTCAGGAGCTAAACCAGCCCCCCACCCGTGTCTGACAGCGAGGCGCGGCCCCTGAGGGGTGGCAGCCCAGTTCTTTGAACCCGGTCGCCCAATGTTGGCTATGCCCCTGGCATTGGAGTAGGGTCAGGATGGGTGGGAGCACTGGGATCTGTGTGAATCCCAGCACTCCACATGAGCAGCCTAGCCCAGGGTAGTCTGCCCTAGCATGTTCTAGGCAGCTCGTGAGAGCATCCTTCTTTCCTGACTTCTTTAGAATGACCTTATCACTCCCGATTTGTCTGGAGCTTAGCTTCTTCCCTTGAATTACACCAATGGCAAAGTCCAAGATGAGCACCAATTGTTAAAAAGGAATATAAAATTATATATTCTTTCTATAACAACTCTGCCCAAACAAAGTAGAAATGATGAAGGGTTAAATTGAAGCTTCCTATACAGTCGTTGGGGGGAAAAAATATTATTTCTTGGACCATCACCAAAGCCTATCCTCAAAGCAGTTAAATTCAAATAATGTAAAGAAAATAAAAGGATTTCTTCCAAATCAAGCCTTTTGTATGTCAAATTATAGCCTGAAGTTATTAGTATTCAGGTCACAAAATATTAAATAGGAGTTTATAAGAGAATTGCTGACAGACCCTTAACAAGAATGGGTCAATTAATTACTACTTCCTTTAAGAGAAAATGGGACTTTCAAAAAAAAAAGTCAGCATTTTATATTGCACCACCCAGAAGATATTACCGTAAGAAATGTTTCATGCAGGCAATCTAAAATCTACACCAATGGCCTTGGTTTTGTTACATTTTGCAGATCAAGATGATCAACTAAACGTTAAGTTAATCCCTACAATCCCTACAAGCACCAGCTGCTGAAGTAAGGAACCTTGGTATTTGTTTTTAAAGGAAACTTTGCAGTCTCTGGGACACCAGGTTGGAAATGAGACCAAATGCTAATTATCACCACAAAGACTTGATTGACAAAATAATTCTCAAATATATTTGAGGGCAGATCCTAGGGCATGGTCAGAGGACACATTACAGGATGTGTCCCTTTTAATACATACTGTATATATTTTTCTTTAACGTAGTAGGTAATGGTGGCCCCTCAGAGTGCATGAGATAATGAAGAAAATAGAGAGGGTTGGAGCTGGCGACCCCTCAGGAGCTGTGGAGCCCAGGTTCTTTGAACCCATCTGCTCAAATAGCTATACCCCTGGTAGTGGCATCTGTGGGGTTAGGATCATAGCTCAGTGGTAGACCATCTGCTTTGCATGCAAAAGGTCCCAGGTTCAATCCCTGGCATCTACAGGTAGGGCTGGGAAAGACTCCTGCCTGAAACCTTGGAGAACTGCTGCCAGTCGGTGTAGACAACACACTGAGCTAGTTGGACCAATAGCCTGACTCGGTATAAGGCAGCTTCCTAGTTCCTATTGAATGGGCATTTTAGGGTGGACCTTGTGAAGTAGAGGCTTCTAGTTAGGATAAGCCATTATTCTGAGGCGATCAAGGTTGTTGCTCATGGAAGCACCAGCTATCAAGGTTACAGGACTTTCCTTTTCACACAGATATCACTGGAACTGTAAGTGGCTAGAGAGAGGGGTAAGTAACAGTGCTGGGATTGGACTTCCTACGCACTTTTGATGTTGTAGCCATGAGCAGGATTTTCAACCAAAAAAAATCTGAACTGGGCTCTAGTCTCAGAGGTTAAGTTGGAGCAACAATACATTCATTTTCATCTAATTTGGGTTACCAGGGGATCTCCCCTGGAAAGCCATAGTAAAAGAAGTGTCAAGGATGCTCCAAAGGACCTTAGGAACTTTTGTTCAGAAAAGTTTGACTTGCCAAGTACATTCAGGGTTTCTTCTTTCACATTGAATATATTTTCTCTGAAAAAGAACTCATCTAAATTTTAAACACTTTTGGAAATTTGTACCGAATAAATGCATAAACCCTTAGGAACTGGTTGTCATCTCATAATCAGTGGATATAAGTAACTGGGGGAAAGAATGAAATGAAATAAAGAGACATAAAGACTGATAGTGGAATACGTTGAGCCCATTCGCACAACTGGAGAATGGGTTTGGATGGGGTAAAGGGAGGCAGCCACAAAAAGCTGAGCTACCCCACAGATTGGCTGCCCAGACAGCTGCTGGCTTCTGATGGTGGCAGGGAGGTTTCGGGGCTGGGAGGTGCCCAAAGCTTCCATAATGCACTGTGCATTATGGGGAGCCTCCCAATGCCAGTTGGGAAACTACTTGTGTGGAGGTGCCATGCAAAGATGTGTGGCACTGACACACAAGAATTTAACCTGCTATTTGGGTGCCCTCATGCCCAAAACCTGGGCTAAGTGGTGAGCTCCCTAAGCGAGATTGCACTGCACCACTGCCAAGAGCCATGGGGCTCCCGGTGGTATACACACACACACAGGTGGTACACACACACAAACCAAAGCCTGGGCTGTGCTTCCTTAGCCCAATTTTTGGTGCATGAAATCAAATAAATAAGAAGGAGAAGGAGAAGAAGAAGTAGTCAAGAATCGAGCAGAAAAATAAGCCATTTCATGGTCAATATTTGCACAATATAACTGGAAAATCAATCACCAAGCCCTGGCAATGGTTTAAGAATGGCAACTTGAAGTGGGACCATAAAATTGAAAAAGTTGTAGAAAATGAAGATGCAAAAATATTATGGGACTTCCAGCTACAAACAGACAAACATCTGCCACACAATGCACCAGATATAACTGTAGTCGAGAAGAAAGAAAAACAAGTCAAAATAATCGACATAGCAATACCAGGGGATAGCAGAATAGAAGAAAAAGAAATAGAAAAAATCACCAAATACAAAGATCTACAAATGGAAATTGAAAGGCTGTGGCAGAAGAAGACCAAAATAATCCCAATAGTAATTGGCGCCCTAGGTGCAATTCCAAAACACCTTGAAGAGCACCTCAACACCATAGGGGCCACAGAAATCACCGTCAGACAATTACAAAAAGCAGTTTTACTGGGAACAGCCTATATTCTACGACGATATCTATAATAATAACAACAATTATATTGATAATAAAATTCTGGCATCCCAGGTCCTTGGGAAGGACTCGATGTCTGGATAAAACAAACCAGTCAATAACACCTGTCTGACTGTGTAAGCAAGAAATAATGATTTTGATGATGATGATGATGTGTGAATAACTTGATTATATTATTCAATATATTACTCTGAATAGCTAAGACTCCATGCACCCCATAAGAGTCCTTGACACATGTCAGTGTCATGGACATTTTAGGGAACAGTGACCATAGTGTGATCAAATTCAGCATACCTGTCTGGAGAGAATCACCAAAGAAGTCTAACACAGACACTTTGCATTTCAGAAGAGGAAACTTCTCTAAAATGAGGAGTTTGGTGAACAGAAAACTGAAAGGGAAAATCAGGAGAGTCACTGCACTCCAGAATGCATGGAGTTTATTTAAAAATACTATAAGCCCAGTGAGAATGTATACCAAAAAGGAGGCCGGGACCACTAAGGCCGGGAGGATGCTGGCATGGCTAACAGGTAAAGTCAAAGAAGTTTTAATGGGGAAGTAGACTTCCTTCAGAAATTTGAAAGCCTGTCCAAATGAAAAGAACAGAAAGGGACACAAACTCTGGCAAAAAAAAAAAAAAAAGGCAATGTGGCAATAAGGGAGTTTGAGGAACATTTCCCTAGAAAAATCAAAGGGAACAACAAAAACTTATTTAAATACATCAGAAGCAGAAAACCTGCCAGGGAGGTGGTTGCACCATTAGACAATGAGGTCTATAAGGGATAATTAAGGAGGATATGGAGGTTGCAGAGAAGCTAAATGAGTTCTTTGCATCTATCTTCACGACAGAGGATACTGAATGTATACCTGTTCCTGAACCGGGCTCCTCAGGATAGAGGCCAGAACTGAGTCAGACAGAGGTGACAAGAGATGACGTTCTAAACTGCCTGGGTGGGGGGGTGGACAAAAAACTAGCATATCACCAGGGCCAGATGGCATCCATCCAAGAGTCCTTAGAGATATCAAATGTGAAATAGCCTGCCTCCTTGCAAAAATATATAACTTATGCCTACAATCAGGTTCTGTACTGAAGGACTGGAAAGTAGCCAATGTAACACCTATTTTCAAAAAGGGATCGAAATGCAATCTGGGAAATTACAGGCCAGTTAGCTTAATGTCTGTTCCAGTCAATTTGATGGAAAGCGTCCTCAAGGATAAAATTGTAAAGCACACAGAAGAACAGGAGCTGCTGCATGGCTTCTGCAACGGTAAATTTTGCCTCACCAATATTTGACACTCTTTGAGAGTGTCAACATTTGTGTGGATAAAGGTGATCTGGTTTATATAGTATATCGGGACTTCCAAAAAGCTTTTGACAAGGTTCCTTATCAAAGACTCTTGAAAAAAAACTTAGCAGTCATGGGATAGGGGGACAAGTACATGTGTGGATTGGTAACTGGTTGAATGACAGGAAACAGAGGGTAGGTGCAATACATTTTTAAAAAGCACTGGTTCCAGTACAGATCCCTGGGGGACCCCACTTCTTCCTTCCCTCCATTGTGAAAACTCTCCATTTATAGATCATACATGATCTAAATATTCTAAGTAGGGGTAAGCAGAGAGGTGGCCAAATTTGCAGATGATACCAAATTCTTTCAGATAGTGGAATCCAAAACAGATTGTAAGGAGCTCCAAAAGGATCTCTCCAAACTGGGGGAGTGGGTGACAAAATGGTAAATGCACTTCAATGTTGGCAAGTGTAAAGTGATGCATATTGGGGTAAAAACCCCCACAACTCCATATATTCGCTGATGGGATCTGAGTTGTCGGTGATTGAATAGGAGAGGGATCTTGGGGTCATGGTGGATAGCTTGTGGAAAGTGTCGATTCAATGTGTGGCAGCTGTGAAAAAGGCCAATTCCATGCTAGGGATCATTAGGAAGGGGGTTGAAAATAAAACTGCTAATATTATAATGCCCCTATACAACACTATGTTGTGGCCGCAATTGTAGTACTGCATAAAATTCTGGTCACCACATCTAAAAAAGGACATTGTAGAACTGGAAAAGATGCAGAAGAGGACAAACAAGATGATCAGGGGCCTAGAGCGCCTTCCTTATGAGGCAAGGCTACAACACCTGGGGCTGTTTAGTTTCAAAAAAAAGATGACTGAGGGGAGATATGACAGAGTTCTATAAAATCATGCATAGTGTGGAGAAAGTTGATAGAGAGAAATTTTTCTCCCTCTTGCATAATGCTAGAACCAGGGGTCATCCTATGAAATTTAGGATCAACAAAAGGAAGTACTTTTTCATACAACGCATAATCAACTTGTGGAATTCTCTGCCACAAGATGTGGTTACAGCCAACAACTTTGATGGCTACTAGTCTGAGGACTATAGGCCAGCTCCGGCCTCAGATGCAGGATGCCTTTCTGAATACCAGTTGCAGGGGAGTAACAGCAGGAGAGAGGGTATGCCCTCAGCTCCTGCCATTGGGCTTCCCAGTGGGATCTGGTGGGCCACTGTGTGAAACAGGATGCTGGACTAGATGGGCCTAGCAGGGCTTTTCTTATGTTCTTATGTAACGTAAGTTAAGTTGAACATGCAATTTCCTTTTCAAATGATGGATTTGCCAAACAGATTGCCAAACACCATTCCATTTCACGTTAAAGTGACATGCAACACTAAAATAGATTCCCCCTGCCTCACCAAAGATGGTTAAAAATACTTTGGCGATGACATTTTAAAGCAATGCATGTGGGTTTAATTACTAATTTCCCATTACTTCTAAAGGAAAAAGTATTCCCTCACATTTTAATTTATTTGTTTGTTTGTTTTTTGTTTGTTTGTTTCATTTTATATCCCGCTTTTCCTCCAAGGAGCCTAGAGTGGTGTACTACATACTTAGGTTTCTCCTCACAACATCCCTGTGAAGTAGGTTAGGCTGAGAGAGAAGTGACTGGCCCAGAGTCACCCAGCAAGTATCATGGCTGAATGGGGATTTGAACTCGGGTCTCCCCGGTCCTAGTCCAGCACTCTAACCACTACACCACACTTCTTTGGAAATAGCATGTAAACCAATGCCTTTTTTACCTCAGTAGTCCTAATCTTCAAACTTGATGGTAGGTAAAGTTCAAGATGTTTAATGCAAGTATGAAATTGTACCACTGCTTTTCTAAACAACTTTCTTGCTTTTCTGCTGAAATCCTGAGAAATTTCACATGTAATATAAAAACACTTTTTGGCTTCCCCTTAGAATTCTCAGTAGTTCCTTATTTACTTATTTATTCATGTATGTTTAAAATATTTATACCCTACCCCTCCAGTACACCACTGCTCAGGGTGGCTGACACCCTTAATACAAAGATACAATATAAAATAAAAGATTAATAAAGTTAAACAAATTAAAAGACCAGGCTAAAACCATGTTTAAAATTACATTATTTTAAAAAGTTTACAATTACATTTATTAATAAAAAGCTAAAAATGGAGAAAAAATTAAGACTCTACCAAATATAAGCAACAGATAAAACATAAAAAATATGTTTTAAAAGATTTGTTTTAAATTGTTTTTTTAAAAAAACACTGAGGAAGGAAGTATGGTAAAGCTCTTTGGGGAGGCCATTCCAAAGCTGAGGGGACACAACTGAAAAGGCCCTGTCTCTAGTCCCCACCAACCAGATCGCTCTGGTAGTGGAGGAGCTATGAGCAGGGCCTGACCAGCTGAGTGGAGGGCTCTGGCAGGTTCATATGGGCGAATGTGGTCTAAGCTCCATAGAGCTTTTAAGTCAAGACCAGGACATTGAATCTAGCCCAGAAGCAGACTGGTAACCAGTGAAGCTGCCACAGAATCGGTGTGATACTCTTCAAGTGACTTGCACCCATGAGCATCCTTGAAGAAGCGTTCTGAACCAGCTGAAGCTTCTGAACCATCGTCAAGGTCAGCCCCACATAATGCACACTGCAGTAGCCCAATCTGGATGTTATCAAAGCATGAGTGACGGAGGTCAGGTCTGACTTCTCCAAGTAGGTTCACAACTGGCATACCAACTGTAGTTAGTAAAAAAAAACTTTCACACATCACCCACCTGTGCCTCCAAGGACAGCGTCAGGTTAGGGAACACTCCCAAGATTTAGAATGTGCTCCCTGCTGAAATAAGAGCATCTCCTCCTCTGCTTGCTTTTAGGAGGACCTTGTTTTCCCAGGCTTTTAACTGAAATCTAAATTTAAATGTTTTTATTTATTGAGATTTTATCTGTTTTATTATTTTTAACTGTTTTCTATTGTTTTATATGTTTTAATTTGTACACCGCCTTGAAATTTCTATATCAGGCGGTATAGAAATACGATAGATAGATAGATGTGGTGTCTGCTGACTTAAAAGATAGGTAGAGCTGGGTGTCTTCAGCATATTGAAGGCACCGCAGCTCACACCCATGGATGACCATGGAAGAGAGGTCTATCAATGGCTACCAGTCGGAGGGTTGTGGGCCACCTCAAGCCTCAAACTCAGGATGCCTCTGAGTACCAGTTGCAGGGGAGTAATGGCAGGAGAGAGGGCATGCCCTCAACTCCTGCCTGTGGCTTCCAGCAGCAACTGGTGGGCCACTGTGTGGAACAGGATGCTGGACTAGATGGGCCTTGGGCCTGATCCAGCAGGGCTGTTCGTATGTTCTTATGACCTCTCCCAGAGGTTTCATGAATATGTTAAACAGCATAGAGGATAGAATAGATTCCTGTGGCACCGCATAGGCCAAACACCAAGGGATGGAGCAGGCATCCCCCAGCACCACCTTTTGAGTATGACCCTCCAAGTAGGAGCAGAGCCACCATATAACCATGCCCCCGAGTCTCAACCTGGAGAGACGACCCAGAAGGATACCCTGCTAAATGGTATTGAAAGCCACTGAGAGGTCCAGGAGAATGAACAGTCACATTCCCTCTGTCTGTCTCCCGATGTAGGTCATCCACCAGGGTGACCATGGCAGTTTCTATCCCACATCCAGGCCAGAAGCCAGACTGGAAAGGATCTAAGTAATCAGATTCATCCAGGGCTGCCTGGAGCTGAGAAGCCACCATGAAATTGACTTTAAACTTTATTTAAGGTTTTTAAGTTTCAGGAGAAACCCAAAAATTGACTTTAAACTTTGTGCTGTTAAGTTAGCATTGCCAATGCTAGCTTTGAGCTAATTTAATCATGGAAACTAGTTCTGGAGAGAACCAAAATGTCTCAGAATTCAGCCACTTTCCACAGGGCACGGCCATCCACCAAGGTGCATGCACCATCCATCTATTTTTGTATGTAATCCAGACCTCATTGTGTCTAGTATAGACTAGACCATAGACCAGCTGCAACACTTTCTCAAGAGGGCAGATCTGGCCACGGTTACCCATGCCTTAGTCACATTGTGGCTGAATTACTGCAGTGCACTAGGAATGTGCAAATTGATTTGGGTACAAAATGATTTGTACCCAAATCTACCTGTCTTGGGTAATTTGTGGACAAAACAAATCGCCCCTGTGCTAGCTGGCCAGATTCGGGTCCAAAACAAATCACCCAGATTTCAGACCTGAAAAATTCATAGATTCAGACCTCCATTTTGTGGTGATCTCTCTTGCTGTCTACATTTTGAGTCAGGAATGTTGTTGTTTTTTAAATCCTACCTTCCCAAGCTTCAAATTGGTGACTTACAGTGTGCAATGATTGGCTGGTGATTCACCCCTGGTTCCAGATTGGCTCATTTCCATTCAAATCTTGTGTTGCCAGGGGTGATTGACCCTGCATTGGCTAGGGGAAGGGTCAAAGAAGGGACAAGGGTGGGGGGAGTTTGAAGGAGGGATTTTCAAATGTACTTAAGGAGACAGCCAGCCACCATTCTACCTTTCTGCCTCATGGGAGGGGAGAGGGAGAGAGAGGAGCTTTACTTTGCCTTGCCTTGCCTGCATGCTGCCTAGAGTGGAATCTCTGTGTTTTGTTTTTGCTTTCCTGATTGAGAAAAAGAGAAGATAATTTTTCTCACCCCCTTCCTGCTGATGAGAGAATCACTGCCTGTGCCTGCTGTCTGTGCAAATCGAATTGGGTACAAAATGATTTGTACCCGAATCAACCAGTTTCTGGAGATTTGTGGACAAAACAAATCACCCCTGTGCTAGCTGACCAGATTCGGACCCAAAACAAATTGGGAGTGATTCAATTTGGGTACAAATAGAATCAGGGAAAAATCAATTTGTGCACATACCTACAAGGCACTTTACATGGGGCTGTCCTTGAAGAATATTTGGAAACTTCTGTTGGTGCAGAATGCAGCTGCTAGGGTTCTCTCCGGAACTGCTCATTCAGAGCATATTACATCCATTTTGAAAGAGCTGCACTCTCTGCCAATTAATTCCAGATCCAGTTCAAGGTACTGGTTATTACCATTAAACCCTTTAATGGTTTGGGTCCTGGATACCTGAAGGACTGCCTGCTCCCTAGGGTTTCTGCCCACCTAGCAAGGTTGTCAGAAGGACCTTTGCTCCATGCACCAATGTTGAGAGAGGCTAAATTGTTGTGCAGGTGGGACAGGGCCTTCTCTGTTGTTTCCCCCAGTCTCTGGAATGCTCTCCCTGTGAAAGTCTTTTCTTTGATATCTATGGCTACTTTTAAAAAACAACTGAAGACCTTTTCATTTGTTCAGGATTTTACTCCTTAGGGGCTCCCGGATCTCTCAGCTTTCCTGCTCCTGTTTGTGTTTTTAAAAAATATTATTGTTGTTGTTGTTTACACAGTCAGACAGGTGTTATTGACTGGTTTGTTTTATCCAGACATCGAGTCCTTCCCAAGGACCTGGGATGCCAGAATTTTATTGTCAATGCTGTTGCTGTTGTTATAGATATCGTCGCAGAATATAGGCTGTTCCCAGTAAAGCTGCTTTTTGTAATTGGCTGATGGTGATTTCTGTGGCCCCTATGGTGTTGAGGTGCTCTTCAAGGTATTTTGGAACTGCACCCAGGGTGCCAATTACCACTGGGATTATTTTTGTCTTTTTCTGCCACAGCCTTTCAATTTGAATTTGTAAATCTTTGTATTTGTGATTATTATTATTTCTTGTTTACACAGTCAGACAGGTGTTATTGACTGGTTTGTTTTATCCAGACATCGAGTCCTTCCCAAGGACCTGGGATGACTGAATTTTATTGTCAATTGTTATAGATATCGTCGCAGAATATAGGCTGTTCCCAGTAAAGTTGCTTTTTGTAATTGGCTGATGGTGATTTCTGTTTTAAATGTGATTTTTATGGAGTTTTACTGTATTTTAACTTTTGTAAACTGTCTTGAGATGTCTTATGAAAAGCAGTATAAATATTGAACAAAAGAACAAATAAATAAATAGAGAAGTGTGATACACTGATATCCCTACAGAGTAAATATCCCAGCTTTGCAAATATGTCCACAAACAAGAAAAGCAAATAAGTCCATGTTCCATGCACATCTATGTTATAATTTTTAGCTAAGCAAGGGGAAAGAGAGACTAATGCTAGGGATGTGCAAAACATTTCAGTGTCGAAATATTTCAATTCAAAATGGCCTTTTTCAAGTGTCTCGAGCTAAAAAAAAAAATGCCCTTTAAATAAAGGGCCTGTTTCGAGATCAGACAAAACAACCCCGTTCCAATTCAAAATGTTTCAATGTTTCAAGCATCATTTTTGGAGGCCAGTTTTTCCCTTGCTGATTGGTTTTCATGCACTGGTTTCCAACTGGCTTGTGATCACCTTGTTTCTTGGTTTGCTTATAGTCATACAAATCAAGTGTTTCTTGTCAGACCATTGGTCCATCTAGCTCAATATTGTTTACAGTACACAGAGTTAGACTTCTCCCAGGTTACAGGCAGGATTCTCTCACTCAACTCTATATCCTAGGATCCTATGGAAGTTTTGGGGAAACGTTAAAATTTGTTTAAAATCACCGGCTTGCCCATTTCTTTTCAGGGTTGGGTGACAGGTAGCATCCATCATACCCTACTACTCAACCCACTCTGGTGTACCTAGGAGCTACCCAAGGGGAACAATGGGGTGTTTTGATTCCCCCCATTGTATCTAAGGCCAGAACACTCAAAATATTTCAAGGTTAGTTCCATTGAAACAAACAGGTCGGCCACTGTTTCAACGAAACATTTTGGCTGTCTGCATTTTGTTTCAGGCTCGAAACAAAAGACAAAATCTGTTTTGTGCAAATCCCTAACTAATACCACAAATAAACAAATGAATGCCTGAGATAGCCTCAATCTGAGATAGCCCCAGAGAGCTCAAGGAAATTCTGCTTCCAACCACCATCCAGTCATCCAAAAGTCTGAACAGAGCTTATATGTCTACTACTATATATGCAGAAGTTCTCTATCATTTTGCAAGCAAAAGCTCTGTTCAGACCCTTGAATAAGCATGTAGAGGTTGGTAGCAGGAACAGCAGATACAATCTTGATTTGACCATCTATATATTCAGTGAATGTAGAACACATTGTAGAAGGCTGGTTCTCACTCCATATCCTTCTACACCAATCCAGATTGGATGTCAGCTTGCATAATTGCCAGTCAAATGAAATGCATTCTCTTCAAGGTGCTTGTAGGGGATCCAGGAACCAGATCCCTTCAGTTGTGTTCTTTGTGTAGACTGCCAGCACAGAGAGTCATTGGAATCCTGTGGCTTCCAAGCCATGGGGAATATTTCAGCCCTGCTAAACATTAGCACTAAATGTTCACACATGAGAAATTAATCTGAATGAGAGACTGATGTTCCCTAAACGTTGGACTCTACATACAACCTCAATATCAAGTGGAGAAGCTTCCAGCACTGATCAGTGTTAACACCCTGTTAGATTTTCAATTAGTTATCTAATAACTGAATCAGAAATTCCCTCTTACAGATTTCAGTTCACTGATTTTAATTAAACAAATTAAAATGACTCCCACACCCCCCAGCTAGTCTTGATTCCTTCCAAATAATTTTAAACTAGTTCAACAAGTAATTTACATTAGCACCCTAGCTGCTATGCCACCAGCAGGCATAGAACTGAAATTATCTAACCTCAGGTAAAGTATTATTAAAATCAGTATCAAGTGCTGTTTTAATATTCATCCTAGGATTCAAGCAATAATTCCTTTTCCATTAGGTGCCATATTTCATTAACACAAATGTGTACACAAGAACCATTCATTTCCAAAATATGGGTGTACTAGGCAAATATTGAACTTATAGACACATACAGACAGAGAACATGAAATTCAATTGCTGGAACTTAATCTGTGAATACAGAGGCTGCCTAATTTTATAAAAGAGTAAGATTTTGTCATCGGTAACACATATAGGGGCTCCAAAATAAGATTGTATGACTTTCTGGGAATTGAGAAGGCAGCTGGGGCCTTTGGCAAATGTTGCTGCTCTTGCCTGCCATTGAGTGTTTATAAGCATCTGTACTGCCACAGGCAACAATATTTCTGACTGAAGAACCCCATGAGAAATATTAACTGCCTCCTGTTTCCTTAAAATAGACCAGGGAATCTTGCCTCATTTGAAAACTTTTATATTCATGGCTTTGAGAACAAGGCAAGAGATGAAAGCAGCAGGAGCCAGCAAAATCATACATGCCTTCTGTCATCTCAGGCATATGTTTGGGTGGCATATACACAAGCATGCTGAAACCAGTTAGTGTATATGAGCTGTACGCCCTAGTTGAGCTGTGAACTTAAGAATAAGGACTGAGGAAGGTATGAAGGTATGAAAGGGAGGGCAGGGGCAAGTTCAAGCACCACATGGGAGACATTTTGATTTTATAGGTATAACATGTTGGACAGATCTAACAAGACTTCATGGAGGTACATCAGGTCTGCTGTATTTCCCTTTTAGGAGGGCTATAAAAATATTTATTTCACCACATTTTTGAGCTGAAGGTCACTGGGAACTAACACTGGGGACTAAAATTGTTTTACATTTTTGCCCACATCCAATTGCACTTCAGACAGTGATATCTAACTTGCTGCATTGGTTTCAATCACAGAACTTAGTAATGACTGCCTTTAGCAAGATTGGGGTCATCACCTGTTTTGTGCTAGATACATTTTTTTTAAACCAGGGACTGCACTTAACATTGAATTTTTATTGTTCTTGGAATGATTGTATTTTGTTTTGATACAGGAGGAACACATTATTCTGCAAGTAAGACTTGTGTCTTACTCTTCCTGTTGTTCTAACATTCTCTTAACTTCAAGTAGGAATTCTTCAATAATGATCTAACTTTAAAGTAAGAATTACCTTTCAAGTAAGTTCTGTTGGATCACATACCTATATAGTAAGTGTATTGAATCACATACACCTTTTATCATAATAAGTACAAAGCAATTATAATTTAAACATCAACCTATGCGTAAGTGTTCTGCATAAGGACAGTGACCCAGAATGAGCTTTTCATGCCCTGTTAACCTTCACATTCGATCACTGTAATCCAATATTATTGTATTATTGTACTGTAGTACGATCTATGGGAGGCTGCCCTTTGAAGGAAGTTCAGAAAACATAGCTGCCAGTTCCAGGGTTTATTTTAATGAACAGTTGGACACATTTTGTGCAGTTGAGAAAAGAACTGTGCAGTGAGTAGTTGGACATATGGAGTTTAATAAGAAACTTGGATGCTTCTTTAAAAATAAATAGATGATGGAAAAAATAAGATAAAAATAGGAAATTAACACAAATCCTGTTTGCTTTCAAGAGGAACTGTATCTTAGGAAGAGCCTCCTTCTTTATAAATGTACTGCCTCCCTTCTCACAGCTTCTTTCTGAGACCAGCCTGATTGGTGGCTATAAGGAATTGGGCTTCCTTGCTGAGCAGACTTATCAGGCTAAATTCCTTGAGTTTTTAGAAGGGCAGCAAAGAGTAAAATCTTTTTATTTCACAGAGGCAGACAGACAGTGTAGTAAAACAAAGAAACAAACAAAAACCTATTTGGGGAAGTGTTTAGTGAGGGTGAACAGGGGAAAATGACAGAAAACGGGATGGTGAAAGGGGGCAGCCATTTTGCCCACTCACAAGGATATGGTACCAGAGATTTAACACATATACTATATAGCATTAGGCACTTCAACCAATTGTCTAAACACACATCTCTCTCTCTCTCTCTTTAGGGTCAGTAAAAATAAACAGAGGAACAGAAGGAGAGACCATCACCCTTTGAAATGTCTGAATTCAAATCTAAACACAATCATCAAATCTCATTTTCTGTCAGTTCCTGTTGTCCTTGAGAAGAATGAGAACATGGATGGCCTATTTTACAGGAGTCTTGCTGGATGGATGAGAATGTTCTGTACATCTCTTTAAAAATGAAAATTTCAAGAAAATAAATAAATATCATCATCATCAACATCATCATCATCATCATCATCATCACCCAATTACAAAAAGCAACTTTACTGGGAACAGCGTATATTCTGCGATGATATCTATAATGATAAAAACAACAATATAGATAATAAAATTCAGCCATCCCAGGTCCTTGGGAAGGACTCAATGTCTTGATAAAACAAACTAGTCAATAACACCTGTCTGACTGTGTAAACAAGAAATAATAATAAGTAAAATTAAATTTAAAAGTCCCACTGGAACTTTTGCAAGGATGACGAATTGCCAGCAAGCAAGAATTGGTGGAATCACCTGATTGAGAAGGTCACAGAAAAATGAGGAGGCAAAAATCCTTTGGGATTTTAGAATAGAAACTGATAGGCATTTAGTGCACAATATGCCAGGTCTGACAGTCATCGAGAAGAATCGGGTTCTGATCATTGATATTAGAATCCCAGGGGATAGACGAGTCGGCAAAAAACAACTAGAGAAAATAACTAAATAAAAGGACCTGTTTTTGTCAATCTGAAGAGATTGAAATTGAGTGGCTCTGGAAAAGAAAAACAGTAGTGGTGCCCATAGTTGTTGGTGCCCTTGGTGCAGTACCAAAAGAACTTGAACACCATCCTCACACTTTGAGCATCGATAAAATCACAACGCATCAGCTACAGAAGGCCACACTACTCAGGACAGCACAAACACTATGACACTATATTTAATTTTTCTTTAGTTATCCTAGACCCTTGGAAAGGGCCTGATAATTAAAGTACCAAATCCAGTCAATAACATCTGGTAGACTGTGTGTAAATCGATAATAATAATAATAATTAATAATAATGGAATACAATCAATCCCATATAGTTTATTGCAGCATTGAATTAGCACATGTGTTTAAGTGACACAGCAAAAAAAAATCTGCCCTAAGGTACTAGTGGCTGCATATGTCTTATTTTCTATTGGAAAATAACTTTCAGAATTACTCATCAAAGGGAATTAGAAATGCTCAGATAAACATTCTGCCAACCAGAACACTGTGAGCCGATCAAGCCAGTAAAGCCTAGTGAAAGACTTGGGGAATGAAGACCCAGGTTCAAAACTCCACTCAGCCATGTACTCACCAGACTGGCTCACCTTGGGCCAGTGAAAGACTCTGGCCACCTTCAGACATTATGCAGAAACCCCTGTTCTCCTGTCTGGATTTGGTCAAAATGGAGAGCTACCTCTCTCTGCAGTCTCACTGACTGCAGAGAGGAGGAGGAACTCGCTGTGTGGGCTTCCTTCTTTCATGAAGGAGCAAGGGAGGAGCTTCCTCCCCCAACTCCGGTTGCAGAGTGGGGGAAATGGCAGTGCCAGTGCTCGGACGTAATGCTGGCACCACAGAACTGGAGTTGGAGGCAGCAAAATTGAGTGAAAACCTAAAGTACAAATTGCAGTTTGAGGAGTGAAATTGCAGGTCAATTTTTGAGTGAAACAGCAGTTGACCACATTCAGACATACAATTTCAAAAACTGGAAGTAAAGGAACCTCAGGTTTTGTGTTATGTGTTAATGCTCTCTCTCTCTCCCTCTCTCCCTCCCCGTCCCAGCCAAGATCTGTGGTTTCCCTCCCCAAATCCTAATTTATACCTTTGTTTTTCACCTGGATTTGCCATTGTAAATTCCATTTCTGCATTGCCAGTGTTACATCCAAATGCTGGCATGACAGTTTTCGTCTCTTGCAACTGGAATTGAGGGAGGAAACTTCTCCCTTGCTCTGACTGCTATTAGTTGTTGTCCTTCATTAAAGAAGGAAGCCCCGGCAACCAGTTCCCACTCCTCTCTGGAGAGCAGGGGTGAGGGGGAGCAGAACCACAGGTCCATTGGACTGATGGTTCCATGGTATGTCTGAAGGTGGCCAATATCTCTCTCTCTCTCTCTCTCTCTCGCTCTCTCTCTCTCTCTCTCTCTCACACACACACACACACACACACCAGATAATATATGAGAATAAAATGCAGTAATTTAACGTATGTGCTCCTTGGAGAAAGAACAAGATGCTAGTGTTAGAATAATTCTTCTTCAATCTTAAACTGATTCTTTGTACAAGAACTATGTCTTTACTTCATGTCATTTCTTATGTTATCATCCACTACTGGCTTTCAGAGGGTTGTGTAATATCAAATACGAGTAACACATGGCATGACATGGTTACTGTCTAATATACATCATTGTTTTCAAAGGAAGTATCATAGTTTGATTTCTATAACTATAATTCCACATAACTGGACAATTTGTATTAACTGTGTCTCCTAAATCCTTGTTTCTACCACAATAGAAAACTGTTTCTGTAACAGTTTGAAGTGAATATTGATTGATTCTCCGCATATACATTCTTTAAAAAGCCTATAGAGAGTCAACACCTTAGTATTTGCATGATAACTTTGTCTGTGCCCCATGGATCGTGCATAGCAAAATGTGGTTTTCTTAGGAGAAAATGAATTCTTTAATTGCACTGTTTTAATTTGTTTTAATCTTTTCAACCTTATAGCTGTACAAATATTGACATCTAAAAGGAGGAATCTTCAATAACCCACATTCATATCTAAACCCATCTTGATGTGAAATTAAAGTTGCTGGAATAATTAATGCTCTTATTGAACATTTAGAAAATCAATATTTTCTTTCTGATTAATCTAATTAGGAAACTCATAGATGCAATAAATAGCAAGGTTGAGCTGAAAGGGGTCAGTTTCTGTGAAAAATTCCAGTAATAGTGGCAACAGAATGCTTGCCTTTCAGCAATATTTCAGCTGTTGCTCACAAAGTGAGCAAAAGTGTGATGTGCTAGCAGTGAGAGTAATTGCTGTATTGAGGGTGGCTTCAGAAAACCATTATTGTGGGGAGGAGGAAAGTAAAATGAGCACTGATTCATGCACATGCCATACTACAAACATTTTGGCCACTATGGATCTAGCTATGTTGGCAATATATTTCACTGAACAAATGGGGCCAACAAAATGGGGCCAACAAAATGCCCAAAGGTACCATCTGTGTGGAGGACAAGTCTGTATATTTCAGGGTGTCATGAGTGCAATGTATAGAGAAATAGCTTCCACCATTATGATAGGGATGTGCATGAGCCACAGATCAAGCATCAGTTCGGCTCTGCAGGGAGGGGAGTAGCTTTAAGAAAGAGAAGTGCCTTACCTGCTACCCACTGCCCCATGCAGCTTACTGCTGGGGCAGCACTCGGCCCAAATACCCCCACGCAGTGTCAGCACGCATGTAGTGTCCACACAGGTGCAGATGCCATGTTTGTGTTGGCGCCATATGGGGGTACTTGGATTGAGTGCCACTCCAGAAGGAAGCTCCTGCTCCCTGTTCCCCTCCCCATGGCACCAAAACGGTGCTCATACCACAGATCATGCACACCCCTGCATTATGAATTATTGGTAAAACAGGGAGCCCTCCATCAAAGAGGACCTTGGGGCTATTCTGACAATCGGGAAAAATAAGGCTAGGAAAGCCTAGCCCGATTTTTCCCGACCGTAAGAACCACTGGGCTCAGCTGCGAGCCTGGTGGTTCTCTAGCAGGTAACCCGCTTTGGTAGCCCACCCCTTAGCCCTGGTTTGCGGAGCTAGCTAGCGCTTCGCAAACCCGGGCTATCAGAGCGTGAGTAGGTGTGGTGTGGCTCTGTGGCATGGCTACTCATGAGGAGACCCCCGGAAAGGAGGTGAAAAGCTGCCTCCCGGCTCTGGGGGTCTCGCCAGCATGCCCTGCGTGCTCGTGCAGGGCATGTTGGAGCTTGCAGGGGCCAATTGGCCCCTGCTCCTCCCAGCCCCCGCCGGCTCCGTCACAGAGCTGGCAATCATGTGGGTGGTTGATCCGGGTGCCCAGGGCTCCCTGCCCGATGGTTTGTGGGGAGAGTGGGCTTAGCCCACTCTTCCCGCAGTTTCGCCAAAAGCGGGTCTCACGGATCGTGAGACCCGCCTCATTGTGTTTTTGCCCTGTGCTGTAATGTTGTCCTCAAGCACAGTGCTGTATTTTTAACCATACTAGCAAAATATAGCACTTCATCTATACTGGAGAAAGTAAAGGTGTTGGGACTTGCTATAGACATTGAGCTGGGTCTCACAATCAGTGAGACCCGATTTGGGAAAAGAAGCGGGGAAAGCAGGCTAAGCCTGCTCTCCCCACACACGAGCAGGGTGGGAGCCCTGGGCGGCCACCCACACGATTGCCGGATCTGTGATGGAGCCGGCAGGGACTGGGGAATTCAGGGGCTGCGCAGCCCCTGGAGGCTCCAGTATGCCCTGCGCAGTTGCACAGGGCATACTGGAGAGACCCCTGGAGCCAGGAGACGGCATTTTGCCTCCCCTCTGGGGGTCTACTCATGAGTAGCCATGGTGTGGAGTCGCACCACGGTGACTCGCGATCAGAAAAACCGGGTTTGGGGAGATGATCGTGGGAATAGCCTCATTGTCTCAGTTCTTGATCTAAGAAATGCTGGTATGTATTTGAATGTGTCTGTGTACTGTCGTGGGGGTGGAGTCACTGTGTGTGTTTGTTTCCTCTTCACTTGCTGACTTAAATTCAAACTGAGAGGTTCTCCCTCTCGCTGCCTAACAGACTAGATGAAGGTAAAGTGTGCTGTCAAGTCGATTTTGACTCCTTGTGCCCACAGATCCCTATGGTTTTCTTTTGGTAGAATACAGGAGGGGTTTATCATTGCCTTCTCCCATGCAGTACGAGATGATGCCTTTCAGCATCTTCCTATATTGATGCTGCCTGATATAGTACCAGCGGGGATTTGAACCAGCAACCTTCAGTGGCAGAGCAGAGAATGCTTGACTAACATGCAGAAGGTTGCTTGTTTGAATTCCCATCCAAGAGACCGCTAGTATGTTTATTGTTTTCTCAGCCTATGTTGAGTGAGTAATAAATATTAATCTCTGGTTTTTCAGTTAAAGTTGTCTCCCTGTTCAACTACTTATAAAGGATAAGTAATTTCTCTGCAACAAAATGGTCACATCTGGGGGGCATCATTGGGTCAGGGGATAAAATTCCCCAATGATTCCAGTGTCTGGGATAAGGGTCGGGTTTTGCCATTTCAACTGTATCTTGGATTACAGCTCATTAACTTTGCCCCACAAAGTTTGTGAATGCATAAAGACTACCCATTAATCTGCATATTCCTGCCCTAAGTTCAATTTTTGGTGTGATACTCAGGAAAATTGTGTGTGTGTGTGTGTGTGTGTGTGTGTTTGTGCACTCACTGTGAAGGTTTCTAAAAGCTTTTTCTCATTCATCCTCAAAATTAGTGAAATAGTTAAATCATACAAAAAGTGGCATGTAAATAAAATGAATGCCCTCCCCTCTTCTGCAGCATTAGGAAAGTGGACGAAGGACAGCACCCTCACAGGCATGCTGTCATGTCTTGTGAAAGCTGGTTTCCCAACTGAGCATCGAAAGAAGGGTATGGGGAAGCCATTTTCACTCCTTTCCCCTCCCTCCAAAAAACCTTTTTACTTGCAGAAATATATCATGCAGCTTTCATTGACATACCTTTACCTGATGCAGAACCAGTCTTCTCCACAGGTATGCTGCAACCTCTTTGCTAGGGAGGAGCCCTTCTTCTGCTCTCCTATGGCTGCACAACATGTTGGCTAATAACAACAATATGCCTCATTCTGCATGTAGGAAATTGAAATAAGCATCATCATCATCATCATCATCATCATCATTCAGCAAGCAAGATGGTGCACTTCAAGACTGGAATGAAGGATAAATTTCTATCTGCTGGACCATACTTGTTCTCACTGGGTGATGATGACATGCTTTTATACTGAATAATAAATTATTGTTATTATCTACAATAAATTAATTATATATAGCTCTCCATATAATATACAGTTATATTTTCCCAAATTAAAGCCTGGAATTTAGGCCAAAATGCATTTGTATACAAGCACTTTCAGTGACAGTTTCCTCACTGTTATTTTTATAAAGTTTCAGAAAACTTTATTTATGCCTAGTTTCAGAACATCTTTTTCTAGGTGGATAGACTCCCCCAAAAGAAGTTAAGAAGTTCATAGGTCCTTGATGTATTTCAGGAAGGTCTGTTCAATGCCATTGCTATCTTTATGGCATAGCAGAATTCACACTTCATACAGCATGAGAACAAAACTTCCATGACACAATAGCACTTTGGTTTCTTACAGAAGTTATAAAATGTCTGGGTTTTTTAAAACTACAATTGCAAAGCAGATATTATAGACTGGGTTGTTTTCTGAGGCCTAACAAAAGACAGAAGGTGTTTTGGTTTTTTTAATGGCCACCTTCTGTGAAAAATTGTGAGGCATTTTGTCCTCATCACAGTGCTCTTGACATAACCCACCAAATGAAAGGCAAATAATACTGTTGCTCATTTGATAGGACAGAATGTGCAATGCCTAATATATTGGCTTTAGCTGCAGAAAACAAAGAGCAGGATATGAGTTAATAATGGCTAAGCAACATTGAAACAAGCTAATCATGACAAACTGAAGTCCCATTAATTTAAATGGGACTTCGTAATGACTAACTTAGTCTGGAAGCTGCCCAAAGTTTCCAATTCCCATTCAACCAGGAAGCTCACTGTCTGGTCTTGGGGACATCATTATCCTATCTTACAGGAGGGATGAATGATGCTTTGAAAATTAAACAACAACAATTACAACAACAACAAATGTCTGTACAAAGAACAAGCAAATGTCTGTATAGGGTGACAATGGCTTAAGTCAATCTAAAGAAATGTCGATGGAACCCTTGATGAAACAGCCAAAAAACTCAAGGAAACAAAACTAGTTTCATTAAGAATACCAATATTTCTTGAGGAAAGGCAGTTCTATACATCCCTCTTATATGCATCATGTGAAAGTCATGTGAAATATGCATCATGTGAATATGCATCATGTGAAAGTTTGTGGTTCCCCATCTATAACATAATTTATAAGGTTGTACTCCTATGATTAACCTAGAGAAGTACAATGAAGGCCTTTCTGAACTGGGGCCTTCATTGCTCTGCAGCTGCTACTGAGCGAGTTATGATAAAAGTTATTATTTCTCATGACTTTATCTCCTTTGAAAAAGGCTCCAATACCTGAGTAAACTTGAGGATAATAAAAAAAACATGGCATTTGATGTTTCTCAAAAATCTGAGAACTGACTGAAATCCTCCCCTGCCTCTTTAAATTCATCTTGACTGAAATATTTTTTAAACTACAGAAACCATTGCAAACTGCAGCTTTTAAATCTTTTCCACAATGAAAATCTGGAAAATGCCTAGGTTCTAAGCCTACAGTGTATATAGATGGAAATAATACCCAGAGATATCAATGGATCTGAAGCTTTATTCACACATTGAGGCTATTCACAAAAGTGTGCAAAACCAGGCTAAGGGAGCCCAGCCCAATTTTTGCATGCTTTTGTGAACCACTAAGATCGCACCCAATCCCAGTGGCTATACAGAGGCACACCCGCCTATGTAGCCTCCGAGTTAAATGAGGTTAAGGAAGCAAGTGTTCCCTTCACTGCATTTAATTGATTGTGTGTCTGCCTCAGCTGCTTGAAGCCATGGAGGGCACACAGCGGGGAGGGGATCTCAGTAATGCACCACACACTTGTGCAGTGCATTATTGGGGCTCCAGGAGTGGGTGGGGCGCCACCTAGCAGCGCTTCCCTGCACCCGACCACCAGAGTGGCCGGCTGGGGAGCAAGAGAGCTGCAAGCGAGCAGCCGCTCAGCTGGGTGGGCAATTTACCCGCCAAGCAAATGGTGAGAGATTGTCTGCGGGGAGGGTCAGGTAAACCCTCTCTCCCCGCAGAACTCGAAGGAGCTCTTCTCACTGATTGTGAGAAGAGCTCCATTATGTTCAACACACATCAACTATATACAGTAGCTGGCTGATTTACCAATTAATGGTTCAGAGGTGCTGTTTGCAAAGCACCTTCACAGTGTTTATTAATCTAGAGTCCCACTCTGCTTTGAAACCCATAAATGTGTGCCTGAGGGTGTGCCCATAAGTGTGTGCCTGAGGGTCACGCGGCCCTCATGGACATCTTTTTGCATATTAAAATGTACTTCCAAGGAAAGGATAGTTCAGCAAAAATCGTTCCCCTGCCCATTCAGTGGGACTCTGGATTACTAAATTCCATGGAGGTGCTTTGCACATAAACTGTTAGCATATTGGCCAGTGTGCACATGTACAGATCTGTACACATGAACATATTATGTTCAATGCACACATAGTACTATACTTCCTATCTGTAGCCTGCCTTTGAGGGGCTTGTACCCAGATTCAGTCTTAAAATACATTTATGTGCAGTCATTCATACAAAACTGTGAACATGTTACAAGACACCTGCATGCACATACAACATGATGTCTGAATAGAGCTGTAGTAAATGTCAAGGCTAAGTTTTAGGCACCAAAAACTAATCTAAACTGAGTACCTGCAGAACTGGTGTCCTGCATTGACATGGAGCTACAGTCCAAAGATTCAATGGCTGACTAGCACTCTCTACACCAACTCAGATAAGAACAGAAAGGGCAGTTCAGAACAGAATCACTAACTGACCATAGTCAAAGCCATTTTATTTATTTGGGGAAGCAGGAACATAAGAGCATATGAACAGTCCTGCTGGAACAGGTCCAAGGCCTATCTAGTTCAGCATCCTGGTTCACAGAATGGCCCACCAGATGCCTGTGAGAAGCCTACAGGCAAGAGGTGAGGCCAGGCCATCTCTCTTTGCAGTTGCTCCCCTTGTTAACAGAATTGCTCTGGATTGGCGATACACTCCAAAAATGTTTTGACTTAGCATGGGGAATTAGCTTGGCTGGAGGGAGCAGCCTTTTTACTGTATCAATTTGAGGAAGTTTTGCATTTTGGAAATGAAGAGGAGGCAGAATTATAATACAACAGATTTATTTAGGATAGAAGGGGATGCAGGAAGGCAAACATTGGTTAGGCAGATCAATACAATCCTAAGAAGAATCTCACTGAAGATAATTTAGCTTAGTGTCCAAATGATAAGTTGATCATCTTGGCTAAGGTGCTTAAACCAGAGCCTGGCTTAAGGCTTGCCGTAGAAAGCACTTACAGGCAGGAGTAGAGAGAGGAGAAGGGAGTGAAGAGACTCAGAGAGGCAGGAGGTTAGTTTACCTGTCCTTTGTCTTGTGGTTCATTCAGTGCACTTGCAGGTTGGTGCTTTGGCTGATCTCCTCGTGGGGAAAAAGGCAGTCAGGAGGAAGAAAAGGTGAAGGGCAAAAGGCTGTCTCTTGCACCCATGAGAACCTGCAGGGTAAAGGTCCAGGGAGATTCTGATTCCACAGCCATGCAGCTTGGCCAGGAGTACTGATACGTTGAAACATATCTGGAGGCAATTCCCAAGCCATGCTCCCTCCCTGGAGGGGCAGAAACTCAGATAGAACAATGAAATTCAGAGTTACATGATCTGGTCATTCTTGGATGTGACTTTGCCTAACAAAAGGCAAGAGTAGCTTGTGGAAGTGTATGTGGAAATGGGAATTGCTAGACTTAAGTCTTATCTTGAGGCAGAAATGGTGCTCCGAGTGCTGTGTGTGTGTGTGTGTGAGAGAGAGAGGGGGGGGGTGGGGGGGGAGAGGGAGAGGGAGAGGGAGAGGGAGAGAGAGATTGGCCACCTTCAGACATAACATGGAACCATCGGTCCAATGGACCTGGGGTTCTGCTCCCCCTCACCCCTGCTCTCTAGAGAGGAGTGGGAATTGGCTGCCGGGGCTTCCTCCTTTAATGAAGGACAACAGCCAATTGCAGCCAGAGCAAGGGAGAAGTTTCCTCCCGCAATTCCAGTTGCAAGAGACGAAAACTGACATTTTGGATAGAGATATAAGTTTATTCGGTCATTGACCAGCAAACATTTACAATAAACCAGTACGTATTTTACAATAATATAACAAAACCTGGCCATAACAGAAATAATATCAGTATCCTCATTAGTTAAAAGATAATTTAAATAAAATTCATCAGACCGGCCAGGCAAATTGTCTAACATAGGAGATAAAAGTCTTAAACAGGGTTCCCTATAAAAATCACAATAAAGAATAACATGCGAGGTGGATTATATAACCCCTTTGCCACATGAGCAAGTCGTAAAAATAGCGGAACTCCCTTAAACCTGCCATCCAATATTGCTGTAGGACGAACATTTAAACATGCTAAAGTGAGGGCTCATCTAAATTTAGGGACAAGCACCACATCAAAGTCCTTAGCTGGTTTAAGATTAATTGCTTGACTCCCTAAGTATAAACTCTGCTTGAACCATGCACCTTCTTGTTGAATTTCTATATCCAGGACACATTGCTTAACTAACTTCCTGGCTTGCTCAATTCCTACAGTATGCAAATCCTCTATGGAGAGGCCAAAAAAAGAAAATTTACTCAACACAGCTCATTTCCAGCTCGAATTAAAACCATCATTCATAGCCAAAGAGGCTAAACCCGCCTGTCCAAAATTCAGTTTTAACCAAAATCGAAAAATACAGCACCAGTATAAGGATTCCAACCTAATAAGACCAACTTCTCTTCTGATGACAGCATTCAGAGCACAACATGGAACTTGCAAAATGCATCTAATAAACTTAGTCTGGATAGCCTCCAGTAGGGCAAAATTACTTGCAGGTCCCAGTTGGGCTCCATATAAGAGTAAAGTCAGTACTTTGGCTGTATAAAGTCTCACTGTCGCAGGTATAAAAGCAGCACCATATGTAAAATGATAAGATTTGATCTTATTTACAACCATTTGAGCAGATTGTCTGATGGAGTTAAAATGGGCATTTCTAGAGCCAACAGAGTGAAACATAATTCCTAGATATTTAAAGGAATTAACCTGCTCAATCTTGTTTCCTTGTATGGACCAATTATAATGCCTAGCTCACTTGGCGAACACTAAGATTTTAGTCTTACTATAATTTATTTCAATAGACTCTTGGTTACAAAATGATGAGAAGAGTCTTAGGGCACGCTTAAGGCCTACAGGTGTCTGCGACATAATAGCCATGTCATCCACATATAATAATATGGAGACGTGCCTATTGACTAACTTTGGTGGATGAATAGAGAGGGTGGACAGACAAGTAACCACAGAATTAATATAGATGTTGAACAAAACAGGAGCAAGTATACAGCCCTGATGTACTCCTCTAAAAGTTGGAATTTCCGATGTTAACTGTCCAGTTGGGCCATAACGAACTTTCAAACAAGTATGCTTATGCAGACTAACAATAAGTTTGAGTACTCTTTTATTTATTCCAAGAGCTTCCAGTTTAGACCACAGTCTCTCTCTAGAAACTGAATCAAAGGCAGCTTTAAGATCAATGAATGCTACATAAAGTGCTGAACCTGGGAACCTAGAATACTTCTCTGCCAGAAATTGAAGGGTAAAAGCATGTTCCGTGATGTAACACTGGCAATGCAGAAATGGAGTTTACAATGGCAAATCCAGGTGAAAAACAAAGGTACAAATTAGGATTTGGGGAGGGAAACCACAGATCTTTGCTGGGAGGGGGGGAGAGAGAGAGAGAGAGAGAGAGACTGAGACTTTGACGGGCTGCCTCTGCTCTGGTCGTAGACAACCAATTTGTCTATTGATGATGGCTTGGGAAATGCTTGCTCTTATCTCAGTTGGTGTAGATAGTGCTGGTCATGCTATCTCTCTTGCAAAAAGTGAGTATTCTTTACTGGTGCAGATAAGATTCAATGTGAGAAGAGCTGGTCAACTAATTGGGTTGAATGGGAAGACCAGTCCTCATAGGAAACCAACTGGTGGACCTGCACTCCCCACATTGAATTTTATCTGGGTCAGTTGGTCCATGATGTGAAATGACCCTGAGAAAACTAGCGGGGGGTGGGGGTGGGAATCACCTGATTGCCCACTTGCTCTGTGGGTTGAGTAGTGGGTAGCACCCACCATGACCCACCACCTAACCTGATGTGGTACTGCCAGAAGCCAGCACCCAGAAGCTTTGCCTCCCAACCAGAGGTGATCCTAGGTAATTTTGGTGCCTGGACCTAATCCCGCTGCTCGCCGCTTGAATAAGCAGTGCAGCGTTCTTGCCTGGCCCCCTTTGAAGAAGGCACGAGGCTTGGATCGGCCTGATTGGCCGATGGGCCCGTGCAGGGGGCGGGGCTTCAGCCGCGCGTCCTGCTTCGGACCTGAGAGAGTTCACTTCGCTCTCAGCAGGCACCCACCCTCCCTTCCCATGGTACAGTCTGGGTTTTGGCTGGTCGCCTATTGGGGCTGAGCAGGAATTTTTTGGGCGCTCACTTGATTGGCCAGTAGTGCGCGTCTTTTTTCGCCTGCTCCTGACTGTACTAACCCTTAGTTAGGTGGTCAGGTATTTCCTCGGTCACAATATGGCAGGTGCAGTGCGGTTGGGAAGATCTTATCAGGCTGGTGAACACCTTCAGGTAAGCGTTTGGCTATGGGTCGGGAAGGGCAATTCCCTAGAGACTGCACAGCTCAGGGATATCTGCTTTGGGGTGACCTACCCTGACAGGCTAAGCCCCAGGGAATGGCTGAACGGCTACCCGGGGGCGAGGCTAGCTCAGGGGCCTGGCACTAGGCTGGCTAGGATAGGCAGCCCCGGATTTGGAGCATTTGGGGCTGCCTGGAGCCAAGGTGTATCGCCCTATGCCATAGGGTAGGTAGGCATGGCCTGGTGGTGCATGCCTGTAGTACCGCACTGCAGCAGGAGGAGAGACAATCCATGCTCTTTGAGTTATTGTTGTAGATTTAAATAAATTGTGGCCCTAATTTATACCAATACCTTGTGTCTCGTGTCTTCTTGGGTGTCGGGCAAAGGCCTTTGGAAGACCCCTCCATCCTCTGCATATTAAGCATCATCGTACTGCAAATTAACCATCCCCTGTAAATTAAGCATCATCGTGGTTGCCACCCAGGTGTTGGCAACCACACCACCTGGGACAGACTAAAGAGGATTTGGGGGGCCCCAGGGGCTGCGGAGACCCTTGATTTCAGCCCTGAAGTCCATGGGTAAGAGAGCCTCTGCTCCCAACTGAACACACATTAATAAGATATTCAAAAGCAGATAGTCAAAATAATCCACACTGCCCCATAATCCACTGCCAGACCCTGTGCCAGCACTTCAGTAACATCATAGGCACAATTTGTGCTCTCTCACATAGTCCTTACTTGAAACAGCTGCCACAGCACAGCAGCACCCTTAGCAGCCAGAATTTGAAAGCAAGCTCAGCTACAGTAACATCTTCAGCCACATTTTGACAGAGTACACCTTGCAAAGCAGAGCAGAATGCAGATTGCTCAACAGACCCATGCAATGATTGAAGCACAAGTTAGTCTCAAAGACATATTACACAGACACCGCCACTGTCCTGACCATTTCTCACCACAACACCTTCTCACAAATGGACCACAAAACTGTAGCTCTAGGAAGGCAGCCAGGCAGACATCCAAATTCTGCCTTTGTCAAACTGAGATCCTTCAAAACCATATACTTTAAGCAGCAAGCAATAGCACAACATTACACTCAGTAAGAAAACCACAAACCAAACCTTCTTGCCTCTCCTGATGTAAGGAAAGGCATCTAAGCACAGCAAGGAGCAGAAAACAACAACAACAACAACAACATTTTTTTAAAAAACAACCTCCCGAGAGAACTTCAGTGGTGTGTATCTGTGTGTGGATAAAAGTGTACCATGGCATCAGGTTGCCTGGGCCCTGACTGACAGCCTGCCAGGCTGACAACTGTCAAGGCACCAGTCCACCTCATCATCGGTCATGGTTGGGGTGCATGCATGTCTGTGCTATCTAGGAAGAAATTTTAAAAAACAACAAGGAAAACTTTAACAACAATGAACAAATTCAAACCTCTTGCCTGCACCATGGCCTCTGAGTGGCCATCATCCCTGGTTGATTGATTGATTGATTAAGTGCCGTCAGGTCAGTGCCGACTCTTAGCGACCACATACAGAGAGTCTCTCCAGGATGATCTGTTTTCAGCTTGGCCTTTAAGGTATCTCAGTGGTACATCCATTGCTGTTGTAATTGAGTGAATTGAGTCAAATCAATCCAGAATTTTCACTCAAGGCATAAATGACCAGGCTCAAACTATCATACTCAGCTCCCTTGAGAAGTCCATAATGCTGGGGAAAGTTGAAGGAAAGAGAAGAAGAGGACAACCAGCAGCAAGTTGGATGGACTCGATTATGACAGCAATGAATGGACCACTGAGAGACCTTAAAGGCCAAGTTGAAGACAAATCATCCTGGAGAGAATCTATCTATGTGGTTGCTAAGATTTGACACCGACTTGAGGGCATTTAATCAATCAATCATTCATCTCCTTGCATTTCTTTTGCCAGAGTTTATATTCTTTTTTGTTATCTTCATTTGGGCAGGACTTCCATTTTCTGAAGGAAGTCTTATTCCCTTTTGTAGCTTCTCAGTCCCCGACTCTACTTGTCAGCCATGCTGGCACCCTCCTGAATTTGGTAGTGCCTTTCCTCCTTCTTGGTTCCAACTTGCTACATACTCCTTCTTGGTACATTTCCTACTTCTTGGTACATTCCACAATTTTAATTGTGGTTTTAAATAAGCTCCATGCCATCTGCAGTGATTTGACCCTCTTGACTTTCAGCTTTCTTTTTGCCAGTCACCCCATTTTTTAGAGGAAGTCCAACACATCTGTGTTGGCATTGCTCAACTTTCATATAAGCTGCATTGGATCACACTATGGTTACTATTCCCCAATAGTTCTGTAACTCTGACAACTCACACCAGGTCCTGGGCAACATGCAGGATTAAGTTCAAAGTCGTCTTCATTTTGGTTGGGTCCATGACCAACTGTTCTGAGGCTCTGTCAGTATTGACAGTCACCTCTCTGTCAGTGCCCTCATGTGAATTTGCCCAGTCTATTTGAGGATAATTGAAGTCACCCGTTATTACAGCTCTGTCTCTCTTTGATGCCTCCCTGATTTGCTTTCCCAACAATTATGTCTCCTCAAACTTGAGACTCCTTAGAGGATTTGAGGCTCTAAGGCTGCCTACAGACATAACATGGAACCTGAGGTGAACTCACCTCAGGCTCACCCACTATGATGTCCAAGGAGTCAGAACCATAGTTACTAGACCCAACTGCAGTTATGATTTTGGTCCCAAACCTAGGAATGAACCCTGGGTCTGTAGTGAGTTCCACTCACCCAACTGAGGACCTGTTCCCTGCAGTGTCCCATTCAGATTCTGAATTAACTCCAAACTATAGTTAAGAGAGGAAGCTCCTCCTGTGGGATTCCATCCCATTTGCTGGAATGGGCTGTCTTTCCAGATTTCCCAGAAGCCCGTGCAGTCAGGTCTATGACAACTCACCACAGCCAATTCACCACGGCCAACTCGCTGCGGCCAACTTGCTGCAAGTCAATTGGACATGGCCAACCTGCTGCAGGGACAACTCGCAACAATGCAACTCCCCCCCCCCCACCGCAAGCCTGTCCTGTCACTTTGGCTTTTGATCTGGAGGTGACAAGCAGGAGGGAGGCAAGAGGAAGCTAAATTTCCACCTACCACCCACAAAAGCATGTCTTTCACATTCTGCAGTGGAAGGAAGAATCTCTCTGCATTCCTACCTGTGGGGTTATCTCTCATGAGAAGTGAAATGTCAGGTGCGAGCCCTGCACCAGAGCTTTAGAGCAGGCAAGCTGCCATTTTCCTCCTCATATTGCCCCTTTGCGGATCTCCCCAAAGCAGCAGCAGACCTTGCTGCTGAGTTCTCTTATTAAAGTAGACTACCACATGTGTATCCCAGGAATATTAACAAAACACTTGGGGGATCTGGTGTGTAGTTGAACTTTGAATTGTTTAGCAAAACTCTTAAGAGGAGATTTCCTGGCCATGGTGTGTGTGCATGTTGTATTGTTGTTTTTTAATTTTCTGCAGGAAAGTACAACTCACTGCACCCTATGACCCAGCATAAAACTGCTTAAGAACATAAGAACAGCCCTGCTGGATCAGGCCCAAGGCCCATCTAGTCCAGCATCCCGTTTTGCACAGTGGCCCACAACATGCCACTGGAAGCCACAGGCAGGAGTTGAGGGCATGCCCTCTCTCCTGCTGTTACTCCCCTGCAACTGGTACCCAGAGGTGCCATGCTTACATGGCAAAGAAGATATCAAGATGCCACGCCAATCATTCACTCTGCAGGATGAACAAGAGACTGAGCTGTAGTCTGGGCTGTATTATCTGCATGTTGAAAACTGGCATATCTCCTAGCATCCTCCCCATATCACTTATCTCATCTGGGCTGCATTATCCACATGTTGAAAACTGGCATATCTCCTAGCATCCTCCCCATGTAGAACACAGCCTCTTGTTGGACACTGTGGGGTTTCAAAATAACCACACAGTTGTCAAAACATGCTTGTATTTGTGTGGTGTTAGACTTTCTAAGAATCTCTCTGCATTCCTACATGTGGGGTTCTGCCCCATGAGAATTGAAATGTCTGGTGTGGATCAATTTCCCCACTCTATTTCTGGGCGCAGCCCTGTACAACTGCCAGAGCTTTGACAAGTGTATCAGGCTTCTAGATGTTTGCAAGTCCACAGTATAATTGTTACTGACTCTGGAGCAGTATTATGACCAGAACGCTATATTGGATCAAAATAGCCCATTTTTTCATATTTGCCACCAATCTGAACTATTTATCACCTCTGGAGTGGTGACAAAATGCAATAGTGAAAAATCAAAAAAACATTTGTGACTCTTCTCAGATTTTGATTCTGCTGTCTAAATATGACATTGTAGTACTGCAGTGAAAGAGGTGTGATCATTTCATTTAGTAGAACAGCATGTTTCCCCCCCCTCCTCTTTCTTTTTTGGTATTATGACCAGAATGCCATATTGGATCAAAATAGCCCCTTTTTCATATTTGTCACCAATCTGAACTATTTGTCACTGAGCTGGACGGTCTTAGACTCATTTCTGCTTGTGTATACCTGGTGCAATCTGGAGAGGTGACAAAAATGGCCATGGAGAGTTGGCTGTGGTGAGTTGTCCCATTCCCCATGCAGCCAGTCCCATCCCCTTTGCCAGCTCCCAGACTGAAGATTGTGATCATCTGGGAGCATGTGGGAGGGATGGCGGCAATGTATGTAGGACCTGCAGTTTGCCATTCTGTCTGAAGGGGGAGTAAGTTTCAGAGATAGCCTGTTGTGCCTCATGTGACTGAAGGAAAGGAATGTTCTTCACTTCAGTAGTCCAAACAGAAATCCAAAGACTTGCTGAGTACGCAGAGCTAATCATAGCATGCTTTGAACTGTGACTATTGTGTCTATTCAATGATGTACAACTACCACCAAACTTACTTGCTCAGAAGCAATTTTGTTCTTTGAAAGCATACACCATTACTTTCTGACATTCATAAAGCTTGAGGAAATGTTACAAGCTCACTGCAGTGTATGGAAAATGCAATCTGGAGGCAACCAAACTGTAACTGTAGATGTTAACAAGCTGCCAAGGTACTTTATCCCATCCGAAAGACAGCATTTTACAACCATTTTTCAAGCGAAAGCATGCGAAACAATAGCACTTAGAGTTTCATTTGCCTCAAGCATTTGAACGCAAAGCATCAATGTTCTATGTACTGGAAGCGCTTCAGGCCTGAACAAATATTTTTTTCATCTCTCAGCATTTTCTGCTAAATCCACACAAAATAAAAGATGTAGTACCTACTTAAAACTTAAGTATTATTGTAAGTGTGCATCAATTAATTGGAGTGTGAGAAAAATCTTCCCCACACATGCCAAAAGCTGCTCTAGATTTAGCTAACACAAGGGTTCTCCAGGACTGTTATTCTTAATTATGTACATGTGGTTAAATATAGCAATCAGGAACAAACTACAGACCAACTACCTTACCAGACTGACCAAATCCATTCCCATTCTTTCCCTCTTCTACTCATGTGAGTCAGTCATGGAAGAGTTCCATGAAGAGGATCTAGCTGAAGCGAACACCTGATCCTAAACATATGCATATCTGTGCCATCACACAGACTAGTGTCTGCTGGAACTTTCAGGCTTACATTGTATGTAAGCAAATGGTGTATATCCATTATGTCAATTATTCTGAATACCATTGTGACAGCTTGCTGCCAGGTGACAGGTAGAAAGGTGAGCACTCATGTAGATGGCTCTGCAGTGGCCAGAGTGCTTTTAGAACACCACACCATCTATCTTCCCTTCTCTTTGCCACATCCCTTTCCTCCTCCTTGCAGTGCCATCGCTTTGTCTGATAGCTGCCATAGTCCCATCTTCCTGAAAACCTCCATGGTCTGCATCAGGTCACCAATGAATTGCCATTAGTTCATTTTGTTTACTACTATCTATACTAACTGGCAGTAGTTCTCCCTAGTCTCAGATAGAAGTTTCTCACATACTCAAGATACTTTTAACTGGAGATGAAGGGGTTAAATCTATGACCGTATACATGCAAATAATGAGGCTATTCTCATGATGGGGGGAAACCAGGCTAAAGGAGTCTCCGTGGTGTGGCTCCGTGCTGTGGCGACCCACAAGGAGACCCCCTCCGGGAGGCTAAAACAAGCCTCCTGGTCTTGGAGGTCTCCCCAGGATGCCACGTGCACTCGTGTGGGTCATCCTGGGACTTCCGGGGGCCAGGTGGTCCCCAATCACTGCAGCCTCTACTGGCTCCATGATGGAGCCGGAAGTTGTGTGGGTGGCCAATCTGGCCAGCCAGGGCTAGGTGTTTGATCATGTGCAGGGAAAGTGGGCTTAGCCCACTCTCCCCACACAAGCCCTGCACGCTCTCCACACTGCTCATGTGGAGAGCCTCAATGAGTTTTATAATTGAGATATGTTATTGTATAGTACTCTCACCACATGTACTGCTGCAGTGGTTCAGTATGATGCTTGGTACATAAATGTTCATTTTATAGACTTGCATGCTCAATATATGGGAGTTCTCACATCCATCATACTTAATGCCAATGCAACAATGTATAACCATTACATGATGATGATGATGATGATGATGATGATGATGATGATGATGATATGAATGTACAAACAAGCCATCACAGATCAAACACCACAGATAAAGCTTTTGTGCCACCTCCAACACAGAGAGTTTGCAATGGACTCAGTTGACATTTTCAGCTAGATTTCATCAAGTGTTCAGTACACCATTGATGGGGAAAAATAAAGCAATATGTATGCATATGTGAACCATTCTCATATCCTCTATGCCCCAAGCATATTACAGGTGAACCCCATTATCCATGGAGTTCCATTCCCACAAATTACAGCGGGTAAAAAAAACTGTGGATAATAGAGCATTGGGTCAATGAGGATGGGGGGTTAGAGTTAGGTTCCTGGAGGCTGGGAAACTGGTAAAATGGGCAAAAACAGGCAAAGTGCCCTACCATGCTTTGCAGGCCTCCAGATATCCAGCAATGTCCCCTAGAAGCATTCTTCCATAATTTTGCAATTTTTCATGGGAAGACCTTTTTTTAAATAAACAAATGAGCCACAAAATGCCTTCCTTTTACAAAATGGCAGCTGGAAATGACCTCCGAGTTCTTTTCTGGCTGCCTCCAAACCACAGATATGTGGAAATTAACATCTGTTTTCTGTGTATGCTGAGCTTTGGTGCCAATTATCCAACTGCGGATACATGAAACTGTGGATATAGGATCAGCAGATAATGAGGTTTGCTTGTATTTCAGTTGGACTTGAGACAAACGTAGGTGGCATTAGGCTCTGTACCCTTGATGCTTAAGCATAGATAAATCAAAGCAATATTTCAGTGACACTAGAAAATATTAATTGAGAAGTCTGTTTGTCTTGCAAAATGTCAGCCTTGTGCAGCAAGCTCTTTTGAACCAGATCTGTCTTGACTAGCTGGGCCACAATGTCACTTTCCCCCATGCTACAATAGCCCAGCAGGTCTTTGTACAAAGGTCACAGGTGTCTATAAGTATAAGTCACCTGCCTTTCCTCAAACTTCTGAAAAGGCTGCAGATGTTCTTGTTCTAATTTTAAGTCACCTTTGTAATAAAAAATTGGTTCTAATAAAAAAGTTGGTTCGTAAACCCTGAGTAGTAAAATGGATGTGAGCTTTTTTCACCACAGTAAATGGTTACTAGAGATTGTAAAATACACACATATGTGTGTATTTGGGAATGTGTCTGCAGAAGTAACGTCTAGTTCTGCTCTGTGTTTCAGCTTACATGGGAGAAAGGGCTGAGATACATGACAAAAAGTCTCTTTGGAACTGGGCATTATTCTGAGGGCCAAATGGGAAGCCCCAGGACTTCAACTGAGATGCTGGGCCACCAGTCACCTATCTCCATGCAGACACTAATTTTTATACTTTATTGGACAACCACTGCACTTCTCCAGGTTCTTGTTATTCTCTGCATTGTTGATTGATAATTTACTGGTTATGCGGGAAGGGTCTGGACTCTCAGTTTCTCTGAACTTCATTTGATGGTGCTGCGTGACGTCTTTGGGAATGTCTCAGGGTATTTAACTTCCATTTTCTCTAATTAGCCCCATTCAGATGTTAAAAAACCCATTCATGGTTACAGCACTGGAAGCAGGTAGGAAGTCCTGCCCCAGTGATGTCACTCACCTCTCTTTCTAGACATTCAAATTTACAGTATAGCAGTGTTTCTGTGCACAGGGAAATGACTTAACTCTGAGGGCAGGTGCTTCCATGATCAGAAGGATTGGTGGGATTGTCTAGGAGATTGGGGGAAGGTGGAGAATATCAAGGGGGGGGGCAAGTATTCCCTCTCATCCTAATCTATCCAAGTAGACCACAAGATGTAACTTCACCAGTAACCATCTAAGAAAGGGAGAAATCAAGTAGCTCCATAGGAAGTCACCTATCACATCCAAAATCAGCATGATCTCTACCACACAGTAAGGTCATCTGAGGAAGTCCATCTTCAGTTGCTACACAACATTCAGAGGTGGGCCTTCTCTGTGGCTATTCCTGGGCTGTGGAATGCACTCCCGGCAGAAATCCTCAATCTGAGTTCATTACTGGCCTTCAGGAGAGCCCTTAAAACCTATCTGTTTGGCTGCGCCTTCCAGGGTCTTTAAACTGTTTTTGAACTGTAAAGGTTTGGCCTGGTTTTCCAGGGTTTTAAAAACTGTTTTAATTGTTTTAATAATGGTTTTATGTTGTTTTTACAGTTTCTGATTTTATCAGTTAATTTATTTTAGTGTTGTTTTAATGTAAACTGCCCTGAGCCATTTTTGGAAGGGCGGTATAGAAATCAAATAAATAAATGAATGAGTAAGTGAGTGAGTGAGTGATCAAATCACAACCCCTCCATACAAAGGGCCTTCTGTGAAACAACTTGAATCCTTCTTCTTATCTGTCTCACTGTCACCATCATTATCATTGCAGCTGTGGCAGCATGAAGCTTTCCCACCAAGATTTTTCATCTTTCCACTGCAACAATAATAGCAATGACAGCTACAACCTAAAGGGGCTGTGTGAGTATTCCAGTTGCTCTGCTGAACCTTGGTTCTGGCTATGTATAAAAAGATGAGTCAGTACTCCCAAGGAGTCCCAAGGGTCAAAATAAACAGACTGCAGTATGAAACTCAGCTGAAAGGAGGGAAAACTTATTTCTCATCTCAACACTGAAGTCACCAGGGCAGAGAGCAAGTTTATTCCCCATCACTGTAATGTCTCTGAGATACATCTTTATTTTCTCCCTTGTAGATGATTTGCTGATACTTACTGCCCTACAGAAAAGTAAAGCACACAGCTCAGGAAATTAAATTCTGCTCTCACCATTTACACTAGGTGCCCTGACCTGTACTGTCAGTGACCCAATTCGTGTCTCTATAAAGACAATGCAGAGATATTTCTTCCCCACCCTGCAATCTTGAAATACAAGTCCTCTCACCTCCAGCCACTGCACACATCATAATATCCTTTTGCTTGTTGTTTAATCAGTGGCAAATTACTGTAATAGCATTGTGACAGATAACCAGCTTCTGCCATCGCTCCTACCAGAGTCAGAGGGGAAGCGGGGGGCGTTCACTGGGGTGAATCTTGGACTGTAAGGGATTCACAGTAGGCTGCCACCATCCACTTTAATTTAATGTGGTAGAAACCACTCTCCATATAAGATTCCTAGGAGGGTAAAGTGGTAAAACCCTCAGAAGGGGCTGAGCATTCCTAGGCCTCCAGAGGTGTGTGATTAAGGCAGACCCAGTAGCGGTTGGTGAGGGCAGCAGGGGGGTGGCGGTGGTGGTGGTGGTGGTGGTGAGAGGCACCTTTAAAAATAAATTAGCAGATGCTTACAAGCGTTGCCACAGCACCTGCAAATGGTCTCGAGCAGTGGCGCTCTGCCACCCCTTGCAGGATCGTGGAGCTCCGCCCGGCATCCCACATGGGGCGGCAGCACAGCCCTGGCCTCTGCGAGTGCACAGAGGCCATTTGCATAGTCAACATGGTGTTGCTGACCACACAAATGGCTTCTGTGTGCACGCAGAAGCCAAGGCCATGTCACTGCCCCACATGGGATGCTGGGTGGAGCACTGCTTCCCCGCATGCTTTACCAGGCGGAGCACCACAGCTTGAGACATTTTGTAGGGGCTGCGGTAATGCTGGTAAACAGCTGCAAATTTATTTTCAAAGGTGCCTTTCACCGCTGCCCCCTCCCACCCTCACCAGCCACTACTGGGCAGACCCAAAATGAAAGCAGCACACACCACCAACAAGTGTTTATTATTTAGTGTAAAAGAAAAGCAAGAGTATGCACTAAGAACAATTGTCTCTTCATAAAGCAGACTGTAAGAGAGAAAGAGAGTTTTCATTAATCAGGCAATTCAGAGTCAAGCAATACAATAAAGGAAAATAACTTCCTTCACACGTCTAACTGAACTGATCCCTATCTTATTACTCACAACAGGCAGGGGTTTTCCTGCTGTCTCCAGCCTCTAGGCTGTGGCCTCTCATTTCCCCAGCAGCTTCTCAGCCAGTTGCTTCCTCAGAGCACTCTTTGGGCGGAACAAACAAACAGAACAAAGCTTTCTCTTCTGCTGCCTGTGGCTGTGAGTGTAGTTCTCTCCCAGTCCTCTGGATTGGTCCTTCTGTTATAATTTCCCCAGGCTTTTTCCCATATTAGGAAAGGTCCACCCTCCCAGCAGTTGCTCTAAGTGAGGCCTCATCCTCCCTCAAATTCTTCCCATCGCTACAGCTTCTGTATTTCTTTTTCTATAAACATGAATTTTTTTTAAAAGCAACCTTAGAGGAAGAAATATTTTCATTTCTCAAAATCCAAAACCAACTAGTTGCTATTAAACCAATCCATCTCTCAGTTCTGCTGCAATACCTTGCTATCAATCATGTGCCCTCTTCCACTATGTATCTTGTTTGCTTGCCGTGTTTCTAAAGCTGAATGCACACTTTGTTCCCTAGGCGTTCGCATAGTGTTGAAAGCCTATAATAGATACTTACTATACAAATTATTTGAACCATCATAGCTAATAATTCCTTTTCACTCCTGTATAGTCTCCCAGTGGTCTTAAACTCTGCTCTGCTTCAGAACGTGTTATTTCTTTGTCACTAAAGTCTATTTTAAGCAAAAATTGAAAGAGCAACCTGTTGCTTCAAATACATAATCCTCTAGCCTCAGTTGTACCTGAAGAACACTCTGGTAATCCTATTTCACTCACTCAGTTGCTGGCTGTCATGCATAATTATGCTAAGGCCTTTTTTCTTAGAGAATTTTTTTTTTTGTTAAGCAGCACTATATAAGTTCTAAGATGAAGACTATGCAGTCCTCTGAAGTTATTCAATGTTCCAGGAAAGAAAGTTCACAGTACAAGCTAGATATCTTTCTGATGACCCATCAACATCACACTTGCTGCAAAGTTTGAATATGTAGATGTTGTTTTTGGCAGATCTCAGCTGGAGACCTAGGAAATTCATGTGGTGATTGAATTTCATCCTAGGAAATTTATGTGGTGGCCACTAGAGGTGTCTTCTGTGTGATGAATTAACCATACCAGTGTTTGGTGTTTGTTTGTTTTACCATTATATCCATTGGATTGTTTTTATGTTCTGTACATTATGTTACAAATTTGGGGAGAGAGGAAGAGTGGGATGGTGTGAATAAAAGTGAGTTAACAATTTAGAGGTTTTATATGTGCAGACCCTATATAGATTGTGGTGATGGTGTTTATACATGATCATCTATTTAAATGGTTTATGTAGAGGAAATTTGAAATCTGATTAACTGCGGATTAAACATTGGGCTCCATGTGAGAAGCATAGTCACTGTTTGGACACTACAGGAATTTGCATTACAATGCCACTGAAGAAGGCCTGCTATAGGCTGAAACAGGTCTGGTGAAAGAGAATACATTTGTGGGCTGTTATGAATGCCAGTGTCCTATAAGATTCAGAACCTATTGGACCATCAGATTCAAGAACCATTGGATTTTTCTTACATATACACTGAACTATTATTATTGAGAAACTTGTCATATTGAAGACTGATTTGCAAGTTCCCATATTTCTTGTATACTGATATTGGTGGTTCCGATGGTTAGATTGATGGTTAAATTTGTGTCTTTTCATGGATCTCTGTTTTTATTAGGTGATATGTATTGTTAAAATTTATGGGTCATAAGAGTATATTTATTAAATATCCAGTTGTTCCATCCCATGTTTTTATGAATACTAGACATTTCTACTATTTGCAGCCCTGCTGCAGTTTTAAGGTTGTTTGACAGTGGTGGGTTCTTTTGGTTGGCTTTGTGCTTTTGGTTGGACCCACCTAGGTCCTTTTCATTCTTTTAACCACACCAGTGCCATAAGAGATTGTGCTGGCCATTGCATTCTGGTGCCTGGCAAAGAGCAACATGTACCCCGAGTGGCATGTGGACATTTGGTGCCAAATAACATGATGAACATATTATAGCCATGGCAAGGTTAAACCATCATATGGAGGTCATTTCCAGTGGGCTCTGCATATGTACATTGTATCTTCAACACTGACTCCAGAAATGCTGTAGTCCTAGCTGGAGTTCTCTGTCTAGTGCAGCCCTGCACAATTTGTGACCCACCAATGGACACAACCTATTAGTCATGTATTGAGGCCTGCCAAGTGTTTGACAACTCCCCTGTTCTCACAGGCTCTGCTTGGCAGTCAGGTCTGGATCCCAGCTGCACTAGGCTCGGAGGCAAGGCCAGGTCCGGGGACTTCTCCAACTGCATGCAAACCTGACACCCACCTGTGGCAGGTAGGTGCCCCCCAATAGCTACTGACAGAAGCAGCTCTAGACTTCCTCTTGGTCCCCCCGCTCAAAAGAAATTGGAGAGGAACTTTTAAGTTCCAATTCTGAGTCATCTCCCACTCACGAGTCAATAGCTTTTCCCCTGGATGTTCCTGTACTAACACAGGAGCCTGGGGGAAAGCCCATTGGCTGATGAGGAGGAAAGGAGAATGAGGAGCTACTGTATGAGTCACATATAGAGATAAGAAAATATAAAGTTGTTCCGTTGTACATTTTCTTTTCTCTACATGTGTGATTCATGCTGCAGTTCCTCCACTGTGAAGTGATGGCTGGATCCTGCAGGGGCGTAGCAAGGTTGGAGTGGGCCCAGAGACAAGATTTTAAAATGGGCCCCTCCCCTCACTGAAGCTCAGCTCATGAAGTAAAGAAATCTGAAATGAGGCTGAACAAAAAGCATACACACACACACACACACACACACACCCCTATGTGCCACAATAGAACATCATCCTAAACTATTTTTTAAAAGGTTTTGTAAATTGTGGACGATGCAAGTCATTTAATGGTACTAGAGAAAGACATGCTGTTCTGGTAGCTCCAGGTCTGGTAGCTCACCTCAATTTCAGAGGATGAATACAACTGAAGGAAACCCGGGCAGGTGCGCGACTGGGGGAGTCAGTCATGTGACTTGCCTCGGGGGGGGCCAAGGCAGTGGGCCCCTGGACAACTGTCTCCCCTTGCCCTATTATAGTTACGCCCCTAAGATCCTGGTGGTCCCATGTGTTGGGTGCAGGTCTGGAGTGGATACTTCAGCCCATACCCAACTTGGCCCACCCATGGCACCAGTTCCATAGGAAGCAAAAACAATAAGTTTATCGAGCTGCCAGCACACTGCCATTTATGACTGGTGAATTCAATTCAGCTTGGTATGTGATAAGCTGGGTAGGCCTGGTCAAGCACAACCACCTGCAACTTCAACTTTGGTATTTCCCAGATCTATCTCACAGCTTATGATCATGCTGTCCTTGCAATCACTTGCTTAGAAACCTCTTTTATACCTCAACAACTTTCCAGATGGAAACCTTTTACTGTTGGTCACCTCCTTTCTCATCTTTGACTCTTGGCAAAGCTTTAGCCTATGACTGGCTCCCAATCGTTGCCCCCATCACATATTCTGACACCTGAGATTATGACTATGTTCTGGCCTGAAGGCGCCACTTCTTAGATGTAGAATCTGATTGGTATGACCATCTGGCTCTAGGCCTCTCTGTTAATAGTAATTGCAAAGATGATTTTTGTAATTTGGTTACTCTTCTGCAGGAAATGAACTGTGATAATGAATGTCACTTCATATAGATGATGACAAAGCAATTTTGAACTTTGCATCTTGGGCCAGTCTGGAATAAATTCAGATCTGCTGCAAATAAATGCCTCATCCAAATCTGCTTTGATATCTTGATCTGTTTTCAGCTATTGTTTATAGCAAAGAAGTGGATATGTTTCCTCTTTCCCTCCCTACTCTCATGCAACACTAAACAGGCCATTTACAATGAACTGATTGATTCAACTATATTATAGGCCCCCCTTCTCCAAATTAACCTTAGGCATCATATCTCCAAATCATTAAAACGGAACTATATTTTAACTCTGTTTGAGCAGCCATAGCAGACACAGCCAACCAAATTTAGAACATCAGTGTCTGAATCAACAAAAAGGAATCTAGACTCTATGCTAATTTAGAGATCATTTTTGTAATGCAACATTTCAACATAAAATGTATAAAACTTTATATATTTCCCCGATTTCTTAAATAAAATGTGCAAAAGACAAAACTGATGAAATTTCACAGCAAAGCAAACCCAAGCTTGAAAATGAAGCTTTATAATACAGGTGTCCCTTGTTATCCACGCAGGTTCCATTCTCACCAATTTCCATGGATAACAAAACCACTAGGGAGGTACAAATCAATTCATGGTCGAATTGATTCGATTCATTTCTGGTCAATTCAAGTGATTCGACCTCATATTGAATCACCATTGAAGACATTGTCCCAATTTCAAATCAAATCACCCTTGAAGACATTGTCTCGATTTGAGGTTGAATCAAATTACTTTAGATTTGAACTTGAATTGATTTGGCGATCCAAGTTGCCAAGTTGCCACCTTGGGATTGTTTTTAATGAAAGGTGGTATATAAATTTAACAATAAATAAATTGAAATAACTTCTTCATAGGTATAGCCTATGAAGAAGTTATTTCACAACCGAGAATCCACAACACATAAAAATTCCTAAAAATCCACCCCTTTGCCTGATTCCTTTGGGAGGTTGGGTAGTGGTTGGCACCCATTGAGCCCTACCATCCCTCTTTGGTGCCTCCTAGCCCTTAAAAATAAGGCCAGATCAATTTGAATTCAGATCAAATCAATTCAGCCTAATTTTTAAGGTCTAGGGGGTACAAAATGGGTTGGTTGGTAGGACCCCATGGGTGACAACTACTACCCAATCACTGTTCCCTCTAAGATGCGTGTGTGTGTGTGTGTGTGTGTGTGTGTGTGTGTGTGTGTGTGCGCGCACACACACTCACAAGATTTTGGATGTCTGCTGAGTTCATTTTTGATCCCGCTCAGATTGAATGAGGATGGCCCCATTCTGAATGCACTTGTGCACACACTGCCTTGATACTGCCAACCAGAAAAAAACTCATTCTGCACAGAGATGAAAATAAACAGAGGGACCACTGCACCCAATGCCCAAAGGAATCGTGGTGAATTTTAAGGAATGTTTATGTGTTGTAGATTCTCAGTTTTGACCTAATGTCTTCATAGGGATTCACTATGAAGAAGTTTTTTCACAACTAAAAAACTACAATGCCAACATTCCTAAAAAAAATCACCCCTTTGCCTGATTCCTTTGGGCATTAGGTCGTAGTTGTCACCCATGGGGCCCTACCAACCAACCCACTTTGGTGCCCACTAGCCCTTAAAAATTTGGCCAAATCGATTCAAATTCAAATAAAATCACATTCAAATCAAATCTACCCCAGATATGAGGCAGCAGATTTGAGTTTGAATCGAATCAGGCTGAGTAAATTCAAACTCGAACCAAATCGACCCCAGATTTGAAGCAGCAGATTCAAGCTCAAATTGAATCAGGCTGATTCAATTCAAACTCAAATCAAATCACAAAAATCAATTTGTGCACATCCCTAAAAACCACAAATAAAGAGACCTTAACCCAATAGGGATTGGGGCGGGGGGCGGGTAGGTTCCTTGAGTTTAAAAAAAAAAGCAGGAAAGGGGCAGACAGATGCACCTAGGTAATTTTGGAAGCTGTACCTAAAAGCCTTTGGAGCCCTCCCACCAGAGGCCCCACTCCCACTGCAAGTTAAGCATCATCCCCCTACACACACACACACACACACACACACAAACACACACACACAGAGTATTTTTAACATGTGGGTAATATGCATTAGCAGAAACATTTCAATACACAACTTAACATATTCCCATCCCACATTTTTCTTTCCCCACTCCCCGCTCTGTCTCTAAAGCACCGGGCACAGGCCATAATCACACTTGGCCACCCAGCGCAGTGCAGGACAGCAATGACTACACCACCCAGGACTGTCTTAAGAGGATTTGGGGGGCCCCAGGGGCTGTGGAGGCCCTGGACTTTGGCCCTAAAGTCCAGGAGTAAAAGCACCACTGGGGGCCGAAATAAGGGTAAAAAAGAAAAGCACCTTGTTCTCCAGGTCTCCAGGAATGCCCCCAAATCCTCTTATTTTCTTGTTTAAATTTTTTTTAAACAAAAAACAAAAAAGAGCCACAAAATTGCTCTGTGCTTCAAAATGGCATTTGGAAATGACATTGGAAGTCATTTCTGGCCACTCAGGAACTTCTGATAGGCAAACATGACCTATATTTCATGCCACGGATAAACAAACTGGATCTCTAAGATCCATCCGTGGATACATAAAACTGCCACCCATGAAAATACAGTTAGCAGGGGGTTCCTGTACTCCAAATCTCTCTTCACATTATACAAAATGAAGTGGTAGAATTTTAGACTGAACCAGAATGTGGGTTAGTTTAGGGGTTCTCAAACTCTGGTTTGGAACCTCCATGGGGTTCACAAGCAACTTTAAAGGGAGTCCGGAGTCCAGAATGAATTGTCAGGAGCCTTACCCAATATCTCCAAGATTCAGGGACAGTTGGGAGAGTTCCTTCTTGGGAGAGACCAATGAGAGTTCATCTCCAGAGAGGGAACTTTCTTCCAGCCTGTCGGCCAAATAAACACTGCTGCTATGCCCAACTTCAGCTTTGTGAGTGACAAAGGAGCTTCCTCTCTCCTTCCTCTCTTCTTCCCATGAGAAACTCTTTGGGACACTTTATGTTCCTGTAGATGTCTCTTTCTGAATTTTGGATTAGTGTACAAGTTGAGTACATAGAATTAAGTGAGAAATCTATAAAGGTACTGAAGCTTTTCTCATGATCCATGAGAAGAGCTTCTGTTAGGTCTGCAGGGAGAGTGGGCTTAGCCTGCTCTCCCCACAGACGATCCTGCCCAGATCCCCAGGTGGTCGGATCAGCCACCCACATGATTGCCGGTTCCATCATAGAACCAGCAGGGGTGGCGGGGGTTGTGGGCTGGCTGGTGCCCAGAAGTTCCAGGATGCCCTGAGTGAAGTTCCAGGATTGCAGCCTCCTGGTCGGGGGTCTACTCATGTGTCACTGCGTGCTGCATGCCGTGGTGACTCACGAACAGCAGAATGAGGTTAACGGAGTGCTCACACCATTAACCTCATTTAAGGGGAGGGTGTTTTAGGAGGGCTAGCTGCTTTGGGAGCACTGGGCTTGCCCAAAAGCCCAGTGGTTCCCATGATCAATGGAAAGCGGGCTAAGCTCCCTTAGCCCACTTTCCATTGATCGTGGGAATAGCCTCATTGATTTCCTCAACATCATCTTACTTGTGTGAATCAGAGTTTCATCAGTTGGCTCTATAAAGACCAAATACTGCCCAAAAATAAATGTGTAGCCTGGGATTGGATTAGCCCAGATTTCAAAAACTAAGCAAGAGTAAGTAAGCTCATCGTATATATATCTTTCAGCTTCTCACTGAATAGGTAACTATGCTTTATTTATCTCTAACAGAATCAGAACAACAGCTTTAATTATGGGTGGGCAGTCACATAACTTTATTATTTTTCGAGGTCACAGTTTGAGAACCCTGGTTTAGGCGTCATATTTTGGAATGCTCTCCCAGTTGTACAAAGCCACCATCAGGGAGAAAAGCATAACATAGAGACTATTTTCACGATGGGGAAAAACCAGGCTAAAGAAGCCCAGCCCGGTTTTTCCCCATCATGAGAACCAGTGGGGTCGCGGGTGAGCCCGGTGGTTCTCTGGCAGCTAGCCGGCCAAAGTAGCCCTCATCTTAGCCCCGGTTAGCAGAGCGAGCGCTAAGCTAACCCTGATTTCCTGATTGTGTGCTGTCATGGCCCAGCTCCATGCCATGGCCACACACGAGGAGACTCCCAGGCTCAGGGGTCTCTCCAGAATGCCCTACACACTCACGTGGGGCATCCTGGAACTTCCGGGGATGTGCGGCCCCCAATCCCTGCAGCCCCCTCTGGCTGAATGACAGAGCCGGCAGTTGTGTGGGCGGCTAATCTAGACGCCCAGGACTGCCTCTTGATCATCTGTGGGGAGAGTGGGCTAAACACACTCTCCCCGCAAACCTCCTGTCAGTGCTTCCCACTGCTCATGAGAAGCACCTCATAGAGGCTCTTCTTACGATTAGTGAGAAGAGCCTGGATCAGGTTTGCAGGGAGACCGGGCTAAGCAGGGCTAAGATGAGCAGTCAGTCTGCTCTGGATGGCCAGACTGGCCCCCCACACAACTGCCGGCTCCGTTTTGGTGGCTCCGTTTTGGTGGCTGTGGGGATCAGGGGCCACACGGCCCCCAGAAGCTCCAGCATGCCCTGTGCGAGTGCGCAGGGCATGCTGGAGAGACCCCCGAGCCGGGGGGCTGCTTTTCAGCCTCCCAGTTGAGGGTCTACTCATGAGTTGACATGGTGCGGAGCCGTGGCATGACAACTCACGATCAGAAAGCCCGGGTTAGCGGAGCACTCGCTCTGCTAACCTGGGCTTAGGGCAGGAGTTCTTTAGCGGGTGACCTGCTTAAGAACCACTGGGCTCGCAGCTGAGCTTGGTGGTTGTCACGATGGGAGGAAATTGGGCTAGCCTCCGCTAGCCCGATTTTCTCCCATTGTGTGAATAGCCTCATAGTGTTCTTCCCTGATGTGCTAGTTAATTACATGAAGTTAATGACATACAGGGAGTTTGTTTAATAAGAAAGCATTCCAAAATAATACAGCCACCACTGATCCTGAAGTAATACAATCCTAAATTATACCACCTCCATGAATCATCTCCCCACACTTCCCTTCAACGTAAGCAAGTGTAAAGGGATGCCTCTCCTCCATGATGTTATCCAAGCCCCTCTTAAAGCCAATCATGTTGTTGGCTGTCACCATATCATGTGGCAGAGAATTCCACAGGTTGATTATGCGTAGTGTGAAAAAAATACTTCCATTTGCTGGTCCTAAATTTCCTGGCAATCAATTTCATGGGATGACCCCTGGTTCTAGTGTTATTTGAAGAGAAGAATTTCTCTCTATGCACACTATGCATGTTTTTATAGACTTCTATCATGTCTCCCCACAGTCATCTTTTTTTCTAAACTAAAAAGCCCCAGGTGTTGTAGCCCTGCCTCATAAGAAAGGTGCTCTAGGCCCCTGGTCATCTTGGTTGTCCTCTTCTGCACTTTTTCCAGTTCTACCATGTCCTTCTTAAGATATGGTGGCCAAAATTGTACACAGCACTCCAAACATGGCATTATAATATTAACATTAACATTTTTATTTTCAGTTCCCTTTGTATTGATTCCTATCATGGAACTTGCCTTTTTCACAGTGGCCACACACTGAGGCTATTCTCACGGTCTGCCAAAATCAGGCTAAGGGAGCCTAGTCTGATTTTGGCAGACCATGAGAACCAACAGGCTCACGATCGAGCCTGGTCTCAGGGAAGCGGGTCACCCGCATAACTACCCCTCCCCTAAGCCCAGGTTAGCAGAGCGAGTGCTCCGCTAACCTGGGCTTTCTGATCGTGAGTTGCTGCGGTGTGGTTCCACGCTGCGGCAACTCATGAGTAGACCCTTGACCGGGAGGCTAAAAAGCAGCCTCCCCAGCTCAAGGGTTTCTCCAGCATGCCCTGCACGCTCGCACAGGGTATGCTGGAGCTTTCGGGGGCCGCGTGGTCCCTGAACTCCCCAGCCCCCACCAGCTCCATAATGAAGCCAGTAGTTGTGTGGGTGACCAGTTCGGCTGCCCGCAGCTGACTGTCTGCTTGTCTGCGGGGAGAGTGGGATAAGCCCGCTCTCCATGCTAACCCCATTTCAATGGTTCCCACTGATTGTGAGAACCACCTCACTGAGTCAACACTTCCAACGAGCAGTCCACCACAACTCCAAGATCTCTCTCCTGTTCAGTCACTGACAGCTCAGACCCCATCAGTTTATATGTAAAGTTGTTTTATTTTGGGGTGGGTTTTCTTTTCTTTTCTTTTCTTTTCTTTTGCCCCTATATGCATCCCTTTACACTTGTTTACATTGAACCACATTTGCCATTTTTTCTCCCACTCACCCAGTCTAGAGATATTTGTTTAGGATTTCACTACCCTGAATAGTTTAGTGTCATCTGCAAATCTGGCTACTTTGCTGCTTATCCGAACTCCTAGATCATTTATGAAAGAGTTAAAGAGCACTGGTCCCAGTACAGATCACTGCGGGAGCCCACTTCTAAATCCCCTCCATTGTGAAAACTGTCCATTGATTTCTACGCAGTTTCCTGTCCTTCAGCCAGTTACCAATTCACATATGAACCTGTCCCCTTATCCCATGACTGCTAAGTTTACACAGGAGCATTTGGTGGGGAACTTTGTCCAAAGTGTTTTGGAAGTCCAAGTATACGATGTCAACTGGATCACCTTTATCCACATGCCTGTTGACACTCTCAGAGAACTCCAAAAGGTTAGTGAGGCAAGACTTACCCTTGCAGAAGCCATGCTCATTCTCATTCAAGGCTTTTTCTTCTATATGTTTAACAATTTTGTCCTTAAGTATGCTTTCCATCAATTTACCCGGCACAGTCATTAAGCCAACCAGCCTTTAATTTCCCAGACCTGCCCCCCTGGATCCTTCTTTGAAAACTGGAGTTACATTAGGTACTTTCCAGCACTCTGGTACTGAGCCTGATTATAGGGACACGTTACATATCTTTGCTAGGAGATCAGCAATTTCGCACTTGAGTTCCTGCAGAACTCTTGGATGGATGCCATCTGGACATAGCAATTTGTTAATTTTTAGTTTTTCAAGACAGTTTAGAACATCCTCTCTCATCACCTCATATTGACCCAGTTCTTCAGCCTCCAAGCCTGAGAAGCTCAGTTCCAGAGCGGGTATATGGTCAGTATCTTCTGCTGTGAAGACTGATGCAAAAAATTCATTCAGCTTCTCTGCAATCTCCTAATCCTTCTTAATAATCTCATTCACACCCTCATCATCTAAGGGTCCAACCACTTCCTGGCAGGTTTTCTGCTCCTGATATATTTAAAGAAATTTGTTTTCTTCTCCTTGACACTTCTAGCTACATGCTCCTCAAACTCTTTGCATCCCTTATTTTCTCTTTGCATTTCTTTTGCCAGAGTGTATATTCTTTTCATTTCTCTTCATTTGGGCAGGACTTCCATTTTTTGAAGGAAGTCTTCTTCCCTTTTATAGCTTCCCTGATACTACTTGTTAGCCATGCTGGCGTCCACCTGAACTTGGTGGTACCTTTCTTCCTTCTTTATATACATTCTAACTGAGCTTCTAATATTGTGGTTTTAAATAAGTTCCATGCTTTCTGGAGTGATTTGACCCTCCTGAATTCCTCTGTCATCTTCCTTTTTACCCGTCCCCTCATAACTGAGAAGTTTCCTCTTCCTTGGTAATGCTCCACTCACATATAAGCTGAATTGGATCACACTATGGCCACTGTCCTGCAATGGTTCTGCAACTCCGACATCTTGCTCCAGGTCCTGGGCACCACTCAGGATTAAATTCAAGGTTGTCTTCACTTCGGTTGGTTCCATGACCAACTGTTGTAAACCACAGTCAGTATTGACAGTCATGTCTCCCTCAATACCCACATGTGAATTTGCCCAGTCTATGGGCAAATACCATGGTCACCCATTATTACTGTTTAAATTAATTATTATTATTATTATTATTATTATTATTATTATTATTATTATTACTGTCTCTCTTTGATGCCATTCTTATTTGTTTCTCCAGTTCTGGGTCACTCTCAGAGTTTTGATCCAGAGGGCAATAGCACATCCCTACTAACACATTTCCTTTCAGTCCTCATATTGTCACCCATAATGATGTTGTGGAGGACTCTGGTGCTCCTACATTTTCTAGTTTATTGGATTCTATCCCTTCTTTAATATTATACTCCACTCCCTATCTGCTCCTCCCTGTCCTTTCTGTAAAGTTTGTATCCTGGAATAACATTGTCCCATTAGTTCTCACTGTTCCACCAAGTTTCCATTATGCTCACTATATCTATGTTTTCATAGATATATGAAACATAATGAAAACATATCTATGTTTTCACTAGCAACCAAACACTCCAGTTTGCCCATCTTGGCTGGGAGGCTTCTGGCATTGGTATATAAACACCTATATGCCGAGTCTATTACCTGACGTTGGCGTGTGTTATTGGTGTGTGCCTCCTCCCTTACTGTCATCTGACATTTTTGACCAGATGCCCATCTGCTCGACTCCTGGTTCACCTCTCTCCCCTTCTGCTTTATCTGAAACATTTGCACCCTCATAGCTTGGGGGATTTTGCTTGCCTAACCAGATACCACCCAGTTCTCATTGGCAATACCCCAGGCATCATCTTAAAACCTACTCTGAAACATTTTTATTTTAAATGCCAGCAGTCTGGTTCCATCATCGTTCAAGAAGAGTCCATCCCTTTTCTACAGGTGTTGCTTGCCCCAAAATATATCCCAGTGCCTAAGAAATCTAAACCCCTCCTCCCAGCACCACTGTCTCATCCATGCATTGAGATCCCTCAGTTCCACCTTCTCACTGACACTGCATGTGGAGCATGTAGCACTTCAGCTGACTCCTCCCCATCACTTCCTAACAGCCTATCTAGATCCTGTGTGACAACCACAAACTTTGCACCAGGCAGGCAAGTCACCGTGCAGTTTACATGCAAGTTCCCTGAAGGTAGACAGTTTGAAAAACCCTGCCTAAAGCACTATAGAAAGCCAATTACATTCCCAATCTTTCTCTTTTATTACTATATCCCCATGTTTTGTTTTTATTACTACTATATAATTTTTCAGTGTCAAATTGTGTGACAGCACACAATCTACCAAGGTGAGCACAGCCCACCTGTTATATATTTGGAATGACTAATAGCCTAAGAACTTAAGAACATAAGAAAAGCCCTGTTGGATCAGGCCCGAGGCCCATCTAGTCCAACATCCTGTTTCACACCGTGGCCCACAGATGCCCCTGGGAAACCCACAGGTGAGAGCTGAGGGCATGCCCTCTCTTCGGCTGTTACTCCCTTGCAAATGGGGAGGCACCTTGCCTCTGAGGCTGCGGGTGGCGTATACCCCTCAGACAAGTAGCCATTGATAGACCTGCCCTCCATGAATTTATCTAAACCCCTCATAAAGCCATCCAGGCATTCAGCTTTTCACCCGCTTAAAGCCATCCAAGCTGTTGGCTGTCAGCCGCTCCCCTCTGCAAAAATAGGTCAATTTATTGAGCCCCAGAGGGCTGTCACACAGCTTTGTTTGGTTCATCAGACCTTGTGCTGGTCTAGTAAACATAGAGGTGATCCAAGGGCTTGAGGTCTACCAACAGAATAAATGGAGACTGAAATGATTTGCACTTTGGTGTGAATCTGTGCAGACTAGAGAAGATGACACCTATGACCTTTTTTGGAAATGTCACATTGTATGACAAAAACATTCATGTTTCTGTAAATGTTTATCTGCTCTAACAAGAAGTAAAGGTAAGATATAGTGAGGTCTGGAGTTCTTGTCATTTCTCAGCAGTTTCATTTGCAGTTGCCCTTTTACTGATTCATAATGAGACATTTCAAAGCTCTTTAAGTTTTAGGGAAAAGGGTAATATGAAGCAGTCTGTGAACTAATAATAATGTGCATGAAAGAAAGATTAAGTCTTGCCAGTGCATCTCATGAGTTGCTGAGAACAAAATACAAAATAACCCAATATTAACTTCATTTCTGTGCAGCTCTCAAGTGGCATCATGCAGGAGCAACATTCACTTTTGTGCACAGAATGCAAAATACATTTTTTCACTTGCCTTCTCTCCCCATCTAAACAATTCAACAAGAGTCCAGTAGAGGAATAAGGAGACTAGACTATCTGAACAATCCTGATGGAAAGAAATGAAACTTGTTTTGTTTATCCACAGTGCTATGTGTGTCTAAATCTTTCACTCTAGTGTCTAAGGGGGTGCTTGAAAGGACAAAATATAAAAATTAAAAATAAAAATATAATAAAAGAAACCCTAAGTAACCCTAGGCTAATATCCTAAACACACTTCCCAAGAAATAAATAATCCCACTCTTCCTTCTAAATAAACATTCTTAAGATCAACCCAACCCACCATTAGAGATAATTTTCCTTTCATCCATCAAAGGAGACTTCAGCCTTCATTCCTCTGACTTCTTAATTCCAACACCTTATCATGTGAAACAAAGGAGAAGTTCCTGTTGAGATTATAGAAAATGATTATAGACTTTTCCCCAATAATGAACAAGGATGGTATCAGTAAGCTAGAAGCACAACAGTTCTTGCTTCTGTATTATTAAGCCACTAAACCTTTTCTGTGTTATTCCTAAAAGTCAGGGTATAGTCCCTACCATGATTTCTCTTCCTTCCTCTAAATTTAGAATGGACATACCTGAAATTCATCTTGTCATCTGTCAAGGCATAAGAAAATAATGACCAAATTCTTAACTTAATATGTGGCAATAACAATGCATCCCCCTGACATCCTGTCTATTTTGTGTGGAGATCTCTCTTCCCCCTCCTTGACATTTAGAAAGAGCTCCAAAACAAACAGATGGAATTTCCATAGCAATGCTAACAGATTCCCAGATGTTTGCATTATAGTATTCAGTGAAAACGCAGGTCAGAAGGGTGTCAGATGTTCTTCCTATTGCCTTTAGCATGCAATAAAACTTAGTACCGGCAATCCCTACATTTTATAGTCATCCATATGATTAGGTGCTCAAGCCATTTGCAAATCAGCTGCAAAGGAAAAACAAGGATTTCACCACACCTGAAAGGAACATATATTTGCTGGACATCGCTGAGAGCACATCTAGATATATGCTTGGGTTTGCCAGCTTCTACTATGCAGTAAAAATAATCCTTAGGGAACTTTTTTGAAAACTAACTTTGCACTGTTAAAGGGAATCCACCCTAAAATAAAATTTCCATAACTTGTTTTATGAGATTGTTTGTATTGTGTTTTGTGGAATGTAATCTGTTTTTATTCTTTTATATTGTGTTTTAAATTTTGTACACCACCTAGAGGTGTACATATTAGGCAGCATAAACATATAATTAAATGTAAATAAATAAATGTCCATACAATCATTGCATTGTAGCTTTCAGCTATACATATTCCTAGACATTGGGTCAGATTTGTTAAAATCTTCATCTGCAGATATAGCTATAGATGTATACATTGCTTCTCATCTTTATCCCATCTTCTTAAAAATATATATTCCACAGAATTATAAATAATCATACAGCATGATGACCATTGAAAACCTCCCTGAACCTCAATGAAAGAACAGCCCTGAAAAGTCTTCAAATCAGAAAGGACACTAGGCGCCTTCAGAGGTTAGGGTAGTGGTGCTTTCTGCACCCGTGGCTGGTGGGGCAAAGGCGGAGGCACTCAGCGTATCACTCTTCCCTGTGCCCCATCTCTCACGGGTCTGATGGAGCTTGTGGGGAAAGCCCTCTCCATGATGGCAGGCAAACCACTGCCATGGTCAAACCACTGCCATGGGTACGGAGAACCTTCAAATTAACATTTAAAGGGGCCTATTGTCATCAAACAAAGGGTACTTAATATGGAAGATTAGAACACTGAAGGTCTGAAACAACTTAATTAGGGTAAGACTTATAAGCCTCTAGAGAGGGACATCCCTTGTGACCTTAACTGTCAGATCATAAAAACCATTGAAAGATTCAAAAATACCAATGTACTTAACAATGGTGATCTTATGATCAACCCTAGCAGGGGCAGAGCCACCACTGAGCAAACATCATGCACAATGGGGGCGTGGCCCAATTGCCAGAAGGCCCGCCCCAGTCCTTCCCCTCTCATTCCCAGGCAGCGCTTGCTGCCTAACAGCGTATATTTCCCTTCAAGATGTCACACACAAAGAGGCGTGGCCTGGACTTGGAATAGGCCAAGTGAGCTCTCCCACTCTCATTCTCAGGCAGTGCTTGCTGCCTGACAGTGTTTATTTCCCTTCTTCTCCCTCTAGGAAGAAATGCTGTCCAAAGCCTGAGCCATGCCCCCATGTGCATGAGACGTCAGTGGCGGGCCGCCAATGGGGCAGAACACAAGCCGCCATTCGGCTGGCTCCACTACTGAACCCTAGTCCACTGTTGGCAGGTTTTACATTGTTCCCAAAACCCACAAAGTCAGCGACTCTGAATGTCCCATAGTATAATCTAACAACACAGCCATGGAAAGCATATCCCTTTACACAGAGTCACATTTACAGCATCTAGTACTTGAACTTCCTTCATACATTAAAGGCACAAATGGCATTTTAATTAAGACAGAATCCCTTAACAAATAGCACAAGTTGGACAATGATCGTGTGTCACTGTGCAGCAGTTCGATGCTACATATCAGCAGGCAGAGCTTTCAGCAACACTGAAATTAATATTATCTCTTGCTATCGAGGGTGGATCCAGAGGGCGAGGCAAGAGGGGGCAAGTTCCCCCTCAAAAAAATAGTTGCCCCTCACCTGCCCCTCCATTTCTGTTTCAGAAATCTAACAGGTGGGGCATAGCTTGCCCACCCAGAAATGCATGTTGCCCCTCCTGTGCCCTGCCCTGCTGCTACTGGTGCTTTTCTGGTGCCGCCACTGCTGGCTACTGGTTGCACCTCAAGCTGCTGCTAAAAGAACAGCTACAGAGGCCATCTGAAAATCTGGCAAGCTTAGATGATGTTTTCTTGGAAGCATTCAAATATAGTGGTAGCAATGGAGACAGTTGCTCGTGGGGAGATTGAGATTAGGATGAGAAGTTAATTAGGAGAAAAACAAAGGCTTCTCCGTTGTTTAATGTAGAATTCTAAGCTCTTAATGGTGTGCGTGATCTTCAGGATGATCAAACAAATGAAATGACCGAAGAGGAGAAGGCTGCTTTGGAATGTCACCAAAGCCTTTCCCCAGCCCTTCATTTGGTATACGAACATCAAAATGTTACTGTTGTGCGCTTCAACTCTCTGCTCCAGCCATTCATCTTTTCCACACAGAGAGAAAGCTTACATTAGAGCCGTATACTGAATGATGTAGGAGTGTTTGAAGTTTGGATGTAATGATTTCTGCTTAAAAATGCAAACTTTTGATGACACTGTAGCCTTCAGCATCACTTGCATCCTTTTCCAAACTTGTTCTAAAAGAAAACACAAGACAAGCTTTGTGAATTTCCTCTGTTGAATACTAGTCCTTGAAATGGGAAACATATTGTACTTCAGATGGTTTTACTTAAATAGCTTTTGCAGGATCAACATTTGCCTTTTTGTAAAGACTAAGGTTGAAAAATTAATGCTGCAAACCAAACAGCCTTATTGTTTACTTTAATGCTTTTGGGTTAATGCATTTCAGAAGTACAAAAGTGCTTGGTTAATATACTTATCACTATTACAATTGTGATTTTTTTAAAAAAACAAGTAAAAGCAAATATTATTCTCCCAACCAAGTCTTCTTTCCCAGAATATGGAAATCTCTGCTTAATTAGGGAGTCAAAGGGGTGGGGGAGATGGATCTGTCATTTTGGAATTTCATCTCAGTAATTAGAACTTTTGCTAAGGCAGTAAAGAACATGCTCCTAATGGTTTCGTCTGTTTTTTAAAAAAAGTAATACAGTTTGAAGCACAAACCATTCTAGAATGTGGTTCAGGCTTGGCTACTTCACTTCCATAAATAATAAAAAATATATCCCCAAAGACACAAGTATTGTGAGAGATCTGAGTGGGCGTGGGACTCAAATTCCAACTAGAGCTAAACTTGTGAATTTCTCTCAATCCAACACCTTGAATCCCATGTCGACCTGGCTCGATTAAAAAAAAAAACCAACATCAATTTTAAAATAAAAACCCCAATACACTATTAACCTGTGATCCAATAATTAATGAGTTAGTTGAAACTGACATGTGAAATTTAGACACCTTCCACTGTTTTTTTTTTAGCCTTCCCTTGCTCACTTACACTTACCAAGTCCCTGTGCTACAATGATGGCGGAAGCAACAGTTGACAGAATATGCTGTTCTATGCTGTTCTTAAAGGCACTCTCATGGATTTGATGTGGAGCCCTTTCTCATGATCATGTGAGATGGCTTGAGGGCGGGCGGGGAAGGCAGCAGAAGCTCACCTTCCCTACAAATGATCCTGGTGGGGGGTCTGGGCATGCAGATCGTGCACCCACACAGTCCGTAGCTGCCATGGGCAGTGAGGTTGTGTGGGGGTCAGGATGCATAATTCTTGGGAATAATCCCCGGGAATCCCACAATGTACCCTTTGAGTGCACGGTGCATTGTGGGGATCTTCCCAGTGATGGGACATCCATCAGTGCTTCAGTTCTGTCACTGAAATACAGTCAGGGAAATGGGGTTAAAGGAGTGCTCGCTCCCTTGACCTCATTTAAGACCCTGCTTCGTAGCTGGGTTTGCTGCCGAGGTGCTGGAGGGAGTTGGTCGGCTCCTGGTGGTCCCCATGGGCAGCCAGGTCCAGGCTTAGCCGCCCTAGCCCATACTTGGCTGCTCCTGAGAACAGCCTTGTAGTATCCATTGCAGGTGCTCATTGATCCAGCACTGTCACTCGAGGCTCAAGTGGCCTCTGTGGCTCAGAGCGTCTTTTATCAGCTTTTATTTGGAGACCCTCTTCCGGGTGCCCCTGCCAAACGAAGTAAGGCTGGTTACTACCAGGGAGAGGGCCTTTTCGGTGGTTGCAGCCTGTTTATGGAATAGCCTCCCCAGTGAGGTTCACCTGGCTTCATCACTTTGTTCTTTTAGACACCAGATAAAGAAATTTTTTGTTCACCCAGGCCTTTTAAATTTTGGTTTTCAGATTTGATCTTATTTTTAACTAATTTTAAAATGAGTTTTTGAGCTGCTTTGTATTGTATTTTGTATTTTCTATTCACCATTTTTGTGTTATGTTTTAATCCTCTGTTGTGAGCCTCCCAGAGGATTATCTTACAGTAAGGGGAATATTTTACAGTAGACTATGCTCACATGCAGTCACCCATCCAAATGCAAACTGAGACAAAACCTGCTTAGCAAATAGGACAATTCATGCTTACTACCACAAGAACAGCTTAATCCCATCAAACCCACTTAAGCTTTGAATGTCTGCACAGAAAAAATCCACCTTCTGTATTTCTACCTGCCATTGAGCTGTTAATGATACAAAACCATTTTCAGCATACCACATGGCAAATTTCAGGTGACCCTCAGGTGTGTGTTTGCGCACACACACACGAAATGGTTCCTACTTGCACCAACGAACATTTTGATGGGGCTCAGTTTTTAAGAACTTATGACTGGCAGATATTCAACAAGTGAAGCTTTCCCCATCCTTGCATCTCCATATAAGATTTAAAAAACCCTTATGTTACTGAAGTTCTACATGTAAAACAACTATTAAGGCATAAGGATATTCTCAGGAAAATTATCAAAATAGGTGGGAAGAGACTTGGTATTTCTGACTGTACCAAATCAGATTGGGGTGATTGCAGCATCCAATATTAAACCCATCATACAAAACATTTTCTTAGTAGTGCATTTTAAATGTGAACAACAGCTGGAAGACGCCTACAGCTGCTTCACTAAATGACACTGAAGACCTCATTAGCAGAATATTTATGAACCAAATGCCATTCACTTACTCTTAAAAGTGTATCTAACAGTTAATCGCTTCAAGTCATTTCCCAATAACTAAAGGGATACAAAATATTTATACTAAAAGCTAATCAGACAGCTTTATCCCCACAGTAAAGCTTCTGTCTCCTGTATATACTTAAAAAGAATGTCGTTAGTTTTGATCTTGAGGCACTTAAAGGTTATAACTAATTTCAGCTAGAATGAAGACTTGGTTGCAAGCAGAAAGAAAATGACACAATAACAAATCAGCAGAAAGAAGGAAAGGCATATGTTATCAGGATTTTTGCACATTGAAATGTACATTTTTATTTATTTCAATTTACAGCCTACTACATCTCTGGAGAAACGCTACTGCATAACAAGTAGACCAGCTGAAATGAACCAAGTATGTATATGAGATGGCATGGCATACATTTTTAATGGCACGTTCTCTTCTAAACCCAAGAGCTTCTTTCCTGGGAGTCATCAATTGTAGAATAATGTTGGTTTAATCAGGTGTCTAGTTTAGACTTTGTCATCAGGGCAATATATTTTTCATGCATGCATTGGCCCATCCTAGCATCTGTATTCTGGATTAATTTAAGTCTCCAAGAAGTCTTTCAAGGCTATGTATAAGACACTGCAGTGATCAAAGGTCACCACTGCATGGAAAATGGTGGCAAGGTTATCATTCTTGTCAAATACGGTATATAATCTTGACAATCCAGGCAATCTTTTCTCACAGTACAAGAAAAGATGAGTTTTCAATAAGTCTGTCACAGGTCTTCATGATAACCTTGAAAGGGAAGTCGAATGTCTGTGGCAGACAGTAAAGAGGCAGGCCTTGCTCAGTTATGGTCCTCTGGCAGGGGTTTACCTTGTAGCCACAGATATGCATCTCTCCTTTAGTGATCACTTTGAGGACACTGGACTCTGCCAGCTCAATTTTGGTATTGTGTGAAGAAGGCTCAGTCCCACTTTGTCCCAATGTATTTGGTGCCTTTGAGCAGATCATTTGTAGAACATAAATTTGATATATTGAGAGGACTGTTGTGAAGGAAAACATAATAAAGGGTTGAAAGAACTAACACATTATAGGTTCTATAAATGGTTAGTAAGATAGCTAACAGGACCTGCTCTCCCCTACATGTTGGGATCCTCCCCCCCCCCATGGGAGACAGAGGTGCAAATTATCTAACAACGCTTCACTTTTCCAAGTTTCGGGTTGTGTTTGCCCGGGCTTGCTTAAATGTGCTGCCTTCCTCTCTTTTGGAAAGGCGGTTTTGCTAAGGATTCTTCAGCTATGGTTTTCTGCCCCTGTGGTTCTGGCCTCCTGGAAACTGTTACCCATGTTCTGCTATATTGTTCTTTATATCGAAGTGTCAGAAAAGAACTTATTTCTCCCCTGTTAGTTAGATTTCCTGGAAGGTATGAGCTTTTTTATATACAATATTGTCTTGCGGATACAAGCTGTGAGATCACAAAAGTGGTGGCCAAATTTTTTTATATTGCTATGAGATTAAGGTCTCAATTTTAGGAGCTGTTTTACTGTTTTTAAAGTAATCTATCCTGGATGCTTGTATACTGCTTCATTGTGTGTTATTATCAGTTACTATTTGTGTATATTAGTTATATTTGTTATTCTGATTTTTATCTCTTGGCTGGCCAACGGCTGTAATAAAAATTGATTGATAGTAAGATGACAAATTTAGCAAAGTGAGGAAACCCTGGAGAAATTTGACAATTTGACTGAAATACTTTGAATCTGTCTTAACATTTCTACAGATCTCTTCACTCAAGCAGGATTCTGCTTGAGGTATGTCCCCACTTGGAGGGATGTTCCCACTTCCAAGAAACGTTTCTAGTTTATTGAAACTCTTTTGGCTTCGCTCAAAATACCACACTGAAGAGGTACTCTCACATTTGCTTTGAATTTCATTTTAGCAGACTCATTCATCTTCTCTTCTTTAGGTTATGTTTAGTGACAGCTCTAAGCATAATGGCCAGGACACAAGTCCCACCCCTCCCATGCTTACGTGAAAAGCGCTTTAACATGTGCATGGGGATGATATGTGCATGCTAACTGGGACAATAGTAATTTTCTTCCAATAGCAGTCACTTGATTTTGTGGGGTGCTGCTCCAGAAGACCTTGAATAGAAGGGGAGTTTTGTGGGGCCTGGCTATTAATCACTAGAGTGGTCATTGGAAAATCCCCACACACAAGCAAAAAAAACTTACTGTGAATTTTGGATCCTGCCCATTAATGCCACTAGATTTTTTTTTAAGTGCTTCCAGAGTTATTTTTTAGGAGAGGAGATTTATGAAGCAAAATGTTTATGAATTCATATTAACTGTACACATTATGGCATACTCTCTTCCACCCACCCCCCCATAGTGGTTATCAACATTATAACCTACCATAAACAGCCAAAATGGAAGTATTTAGATTTTTGGGGGGGGAAATTCAGCTATACTTCCCTTGATTACAAACTGCATAACCAGGGAAGATTTTGATTTGGAGCAGAATCCATATATAGTGTTTCCTTTGCCACCTCATTTTAAAGAAAGATTTCTCATAAAATCATAGAGTTGGAGGGTGTTTTGTAGAGTATCTAATCTAACCCTCTACTCAGTACAGGAAATGCACGTCCACAACAGATGGCTGTCTAGCATCTTAGCAAGGAAACATGCCCTCTCCTCCAGGCAGGTAATTGATTCCATTGGCAAAGTGCTCTTAACTTTAACACTCTTTTTCTAATGTTCTACCAAATCTACCCTCCTGTAACTTAAGCTCATCAAATCGAGTCCTGCCTTCTGGGGCAGAAGAGGGGGGAAAAAATATTTGCACTCTTCTGTGTGACAGCCAGCTCTTTGAGGAATGCTACTATTTGAATGCTACTATTTGAAGAATGCTACTATGCTACTACTATGAATGCTACTCAGTCTTCTATTTTCCAGCTAAACATATCCAGTTTCTTCAGTCTTTCTTCACAGGACTTCTTCTCCAGACCCCTGCCTTAGAGCAAAATGCTATACCTTTTATGCTACAACAAAAATGAATATTTCCCAGGTTGCTCTGTGTCAAAAATTAGCTCATTGGAATACGCAGTGTTGATCAATTTGCAGCACCTAGATTCCGTGTGGAGAAGATGTCTATGGGGATAATGCTGGGACGAATTACAGTTCCTAAATGTTTGCGGGCCTTCCCAGCCAAGCCTGTGGGCTCCCACTTATGTAGAAGAGCAGGAAATATCAGGAACTGTATAGAGATGGCCTTCTCTGTGTGGCACCAAGGGGTACTACAGATTGGGACGCTCTGATGAACAGCCCTAATAAAATGATTTGATTTCTACTTGTTCTAAATGACCTCGTTCAAAATAGCTGTTAATAATAGAAGAAAAGTTCCCACACAAACACAGTTATTTCAGCAATATATATATTACTTCTTCTGGAAATAGCTTTTGAAATACTTTCTTGTAAGATTATTTTGTTCACTACGAATTAGTTTTGGAATCAAAATTAGTTGGGCTTGTTTCAACACATTTGGGACTGTTCCTCCCTTCGCCCTTTCACCCAAACTACTTTGCCTACCATGCTGTTAAGGAATAGAGCTGATTCACTAGCTAATAATACTCAGAAAGACAAGAACAGATTGTCTACTGTTCTTGGGCATGAAGGTCAGGACGTGTCATGCAAAGACTGGCGAGCAGAATATAAGGCTGGATATACAACTGCATTCTGCTACGGTTATATGAGTTGATTTAAAATGCTAAACCATATGGTTTTAAAATATGAGGGACTACACTGGGAGATAGTTGAGGTAGAGTGACAGTAGGATGATCTTGCCCAGCTGTATCGAGTATACTAAAAATACTGACCTAAAAAGAAAATAAGGGAAAATGTATTTCAGCAAACAAAATACTCCTTTAAAATTCCATTTTTCTGTACTTAATTGGGAAGAGAGTTTTCATATTCCACTGGGTGAAAATTAAATACATGGATGCAAAAAAATAATTATTTCCTCCCAGTTTTAGAATACCAGTATTCTGTAACCACAGATAGCCCAAGACATTTTGGTGCCTGAGACAGAACATCCAAATGTCTTGCCATGGTGGAGTATATACCAGGCATGTGCAGAAAACCGGCCAGGCCCAGCTTGGTTTTGGTACCAGTCGAACTGGACACGATCCAGTTTGACCACTGAACCAGCTCAAGCCGGCTTGGAACTCTACTAGGTAAAGGAGTGAGGATTCCCCTTTACCAGATAAGGGGCAGGGGCAGGGGCTTCCCTAAATATAGAAGTGGCGGGAGAGGAGTAATTTAGTACTAGCAGTGGTCACACAAATGGCCTCTGCGCATGTGCAGAGTTCACTAAAATGCCCCCCTCACGTGTGTAGAGGTCTGAACCAGGCCAAAGAAGGCCTGAACCGGGCCACTGCTGTCCTGGGCTACTCTGTGGGAGACCAACAGGGGTGGGGGGAACCACCACTACTCCCCTGCCACAGCCACAGCCACTGCCACAGCCGCCACTGTAAATACTAAATTACTCCCCTCCCTCTAGGTTTAGGGAGGTCCCTGCCCCTTTACTGGTAAAGGGGAATCCTCACTGGATTCCCACAGTAGAGTTCTGAGCTGGCTCAGTTCAAACCAGGTCCGGTTTAGTTCAAACGGACTGGTTGAGGCTGGTCCAGTTCAACCCTGAACCTGTCAAAATGGGGCAGTTCAACACTGAGCTTGGCATGGTACCTCCAAAATATTCAGCCTGAGGTGGGCAGGGTCTCAAAGCTGGAAGGAGATGAGGTGCCATCTGGCCTAATGCTAAGTTCAATCTATGTGTATGTCATGCATTTCAACGAGCTTAAAGTTTGGAAGGCAAGCACAGAAATACCACAGGCAGCCCTGTACCTCGGTCAAAACAGCTTTGAAAAAAGCAGCTTTGCTTGCTCCAATGAGATCTCTCCTACGTATGCCCAGAGGATTTGTGGAAGGGGTAAGACAAATAATGGCTAGTGACTGCAAATAATGGCTAGTGCCTAAGCCAAGCCGATATTTTGGCTGCTGAGCATAGCCCATGCCTAAATCTACTCCTCATGTTGGAATGCTTTGTTCTGCAAAGAAGAACAGAGCTAAGAAGTCCTTTGTAGCTTTGTGCCCTTATATGGTACACACATTAAAAGCCTGGGAATATGTCACACTGTATATGAAATAATGAGAAGTGCAGGCATTTGTGTATGTGAACCTAATATAAGCATTGACCCTGGAGCTATAGTGATAAAGAAAGCAATGCACAATATACAGCATAATAAAAGACGTACAGGCTGTGTAGCTAAGTGTGTTTTCATCATTAGAATTTATTTCAAGAGGTGGTAGAGCTTGGTACAACAAAAGTAGGAATGGTTACATGGAAACAGTGAACGATAACTGCACAATTGCATTCAAGCAAGCATTACGTGGATTCATGAAGGACCTATGCATAGGTCTCCCCTACGCAAATAATTCGGAAAACAAGCCCATATCTAGAAAATGCCCCTGACCAGCTAATTGGCAGAAGCTCTGTGTGTGTGTGTGTGTGTGTGTGTGTGTGTGTGTGTGTGTGTGAGAGAGAGAGAGAGAGAGAGAGAGAGAGAGAGAGAGAGGACACACAGCAGCCACATTTACACATAACACAGAACCACCATGGCCCACCCTCCCCTGCTCTCCTGTCCAAATTCGGACGTCCTGGACAGCTTCCTCCCTGCTCTCAGCGAGACTGTAGAGAAGAGGGGGATCTGGCTGCCAGGGCTTCCTTCTTGAATGAAGGTCAGCCCCGGCAACCAATAGTAGCCAGAGCAAGGGAGGAGCTTCCTCCTTCAATTCTGGTTGCAAAGCAACCAGGCTGTGGTGCCATGTTCAGGTGTAACTCTGGCATCACAGAACTGGAGGTCCAGGTGGCAAACCTCACTACAGACTGAAAGTAAAAATCACTGTCCGGGGAAGGAAACCGTAAGTCTATTGTCTGCCATAACTGCAGTTGCCCGCATTCAGACATTTGGAAATTGAAAACGGAAGCATCTTCACCTCTGGCTTTATGTTATGTGCTAATGCAGCCAGCATTATTCTCAGTTGCTTCTGAAGACGTTTTCTGTAGTGTTTGGTAATAACTACCCAGGACCTAGCTAGGACAGAGTCATTGGCTGACATCTTGTGTGCACTTTGAAGGGCTGCAGGGACATGGCAGCTCAGCAATATATTTCCAGTTTTACAGACCACTTCTGAAGTGAGGTGGGCACTCTGAACCCTAAGGTTTCTTTCACAACAGTGTGCATGAAAGGGTTGCCCAAGGGCTCCCATCATCTCCCCACAGTCTCTTGATGCATGCCCATTCATTAGCCAGGATGTCACCCAGTGATAGGCAGAGCTGCCCAGAGCACACAACCAGGGTGTTAGGCACAGCAGAGGTAGAGGAAGAAAAGTCGTATTCTTTTTTCTGACAAGCAGCAAAGAATAGGCGGTCTTCTTTTTATTTGTTAGAGACCAGAAACTGCCTGCCTTCCCACCTCCGTGTTGGTTTGACCTTTTGAAATCCATTTGTGGGACAAACATCAAGTGCTCTGTTCCAGAAACAGAACTAACATTTTTGCTCAAGAACTGGGCAAACATTTGAGTGTGGGATGGATATTTAAAAGTCTGACTAGGGACAAGCACTGCTGTGGATAAAGGCAATATAACAGGCTAGGATCAAAGTTGTTTTGATTTATTGGGTAGGCCTTAGAACCGTGGATGATGGTGGGTAGGGGAAAGGAGCTGGAAGTCACCTGGTCGCGAGAAACACCATATACCTGGGTCCAATTTTATCGCTCACAGCATAGGAAGAGCAACTGCCTGCAAAATGAAATACTCCTCCTTCCATCACTAGGTGATTGACGGTTCTAGGCTTTCCCTGCTTTGCCTCCCCTTCTTCATGTTTTGCAACTCAGTCTCCGCTATGTTATGGTCTAACTCCCCAGAGTCTAGTAAAATGCAAACATCACCATACCAGAAACAAATTTCACTGGGGGTGGGGTTGAAAAAATGAGAAAGAGAAGACTAGGGTGGCCAGCTGTCCTCTTTTATCCCATACAGTCCTCTGTCTTAAAGGACTGTCTGGAATTTGTTCAATTGGCTTTCTCCCCCCCCCCCCAGGATCTGTCTGGGAGGGTGATGGGTGGGCAGGCAGACGGGCAGGCTGCTAGACAGAAGAGTCAAGGGAGATGTGAATCAGAGCTGGACCAGCAGCAGCAGCAGCCAGAGAAGGAGCACAGCAACCATCAGCAGGGCACATAGCTCACCACCATCTGGGCCAATGTGTCCTTCACCCCTTGCTCAGTCTGGCACTTGTCCTCCAGGATTGCCTTGGCTGAGGAGTCTGGGAGGCTCCTGCCTCTCCTCCTCCTTCCCACCTCCTTCTCATTTATAGATTGCATGGTGCTGGTCAGCCTTGGTGCAATCTCCCTCTGGGCGCCAGCAGCAGCTTCCCTTGGGTCTCCCTCCCTCACCTAGGACTTCTTCCCCCTGTCCCAAGCTCAACTTCACTGATGCTTGGGTCCCTGTGGCTGGTTGGGAGGTGCAAAAAGGGTCACCTGGTGAGCAATTGCTGCTTTTCACCCACTTGTGCAACAGGTCCTTGGTGACGAAAACCCAAGTGGCAGCGGAAGAGTTCTACTCTGGAAGCAGCAACAGACATGCACCTGCTGGTTGGGTCTCATTGGCATTAGGGTTGGGGAAGATGAAAGGAAATAATTATCCTCACAAGTCATCATTGACTTATGGAACTGCCTGCCACAAGCTGTGGTGGTGGCAAGAGCCCCCTTGGATGGCTCTAAAGTACAATGAATGGAGGAGAAGAGGCTGACAATGGCTGAGTCCCATGGTACCTGGGAATGGAGCCTCTTGTTCAGAGGCAGTCTGCCACTAAATACTGATTACTGTTTTTCTCTTGTAATTGTCTTATTTCTAAATGTACATCTATACATATAAATCAGCATGTGCAAATTTGTCTTTTTGTCTTCTTTTGGAAAGCTGTGTGTCCTTTTTTTTCAGCATACCTGGCCAATCTAGAGAAAACCTGCTTGTTGAAGCTGGCCAAAGTAGTGAGGAAGAGCAGCACAAGAACAAATAGAGAGCAAAGGAAAAAGAGATACATGTTTGTTTGCTATATCCCTACTAGTTATACCTTGTCACATATCAATGGGAGGAGGCAGCACTGACAAAAATGGTGGGTAGACTCGGCCTACCTGGGCCCATGTCACCTGGGCTCACCCTGTCTTTCCCTGCTGAAAACAGGACTATGTGCATTGCTACATAAAAAAAAAAAATCTGTAGCAAACTAACTGTTGGGATATGCAACAGCTGCAGCCTAACTTGCTGTTTATTGTTTGCATGTAATCTGCTATGAAGCCAGAGGGGGCACTGTAGCTTCCTTAGTACTGGTTGGGCTAGCTAGGAATTTTTGTATTCTCCTTCCTGTTTGTTCCTGTATGTGCCAGCAAGTTCTGATCTCTAAGTGCCTCTCTTGTTTGTTGCACAAGTAAAGTTATCTCAAACCATTCTCTGGTGTTTGTTCTGAAAAACAAGCGGACAGCTCACATTCTGCAACACTAACCCTCATTCTCCACCATAAGAAAAGCTGTATGTGTATAAATTACATACAATAAACACATTCCCTTCTCTTGGTAGGAAGCCAATGAACTTTTTGTTTGGGGTGGGAGGGGTGGGGGTCACACCTAATGACATTGTTCCCTTTTCCAGTTTGAACTGCTGCCAATTATTTCATTTTTTAAGTGGCCTCTATAGTGTCCCTCCCAGTGGCTGTTACTGGTGTCTCCCTTGTGTTTCTTTTTCAGTTGTGAGGCCCTTTGGAAACACTGCAGGTCAGTCCTACGTATGGCAGGGCAATTGTCATCAAATGAGAGAGGTCACATCAAGATGAACCGGTAAAATTAGAGGCATATCAGAGACCTCTAACTTATAGGATCTGATGCACTTTCAGGGCTTTCTCCCAAGCTCTATAGTAGGCATAATGCTTCAGGCTGTGCTGATGTCTTGCCAGTCCTCGCAGCTGATAGGGGCCAATGCCAGATATTAATTTCATATGGCTGGCTTTCTGAAGGTGTCGTTAGATAAAAGTAACATGCCTTTTTCCAATACATTTTGCATGATGTCAGTTATGTACTACAGTGCCAAACTGGAAACACAAGAGGCTGCTGTCTGGATGTTACCCAGAAGCCAGAACCAGGTACTCAAGGTAAAACAGGGTTAATTAGCTGGATTAAGAGCAGAGGAAGGCTGAATACAGAATGGGACTCAGTTACACAGCACCTTAGGACTAATACTGTGACAACATGTATGCTCAGTGGTGTTTGTATTTGCTAAAGATCATAATGTGCTAAGAGCCCTGTTAGAGAGCTCAGGAGGTAAGATTTCTTTATGTGCCACAGCTACAGCAGAAGAGGATGGGTAAAGGAGCACTGCTAATTAATATTGTCTGGAGACATGGTGTTAAATTTCCAAATAAAGTGGTTTATTTAGGAAATCCATCAGGGAGATAGATTGAGACCTATGTGCCTCATTGCTACCTACATACAGGAAGAGGGGAGGGAGAAGAAGGAAGTCTGTCTCTCCAGGTGAGAGAATAAACCTGAAACTATCAGTCTAATGAGAGCAGAGAAAGCATGGTCAGGGGGAATACCCTTACTGGCTATCTTTACCCCTAATGCCCCTAGTGGTCAATAGAGTTGCTGGTGCTAAGAGTTGATACCATCAGGAGCAGCATCACCAACAAAATCAGACCAGGGATTCATCTAGTTCTGCCTCCCATTTCCCACAGTGGCCCACCAGATGCTTCCAGGAAGCCCACAAGCAAAGTGTGAAGGCAACATCTCTCCCCTGCCGTAGCTATGCAGCAAATGCTATTCAATGGCCCCTGAATCTAAGGCAAAGTTCTCAAACCGAGGCCCTCCAATTCTTTTTGGACTACAACTCCCATCATCCCCATTCACAATAGCTAATGGCCAGGGATGATGGGAGTCAGCCAATATTGGCAGAAGGGCTGCAGCAGACCCCTGATCTAGCGGTTCCACTCAGCATCATGACAAATAGCTTCATGCATTTGTATAATACCGCCTTAACAGCATCTGAACTGATCACTACATCGTGTGAAAGTGAATTACATAAACAGGCACCTCTCCAAAAGGTTGGGAACATGTACTCCAGGGAGCTGTAGGTCAGCTGCGACTCCCTAGTTCATATCCTTCAGATGTCATGGCATGTTTGGAGAAACCCATTCCACTCCTCACACTTGATGGTGCTTAGTAATGCGAACACTAGTGCATAATAGCAGGCTGTGTAAGTGTAAATTAGCCCTCACGTAGCCCCTGCTTGCTGGCAAAGTGTTTCAGGGCTGGAAAATGGAAAGTTAGAGCCATGTTAAACAGCCTGCTTGAAAAGCACAAGACCTGATCCACAGAGATGAGAAGGTCAGCCCCAGTCTCCTCACGTACACCAGTACTCTATCCCAGCAGACTAAACTGTTCCAGAATAATTTCAGGATAATCTTTAATAATCACACCTATTAAGACTAATAATTATCCACTTTGTGGATAAGCCACCTAACGGCGCAGCAAAGAAATGCTTGACTAACAAGCAGAAGGTTGCGGATTCAAATCCCCGCTGGTTCCATGACATAGGAAGATGCTGAAAGGCATCATCTCATACTGCATGGGAGGAGGCAATGGCAAACCCCTCCTGTATTCTACCAAAAGAAAACCGCAGGGCTCTGTGGGTGCCAGGAGTTGACGGCACATGTCATCGTGCCAGGAGTTGACGTCATCAACTTGACGGCACATGTCACCTTTTATTTGTAGATAATTTGTTTTATACCTTAACCTTATTTATTATCTTTTAGTGAAGGCTACTGGGTAATTAAGGTAAATGGAAATTCTACCTTGTAAAAGGTCTCTGCAATGTGTAATCTAAGATGAAATGCATACATGGTTTACTACATTGCAGATGGAAACTTTTCATTATGATTGTTTTTGTTTTTATAACTTGTTCTTTTCCGGTCTAGACGTACTTTAGTTTATGTCCTTGATTCCCAGCAGTTTCTACAACTGAGAGTTATATCTATGCAAAAAAGAGAAGAATGGAATAAAGTTTTATAATACTGAAAACCAACACACTCCTAGACATTTAGATATTTTCTGTCAAAAATCACCGTTAAAATAGCACAGCTGTCTGCTGATAGCTACTTAGTATACTTCTGGCCCACCCACTGAATTTGTGTTCTATTGAGGGTCTGAAACACTAGCAGACCCCAGATTCTGCCAGGCTCCATCTGGTTTGTTTATTTATTATTATTATTATTATTATTATTATTATTATTAAGAGCGACTGGCTAAAGGTTGCCCCAGTGAGCAGCCGGCTGCATGGGGATTAGATCCCATGTCTCTCCAGGATCCAGCACACTGACCACTAGTTCTGGCCACCACACTTTTGAGATACCAACCTTTAAAGGGGTTAAACAGGGCTGGATATTAGCACCATTATTATTTAATTTTTACATAAATTCTTTAGTTGCCCATTTAGATAATCTATATCCTCATCCCCCAAGGTTGGCTAAAAAGCATCTCACAATTTTATTATATGTGGATTATGCCATAATCCTTTCCCAGACACAGACTGCTTTGAAAAGAACTTTGCACTGTTTAGTCCTTTACTGCCATGAGCACTTGCTGGAGATCAATTATACTGAAACTAGGATATTAACTTTTGCAAAAAAAACCCCAAAGCTATATAATTGCTAAATGGACACAAGTTAGAGTAGGTCAAATGCTTTACATAATACCTTGGAGTAATTTTTCAGGCTTCAGTAAGGTGGAGCACCCAGTTGGGAGTATGTGACTCAAAATGTTCAGAGATCTGCAACATCTATCCAATCTTTTTATTGGATAGGGGAGCTCTGTTCATCCCGGCTGCAATCAAACTGTATCTGTGTAAGATAAAGATGCAACTTCTGTATGGAGTCAAACTAGGTCTTTATACCAACTTGGCAAAGTTAGAAGCTGTGCAAGCTAAATTCCTAAGGTTCATATTTCAAGTAGCACATTGTGTGCCAAATTTCATGCTCAGCTTAGAGGCCGGAATACCCAAGGTAGAGTCCAGCCTTTGGACCAGTATTTTTGACTTTTGGTTAAAAATTTTAAGCTTTAGGACTAGCACCCCTGGTTATGGTCGACAGCAATTCCTCTTGAATTGGAAAAAAATCATTGGAGGAGAGATTGCATCCATATGGTTTTACTTCAGGTGTGCTTATTTGGATGTGCTACATGCAAGATAAATCAGACAGAGAATATTAGATCTGGACCACCAAACAAACTGGCATCTTATTCCTAAGAACGTTTTCTTAGGTGGCCAACTTACCACTGCTAAAAAGCAAAGAGGCACCCAGCAAAATGGCTGTTGCTGGTGTCTGTTAGGGATGTGTGTTTCGTTTCGGATACAAATGGTTTTGTGCACAAAACAGGCCATTTCGGCTGTTTTGTAGCCAAAACAAAACACCCAATGCTCAAAACAGAAAATTTTGTAGCCAAAACAAAACGTCCCTGTTTCGGATACAAAACATTTTGTTGTTTCGGCTGTTTTGGAACTCCATTTTGCAATCGCAAAAAGTCTTTCTTCTTCAGTCTCCATTTTGAGTTTTGACATGTGTTTGAATTTCCCTGCCCTTCCTGCCGACAGATTGGCCAGTGAAAGCATGGGCTGATCTGCTGGCAATTGCCTCCTTATTCCTTTTAAGCAAATTTAAAGGTAAATTTTACCCTCATTGGCTAGTGGGGCAGTGTGCATTTCATTGTTGTTGTTTCACACTGTTGTGTGTAGATCAATTGCATTTCGGGGGGGGGGGGGATGTGCATGACCTTTGGAAATCTGCCTGGTTTTTTCCAAAGCTCTGCTGTTGTTGATGTGTGATGTTGATGTTATTTGGGGTGGATTCGGGGCAGAAAGGAGCCCTGAGGGGAAAAACAGTGGGTTGGGTGGCAGTGCCTCAAGGGGTGCCTGCCACAACCCAGATTCCAAAGGAACAGGGCAAAGGGCTGATTTCTTAGGAATTGTTGAAGTTTACACTTCTTTAAGGTTTTTTCCCCCTAGGGAAAAAAGGAGGTTTCAACAGACCCACAACTCCACCTGGGGGGCACTAGGGTGGCCGGGTGTGAGTGGTGGTGTAGTGCAAATAGGATGCCAACCACCCCCATGGGATGCTAACCCATTGGGTGCTGGGTTCTGTTGTTTCCGAGGTGTTCTGAGTGTAGATTCTCTGGTAGCACATGAGATTTTCAGCGACAAACCATGAATCCACTCTCATATGCTACCAGAGAATCTGAATCTACACTCAAAACATCTCAGAAACAACAGAACCCAGTACCCCATGGGTTAGCAACCCATGGGGGTGGTTGGCACCCTATGTGCTCTACAGCACCACTCGCTCTGGGCCACACTGGTGCCCCCCAAGTACAGGAATTATGGAGGTCCATCATTCCCTATGGGGAAGAACTTCACAGATGTGCAAACTCCATTACATCTTTAAAAATCAGCCCTCTGCCCAATTCCTTTGAAATAATTCTGGCAGCTTTCTTGCCCCCACTGGGCACTACCACCCACCCTACTCTGCTCTGGGCCACCCCTTTCCCCCCAACATGAAGCTATACTTTTGCTGAAACCTCCATTCTTCCCTATGGGAAAAATCCTACACTTCAAAAATTCACCAAAAATCAGCCCTTTGCCGAATTCCTCTGAATTTTGAGTGGTAGTTTCCACCCATTGGGCACTACCACCCTAACCCACTAGTTTTTCCCAGAGGCCATTTGTAAATTGGATTTTGCAATTTCGAACAAAGAACAAAACTGGGCTGTTTCGGATTGGCTGATTTTGAACAAAGAAGAAAATGGGGGTGTTTCGGATACGGGCCAAAAACAAAACAGGAAAAAAACGCAAAACCCTAGTGTCTATCTTATATTACTTTTTAAAATTGTGAGACCTTTGGGGGACAGGGAGCCCAGGGCTCTCAATCCAAACAAGAAATATAAGATAGACACCAGCAATAGCCACTGGAGGGATGCTGTGCTGGGTTTGGATAGGGCCAGTTGCTCTCCCCCTGCTAAATAAAGACAATCACCACTTTTAAAAGGTACCTCTTTGCTCTTTTAGCAGGGGTAAGTTGGCCATCTAAGAAAACATCCTTAGGAATAAGACTCCGCCCTGTTTGGTGGTCAAGATCTAATATTCTCTGTCTGATTTATCTTGCATGTAGCCCATCCTTACTTATATCTATGTAAACCGCTTTGAGGACTTTGGTTGAAAAGCAGTATATAAATATTCATCATATTTGTGTTTTCTATGGCTTAGAAAATGAGGTATCTGGCTTAAAACAGCTAGGTACCTCATTCAGATCATGATCCCAAAATATCACAGAGCCCTGACACTAGCGTGCTTTAATATTCTTCATACTGCAGTATTGGAAGGGAGAGACAATATACGGAGAGACCGTATACTGAGCATCTTTTCTCTTGTAGTTCAGGGGTCGTAGAAACACCAGCCCATGTATTACTTTACTGTAATTTATACAGAGACCTCTGCCATGACCATACTGTATCTTCTTTAACAAACTTCCCATGCCATTTGGATTCCTTCTATTTAAGTTACTTGCTGTCTAAGCAGAATGATAGGCTCTCTTCCAGAGTAGCCAAGTTTTGCCTTATTGCAAGTAGGGTTCACCATGAGGTGACCTCTACTCTTATGTGATGGTGGGTTTGAAGCTAACTTTAGTGGGGTAACACCAGACAATGTTGATTATTAGTTATTAGTCCAACCACTCAGCACTTAAATTAATGGGATAGATTAGTGAGTTAAGATAGATGTGTAGCTAGGCAGATTAGTATGATTGGATGGGCATGGGTAATTCGTAAACTGTTACTTATCTTCAAACTGTATTACATGTAGAGCTGATTTCTTGGCTAAATTTCCAATTATGTTTTAACTATGCTAGCATATTATTTGACATGCATGGAACTTTTAATTAACTTGTTGTTATACTATTTCTGGTCAATGACTGTAATAGGTAACAATGAAGAGCACTATTCCACATAGGCTTTCAGATTTCTCAAGACTCCATCCATAACCTGCCAGGGTCAACATTGGCTCATTCCACTGATTCCACCCAGGAAACAGCATTTTTAAGATCCAAAGTCAGCAACCCTACTTGCTGACAAGATAAAGAACATCCTCACTTCATCTTGTTTAGGATAATACTTCCCCCCTTCCTTGTAAATCATCCAAGTTTTGTTACAGAATAAAATACAGAAAAGAGAAAAGGTTTTTAATGATTTACAGTAAGTGTTCTCAGCCCAGACAATCTCCTAAGGCTACTTTCCTCACCACTCTACAACTCCATGCAAAAGAAGAGGGATTAAGATCACTACATAATTTTTGGTAAATAAATCATACACCATCGTTTTCTGCCTTCACAGAAACTTCCTCTGAATTGTGGGAAAGCAAAACTGTTTTTATTTCATATGGATTTGTCAGCTTTGGCCAATTTATTTAATTAAATCTCTCCTGCATATATCATTGCTAAGGTGTAAAAGATTATAGATTAGAGCTGAGAGTAGATGAAGTGCATGCTTTGAGAAACTCTTCTTAGCTCATTGCTGGCCAACATACAAACAGGGAGACATAGTGGACCTGCATTATTTATACAAATGCCAACTATTAGACTGCAGTACCTAAGCAGTAAATATGACTAAAAATTCCTTTGCAAGACCTACCATTAGCTGCAGGTTTTAGAATATGGACCACATATTTTAAAAAAACTAAAAACTTATGAATTGTACTAAAAGGTTTCCAATTGGATGCTGGCACTGCAAAACAAAACATTGAGGCTCTACACACGATCAACATGTGGAGCCTAATCAGGCTCAGCGGGGAGAGAGCCTTCCCTGGGTGGCCGGATCAGCTCTGTCATGGAGCTGATGGGGAGGGGGAGGATCAGGGGCTGCCTGGCCCCTAGAACTTCCAGGATGCCCCACGCAAGTGTGCGGGGCATTCTGGGGAGACTCCCGAGGCCGGGAGGATTTTTGCAGCCTCCTAGTCGGGGGTCTACTTGTGTGTCTCCGTGGAGTGGAGCCGCGCCACAGTGGCACACGATCAGTAGAATGGGGTTAGTAGAGCGAGCGCTTCACCAACCTCATTTTAGAGGAGTGGTTCTTAGGTGGAATAGCTGGCAGTGGCAGGGTTGCCAGAACCTAAGGGGTATACTCGTGAGTCAAATGGGCTGTAAGCCAGAATTTGGCTTTTTAAAAGCCAAATCTGGTCACCTAGCGTTGAACCACCGGGCTCGCCTATGAGCCCAGTGGTTCTCACGATGGAGGAAAACCGAGCTAGGCTCCCTTATCTCAGTTTCTCTCCATCGTAAGAATAGCCTCATTGAGTAGAGGCTGTAAAGCCTCACCACAACTATGGAATTAGACTAAAGCTCTCTTCAGACATGATGACATACAAATGTCTGTGCACATATACAGTGCGTGTGTGTGTATACAAGGCACCTCAAAGGCACTTACTGGGAGGCCAGCATGGCACTCCCCTTCCCCTCTCAGCCGCAGCAGTGGCACACAAATGGCCTCCATGTGCAGAGGCCATTTGCGTGTCACTACCACTGCTGGGAGGGTGGGGGAAGCACCATGCAGGCCTTCTGGTAAGCACCTTCTCTTTCAGTTTTAAAGGCATCTCCATTTCACTGCTCTCCTGCTGCCTTTTATTGCCTTTGGAAGCAAATGGGAATCCTCACTGGATTCCCCTTTACAGGCCTCAAATGGACGAACCAGGTTTAGTCCAGTTCAATCACAGACTTGACCCCTTTCATAAGGGCTGGGCTGGTCTTCATTCACACAGGAAGCTGCCATATACTGAGTCAGAGCATTGGTCTATCTAGCCCAGTATTGTCTTCACAGACTGGCAGTGGCTTCTCCAAGGTTGTCAGTCAGGAATCTCTCTCAGTCCTATCTTGGAGAAGCCAGGGAGGGAACCTGGAACCTAGATGCTCTTCCCAGAGCGTCTCCATCCCCCTATGGGGAATATCTTACAGTGCTGATACTTCTAGTCTCCCATTCATGTGCAACCAGGGCAGACCCTGCTTAGCTAAGGGGACAAGTCATGCTTGCTATCACAAACAAGACCAGCTCTCCTCTCCTAATTCGAAGTCCCCTGGTTTGCTGCAGACCAGTTTGATCGTAGACTGGTTTGGCACACACCTAGCTCCTACCACAAGGAGGGAGTCCATCATGGGTTAACTGCCCCAGGGAGGAGGGTGGTGGTAGGGACCCTTTAAAAGCCACCCAGCACTGAAGTGAGGAAAGCTGAGTGCCTACGGTGATTCTTGGGAGTGTCCAGGGGTGGGCGGGGAGTGATGAAGGGAAAGCTGGGCATTTGCTCAGGCATCATGCATGCTGAACAATAATCACATTCTCTAGCTTTCTGGGTACAAACTTATCCTTGGGTCCAGATCAGATTTCTGCCCATTGGAGATGGAGCAACTCAGTCTGCCCTAAAGCAGGAGTTCTGAAAAGAGAGTAAAGCTCAGTGATGGCAATAAATAGGCAATAAATATTTTGCCCCATACTGCCTTTCCCTCAAACCTGAGGATGATGCAGTATAAAAAAGATTCAAACCACACCCAAAATTATTTATTTAAAATATTTACATCCTACCTTTCCTGCATCCAAGGCAGTGTTCGTCACTTTAAAAACAATGGCCAATGTGTTCAGCAGCATCTTGAAGACGCAGCAAGAGCTGTGCTCTTGCAGAGAAGCTGCTGTGGGGCTCTGCTAAATACTGAGTCAATATCCATGCAGTAGGAGGAGGAAGAGATATTAACTGTTCTCCCCTGCCTCAAAAAAATACTTTTTGGCTTTCAGAAATATGACCTTGAAGATTGCACCAAAAAATGTGTTACCTCATTTCCCTGCTGAGTTTTGGCAGAATTGTGCAAATTCTTGTATATTTACAAGAATCACGGCACTCCATAGAAGGTTTGAGATCTTTTGTACTTTTGTATGCAAATATACAGTACTTCAGGCTTGCTCTCTGCAACGCTATCTTTAGTATAAACGGTTTCAGGAAGTACATCTTGCATTTCTTAGAATAAACCCGATAAGAGTGTGAGTGGGAAAAGGTACCGATATAAGAAGAGGTGAGTTCTCTCTTCTTTAGTGCTGTTGCATCAGTCAGAGAGGCTAAAAAGTGCAAAGGAGAGTTCTGGCCACATGTTCTTTCCCTGAAGATAGCAGCAGCACTTGTATCAACAGCAACAGAATATTTGGGAGAAGGCTTCTTTACATCTCATTTGTCTAAGTGAATTGCAGTCTGCTTCCTTCTGACAATGGTGCTAGGGAAATGTAACACTGAGGATTTGTTTGTTTAGAACAACAGATCAAGAGAGAAGGAACCATAGTGCTGGCCTAAAACATTTGATTGCCTGAGGCAGAGTGCTAAATGCCAGCTACATCCCTGTGTTCAAGTCCCTTATGTAGGTGCTACATTACCTCACCAGTATCCCACTCTCTTCTCCTTCTTGCTCTTCTTATGCTGCTACCTGGCTCAGGAGTAGCATGCAATCCTCTGCTCCATCACTTGCTGCACTTGGAAAGGAATATAGTGTAGAAGAGGAAGGCTGGAGGAGAGCGCTAAAGCACCTCCTGGGGGACACTCTGTCCCACCACAAGAGAAGGAAGAGGGCAAGGGGAATGAAGAGAGGGAGGTCAGCAGATGAAGTGAAGCGGTAAGGGCACTTGCCCTGTGGAGCCTTTAAACTCAGTTAGATGTATGTGAGGGACAGAGGTCATTGATACTTAGGGTGAGAAGGAAATATATCTGAGGAATGGATCAGCTTTGCTCCTTTGAGGCACTTTCTTGAGGTAAAGTGGCTTATGGGATGCAGTAAGAGAAACATTCCTGGATTACCCAGTCATGGGGAGAATCTCTCTCTGAATACAGCATCTAGCTTTGTAAACACTCTGCACTCACAGTCAGAGCACAGAAGCAGGTTACAGAACTCTGAGTATATGTACTGTATGCATATGCATATGTGTGTGTACACACATCTATCTATCTATCTATCATGGTTACAGAACTCTGAACGGGCCTTGAGTCTTTGCCCTCTTTGGGAGTAGAACTCACAGTTGAAACATGTTGGTTACTACTATTCAAGTCACACCATGAAGTGTGACTTCTTCCACAAGAGTTTTTACTCAAGTAAATAAAATCAGGTTCCCAAATACACAAGAGCTGCACCAATTGTGAATGATGTATACATGCATTCTTTGGTTCTATATAAATATAGTGAGGGCTGCTCTTTCTGGTCTCAAAGGAATCATCTCATACTGTGCAGGAGATGGGAATGGTAAACCCTTCCTGTATTCTACCAAAGACATCAACAGGGCTCTGGGGTCACCAGGAGTCAACACTGACTTGACGACACACTTTACCTTTCCTTTACTTGTGTATATTAATAGACAAAGCATCAAATATTACACACAATCCTTTCACAGTTGCCACAGTGCATGCATATTTTCTAGTCAGGTTTCTCTGTTAAAGCATAAATTATTGTGGGAAAAGCTCCTCAGAGTTCAACAGAAAAATACTGAGCTCATTCACACAATCAGAAACTGTGTTCTACCCAGGTTTGGAAGTTGTTTGTCCTCCCAATTTTTGTTTGTGTGGAAGCAAGGTAGGAGGAAAACTTGGGTAGCTTTTCCTCCTACCTTGCTTGCTCACAATCATTTTTATCCAGATTTTCCTCCTACCTTGCTTCCACACAACTGAAAATTGGGAGCACACTTTGCTTCCATACCCAGCCAGAACAAAGTTTTTGAATGTGTGAATTACCTCACTGTATGAGTGCTATTTTCTGTTTTCTCAGTAGATGCTAAGACAACTCACTTTAACAGGTCTCTCTAGACCTCATGGCCATAAGAAGCCTGTCCAACCTGAGGTGTTACTGGAAGTTATACAGCAATGGTTTTCAAACTGTGATCTGGAGAACCCTGAGGTTCCTTGGAAACCTATCAGCACTTATCCATCCTTGGAACTTGCTCAGTGATGTGATGAGTAATAGTAGGCAGGTTGCCCAGAAAAGAGCTTGCCCAGCATCACCAGCCTTGACCTGCAATGTGCTGGAGTGCATTCTTCCGGGCTGTTTACACAGAGCAATAATGAACACCAACAGGCCTAGCTAGCACCTCCCATGATCTGAACATGAAACTTTGCATACTCCCCCAAATATTTTGCAGAAGAATCTTGTCAAACTACTTCATTCTGAAAGAGTCCCCAGCAGGTGGAATGTTTGAAAACCAGAGCTTAAATAGTTGTGGCTGTTTGCATCTGTGTCGACAGGAACAAGTGGTTACTGCAATGTGTTCCCTTCTCTGTCTATTGTTCATTAGCTAGATTTATGATCTGCCCAATCATGGGAAATTAACATCGTTCTCTAAATGCCCCACCTCCATTTCCATTTGAAATACTGAGACTATTTAGAGTCAATTTTCAATGCAAGCTCAAGTGGTATCATAGCTGGGATGCTGGCCAGCATATCTAATTGGCCAGTGGGTTTCCAGCAAGATGATATTATGTCAACACATAAGTCAGAATCCAAAAAGCTGAACTCAGCTGCAGTCTCCTTGAATTTGCCAGTGAACAGTGAAGGACAGATTCCTAGGAATTCCTAGGTAGGGTGCCTGGGCTCATTTCCAGTTGGAACTGGCTTTATTTTATAGCAATAATGTTAGTCAGGTAGAGGAACATTTGGCATTGGACATCAGATTCTAGCACAGCAAATTATCTCATTGCACCTTTATTCCAAGAACTCATACACTGAAAATTAGGGATGTGCACATATCAATTTTATATTTTTTTAAAAATTATTCAATTTGTGCCCGAATTGAATCACCCCTGATTTTTGGAGGTCTGTATCTGACCAGCTAGCACAAGGGCAATTTGTTTTGCCCATAAATCTCCTAAAACAGATAGATTTGGGTACAAATCCTTTTGTACCCCAATCTATTCACACAGACAACAGGCGCAGGTTGTGATTCTCTCAGCAGCAGGAAGGGGGTGAAAAGAAATTCTCTTCTCTTTTCCTCAATCAGGAAAGCAGGAACAAAAAGTAGATAATCCTTTCCAGGCAGCAGGCAGGCAAGGCAAAGCAAAGCAAAGCTCCTCTGGCACACTCTCTCTCTCCTTCCGTGAGGCAGAAAGGCAGAATGGTGGCTTCCTGCCTCCTTAATTACATTTGAAAATCCATCTTTTGAACTCCCTTGTCCCTTCTTTGAGCCTCCCCCCAGCCAATGCGGGATCAGTCACCCCTGGCAACACAATATTTGAATGGAAACGAGCCAATCTGGAACCAGGGGGGAATTGCCAGCCAATCGTTGCACACTGTAAGTCACCAATCTGAAGCTTGGGAGGGAGGGATTTTCAAAAGCATCTCCTGACAGAAAATGGACAGAGCAAGAGAGATCACCACAAAATAGCGGTCTGAATCTACAAAATTTTCAGGTCCAAAATCTGGACGATTTGTTTTGGACCTGAATCCGGCCATCTAACACAGGGGTGATTTGTTTTCTCCACAAATTGCCCAAAACAGGTAGATCTGGGTACAAATTGTTTTGTACCCGAATCGATTCACACATCCCTACTGAAAATAGCTTCTGCTAGGACCCTGGGAAGGGGAGCTGTACTGTATCTCAGTCTGTACATGGACACATTGCAGTTCCTTATGTGTTGCTCATCAGTTCCTTATCAGTGAGGAACCACAAAAAAGAGCAAAACCTGCCCAAGGAAATAGGCAGCTTCTGTCATCATTGCAATAATGTGCTTAACAGTATTTATTTTATGTTCCAGTAGGAGTGGCAGTGGTATTTATATACCACCCCACTGACTAGTCCTCAAAGCAATCTACAAAAAGAACATTAAAACCAAAATCTAAAAGAATAAAAGACAAAAATAAACACCTCTAAAACATCAAAATGGCCAATAAGCCAATACAGAGCCAACAGAAGTCAGGATAACTAGCAATTATAAATTAAAAGCTTGCTAGAAGAGGAAGCCTTTAGCCTAAACATATACAAAGAAGTTGCCAGACAGATATCCCCAGGGAGGATTTTCCACAGACCGGGTGGGGGGGGGAACTACTGAAAAGGACATTGTGGGTGGCAGCACCCAGAGTAGATCCTTTAAAGGTGACCTTAAAGAACAGGCAAGAACATAACCAAGAACACAATCATAATCTTAAATCGTAAGTCTATATAGGGCAGAGTAAAAGAGGTGCACTTATGGACACTATTTGGAAAGTGGAGAGATCTGCCTCTGGTGACCTCCAGGCCACCCACTGAGAATCAAGTGTTCACAACCCTGCTGCTTTCAACTGCACAGCTCAATTCTGAATTCTTTGACTTCTGTGATGAAATATTCAGAACTGGCTTTTGTATATGTATCTCTCTCATCATCAGTTTGGTCTACACATGCAGCAGAATAAGTGGAAATGAGTTGATAGAGCAGATGATGCCACTTTCTATTGATGATGAGAACCATTAAATTCTTTACTATTTCCCTCTGTAAAACAAACTCACCTGCAAGAAGAAAACTGGGGCACAGGAGCAGGTTGAGGCAGAACTTCTTTCCCAGATGTGCTGTGTTTGAATTTTTTTTCTAATTGCTGGGATTTTTTTTAACATGAAAAAGCATTAAAATTTCATCCCTCCCCTGCACTCCAAGGTGAAACATACCACTTCATTCTGCGGTATGTACAGACCAACTTTCACAGATGGGAGAGGAAGAAATAGTTTCCTTCTGTAAATATACTGATGAAATATGTCATATACTGTTTTTGAGCTAGAGAAAACAGTGAAGGCAGTGCAACCACCCTGAGCCATTTTTGGAAGGGTGGTATAGAAATCAATCAATCAATCAATCAAATAAAGTATACAATCTCCAAAGTAACATGAGGCCAATTCACAGAGGTCTGTATCAATGTAGCGGGGCTGAAAAGTAGGTTTCAGACTCTTCCTGAGAGATGGCATTTTCAGACAGCACTAATAAAGAACCTGAGTCCTTTGTACTCCCATTATACTCTTCTATATATACATGGTGTAGACAGGTGCAAGTTGGACAAATTGTACACCATCCATCAGCCCACCATATCTCAGTTATCCTCCTTTTGCTGCCTGCTCTGGACTGCACAAATGGTATATAATTTGGTGTCTGCACCAGGCTGCTGCCCTCCCCCCCCCCATGGTACTGGGGAACATAGCATCCTTGTCCTACAAGCTTGTGGACAGCAACTCTTCCTATCTTCTCCAGCAGCAAATGGTGGGAGGGACTTTAGTGATGGCTCTGGCAGGGCCATTTGGGAGAAGCCTGTTGCCTGGTGAGGAGGGCAGGATAAGGCTCTCAGACAATGTAAGTATCCCCTAGAGCAGGGCTGCTCATCTTATATACAAATATAATTGTAATTTCTGCAGGGACATCAAGTGTGACAGAGGCCTAGGCCTATAAGAAAAAAATAGCCCTCTATGATCTAACACTAGAAACATACTCTCCAAAATTTTACAGATGAAAATAGAATAACTTATGTATAAGGCCCCTGCTGCCCATTCACACACTGAGTCTCACTGCCTGTGCACTTTGGATATGAGAGACCCTTTGCTCATCATAGTCCCTAATTTACTACTTGTTACTGGTCCTAATGGCAGCAACAATCACACTCCATCTGTGTTCCATTTGCTCTTTTTATTTCCCCCATATCCACAAGATACTGCAGTGAGAGTGAAGTATTGTCCTGAGCCTCACTTAGCTCCGATGTCTGCATTCTGCAAACCTCATTGGCTATGAAGTGTCATTAAGAAGCCAGTTCTTGTGCTGAACCTCATCAGGGAATATTCTGCTCACATTTTGGCAGAGAAGCAATCATGGGGATACAAGGAGGAAGGATCAAAACAGCTTACTTTTTTTGCTGGGCTTCTTCTTTTCATGACCCCCACCAGTTTAGTGGTGGTGGCTGCAGCAATCTCCCAGTGGGTTCCAACTGGCAGCTGCCCCTTTGAATGAAGCTACATCATCAAATAATATAATCCCCAAGTGTATTCTTCAGTGGGGGGCAGGGGACATTGGCAGCCACTAGCTGGTAGCTGTTGCAAGGACTAGCTGATAGGTTACCAGCAAGTCCTCTTTTTGTCCCCATTTTATCCAGTTTTGGCATCCCTCAGAAATGTTACCTAGCAGTCATAGGAACACAGTCTACATTACCAGAATGTGGGTGAGCACTTGACCCCTGCTTACAGGTCCCTCTAAAGCATTCCTGAAAGGGAGAGGACAGTATACAAACAGGAACGGGATAATTGACTGTTTGGTTCAATTATAATCCAGATTGTTGGGAAGCTTTCGGCATGATTGCTTTACTATGCATCCTGATGGTGAACCCCAGTTATTTGGGGTTACACTCAGTTTGTTAGGAGTGCTCTCACTTTCCTCACCTATAGTAGTAAAACACCATGAGGTGGCCCTGAATCCCAGCTACTGCACCACACACTGCCTGTCAGATTTGTTGACCTTCCAATATTTTCCAGTTGTACATTCCTATATGCATAACCCAAAGCACATAAATTAATGTGAGGCAACTTAGTTCAATTCATTTCAGCTGTGCTGTTTTGAATGGGAAGCTGTCACACCACAGTGAAGCTGCTACCCTTACAGATGGCTATGCTTCCTTGTAGGCATGGACATCTGCACCCATCCCTGGTAATCAGATCAGCACTTTCTACTAATTACCCTTTCAATGCACTCTGAATATCCTCAATTGTTCCCACTAGAAAGCCACTAGGGTTTATTTTCTATTAGCTCTCATAAATATGTGTTTTCTCCAAAGTCGGAGAGAATATATGGGCACATAGGAGCCAAACATACTTTCATGTTCATATTCCAGTCCACTGGTTACAGAGGACAAGGGGGATTATTATAATTATTTTTTAATCTCGCAAAGCAGGGAGCTGTCTCACGGATTCGAAAAACATTTGTGTCCTTATATTATCTGGGAAAACAACACAGGTTTTAAAAATTGCGTTGGGTCATAATCAGAATGACAGTTCACATTCTCATCATAATTATAGTGGCAATTATAGTAAAGTGAACCCCAAGAAAAGCTGATATCTTAAATCCAGCTGATGGAAAAGTAGGTAAGGCTAGACATTTGTTATCAAGCTGAGCGGCTGAAATAAAGTTAATCAGATCTCGTTTATTGTCAAAATTGAGCAGCTGCTCAGTCAGGATATATTTATTCGCTCATCGTATCCAGCACTATGCCACAGTTTAGGTCTACTCTGGGGATTTAGTGACTGCTCACTGCGGAAAGGAAAGATGCTGTGATAAATGTAACATGGGTGGTATTACAAATGCAAATGGTCCTGTGCTCCTTATCAACATCTCCATCTTCCTACTGCCAGTCTGTCCTCAGTGTGCACCTATGAAGCTGCCTTCCATTGAGTTGAGCTACTGATCCATGTAGCCCAATACTGCCTTCTTTGATTTACAGTGGCTCTCCAGGCAGCGGCAGCACAGACCTTCCCCTCCTTCATCTGCTGGGCTGGCTATTAAAAGGGGGAGGGAGAAGAAGAGGAAGTAGTGCACTGGAGATGCTGTATCACAGGCCTACTCAACTTTGGCACTCCTGCAGATATTGGCCTACTACTCCCATCACCCCAGCGATTAGCCACAGTGGCTGGGGATGCTAAGAGCTGTAGTCCAAAAACGGCTGGAGGGCCTCAGTTGAATAGCCCTGCTCTATAGTGTGTCTCCAGTACTCTTTCTTTCTCTACATTTCCTCTTCCATCCCCTCCCCCATTTCATAGCCAGTCCGAGGAGGAGGAGCTGGCGGCGGCAGGCCAGGACTGTTTCATAGGGGTTCTTTGCTGAGTAGTTGCTGTGCTACCATTCAGCAAAGAGCTGTTCTCATAGCTGGGAGGGAGGCAGATGAGGCCGCAAGGGACATGTTAACACCAGAGGTTTACCTAGGTAATTTTGGAGCCTGGACCTATGGAGAGCCCCCCTCCCCTGCAACTTAAGCAGCATCATGCTCGGCTAGGTGACCACACCATGTGGGACAGACTAAAGAGGATTTGAGGGGACCCAGGGGCTGTGGAGGCCCTGGACTTCAGCCCCAAACAAAGGGTTAGAGCACCTCTGGTTACCACCCTTCAGACATTTCAGTAATCTGCTTCTTTAGGCAACTGCCTCATTTCACCTTATGGAAGGCCCATCCCTTTCTCCAGGGTCAGCACCATGCTGACCATGCAAATGGCTTTCATGCATGCCTGGAGGCCATGCGCGTGCCTGCGCTGCACGTGGGTTGCTGAGGGAAGCACTCCAGTAGCAGGAAGCTGTATGGAGGGCCAGGAATGCAGGTAAGGACCTGTGCTACTCACTTTTAAAAGGTACCTGCTCCCTGCTCCCCCACACCACACTAAAACTGCCAAACTGGTTCGTGGGTCGGCTGGACTGGAATGAACTTGTTCACCAAACCACAAACTGGTTCATATTCAAACCAGTGTATGAACTGTGGTTTGTGCACATCCCTAGTCACATAGATCTCTCTTATCATCTGTTTCTGACCCTTTAGCTGAAAATGTCAGGAATTAATTCTGAGAACTTATGTGTGCAAAACATGTGCTCTACCTCAAGCTAGAAGCCACACTGAACTTCTAGACAGTTGGGCCATGGAAGGAGATTTTGACAGAAGTCAAGAAAAGAACTTAAAACAATTGTGCAATCATTTCACTGAAATTCTGACCTATGGATGCCCCCTGGTGAGCTGATCTTCAAAGAAAAGTACCCATATTTAAGAATGGTTGCCACCAAAAGTTCACCTAAAGCAAAATGTGAAGTGAACTTGGAAGTCCTTCCTCAAGTAAAACATCAGAACAATTTTGAGGGAAATTAAAATAATTATATTAAGACTAGTGGACTTTCTCTTGGGATTTCCAAATATCGCTAAATCTGATGTGTGTTAGGCCTATACAATTAGTGACTCAATAAGTTGTAGCCCACCAGCTATAGTGTGGCCTGCCAGATACTTGACAATGCTCTGACTTTTGGTGTTCCAAGCAAGCAGCAAAAACAGCATGGACTGGCACACGTGGTTGGCAAGTTGCATTCAGCTTAGTGAGTCAAAAATTGTGGAGGCCTGCTCTGAGTTCTGTTAGCTCAGTGTGAATGGCTAGGTTACCAATCAGGCAGTAACTGCCTGGAGCAAACAATAAAAATGTATTGTCAGGAAACCACTAGTGGGATCTGAAAACTCTGTAAAGTCCAAATTGGACTTTATGCCACATGGACCATCAGATCTTATGGGAATGCTATCTAAGTGGTACATCACATTATTTGTGCATATGTAGTTCAAATTCCATTCCTGGCTTCTCCAGTTAAAATATTTCATGATGAAGGCCTGGGAAAGATTCTGCCTGAGATTGTACAGAGTTGCTGACAGTCAGAGTATACTGTCCTGGGCTAATAAAACCAGCACTTTGACTTGGTATAAGGCAGCTTCATATCTGGCTGTCCACCCATTATCCACCAGCTTGATTCAGCTCCACATTTGCTTGGCTCTATCCTTTCTATTCTAGACCTTAATCCATCAGGGTTTGGGTTTGGCTCAGTCTGGCCCTGAGTTCTGGTTCCATGTGGCCTGTACAGTTGAAACCAAAAGTTGGAAATCCCAAGAATAGCTCTTAGAAAGTCACTATCAGGAATTCATCTGCTTATAACTCAGCTCTGTAGGAAGTCGTCCAAGTATCTTCAGCTATTCTCACTGTTCTTGCCTGAGCTCTATAGATCTAACTGGCCCCATTCTGCAGCACAGAGTGAAGGCAAAAAAGGAAAGGGGTCATTTCTCTGCTGTACAGCTGTTGCTCAGCTTGAAAGAATTTCCCCTCCTTTTAAGAATGCCAGATCTGTATTCACACTGTTATTCAACACAATGTGTGTGCACAGAAAGAATCCTTTCAGCTGAAAAAAGAATCTTGTGACAATTCTTACATGGAGGTGTACTTTGGAATCAGTATTAATATCAATTTCCTCCTCTGATCCATTGTTTTAGGAGGCCACAAAATTGCTACGATGTTTCAAAGATGGAGCAGAAGTCCAGCTGACTCATACTAAAATGATACATCAGACCAGGAGCAGCAGAACACATTCTATCCTATCTTCACTATAAAGATATAACAAACCCAAGAACGCAGCTTGAGGTGCCAGGTTCAGTAAGCCCCTTGCCCATTTACAAAGGCCGACTAGAGCATAATGATAAAGGGCACATTATGGCAAAATCTTGTCAAGGGGATAAGGGTCTATAAAAGGGTGAAGTATTAAAGACTGGAGGGAGGTGCTATAAAATCTTAGAATATAAGAAACTCCAGGTATAATCCTTAGAATTTCTAGTTTAGGGGTCCTAATTAGCAGAGCTAAGAAAAACTTCTGTCTGGATCCCTGAACCCAACACTTGAGATCTCAAGATGTGAATACATGAATCCAAGATGCTTGCAGGAGTGTAGTGAGAGGAGAGGGGACCCATCTTTGCTCCTCTCCCCTGTGGCCCCTCGGAGTGTGGGAGATAATGAAGAAAATAGCGAGAGGTGGAGCTGGGGGCCCTGAGGAGCTGGGGGACCCTCAGGAGCTGGGGACCCAGGTTCTTTGAACCAGTCTGCTCAATTATAGCTACGCCCCTGTATGCCTGTGTGTGCACAAGGGTTTGCACAAGGGTTTGCACAATTTCCTTTTTGGATTGTAGCTGCTCACACTGTATCAGATTCTGCTCCAGAGACTTTCCTGACAATCATAAGAAACATGACCCACAGCATAGAGGGTTGGAATGGAAGAACAGCTCCCCACAAAATCCTTTAGAACTCACACACAGATTTCCTCTGAAGTAAAAGTAAATTAGATGGACCAGAGATTGACTTGGTACGCAAGAGTTCAAGTATAGAATTTATTTATGAAGAACAAGGATGAGTCTGCTGAAAATATTTGGCATTTCCTAGTTGATAATGGGGTAAGGCTTACTGGATCATCCCTTTCAGACTGGATTTGTTAGCCCTTTGACTGCAAAGTTCTGCAAAGTCCATCATCCTTTGCTATTTACTCTCTGAAGGCAACTAATGCTTTCTTATTTTTCTTCTTGCAAAGAGAACCAGACTACCATGAAGCAAGGTGAAGCAGTCTGCATACAGTGACAGGTTGTGGCCAGTGGTGGACTTTGTATTGTTTATGTCTATTTTAAATGAACAGGTGTCATTTTCCTATCATCTCCTACAGAGGTATAAAAAGGAGGAGCTGCAGCCTGCATTTCTGACAGCAGCAGAGCATCTTGGGTTTTTTTTTGCTTTGGATAACCGCACACATTAGCATGCTCATTTGGGAGCCAGAAATGGCACTATTTATTTATTTAAGTATTTATACTCCAGTACACCACTGTTTGTAGTGGCTGACAACATTATAGTTTCAATGGCCACATTCACATGTAACATGGACCCTCCGCCTCATTCCACTGGACTTGCGGTTCTGTGCCTCTTCCCCCAATTCTCCCATCCATGTTCGGACTTACTGCAGTCTCACTGAAGGGCAGCCTGCACAGCCAATAGGAGCCAGAGCGAGGGAAGAGCTTCCTCCCTCAATTTCAGTTTGAGGGAAAGGCTAACTGCACTCCCAGTCCGGACGTAATGAAGGTGCTACCAAAATACAGTTTATGGTGGCGTAACTCACTACAAACTGAAGGTGATGAATGGAGTTAGGGGAGGGAAACCATGGGTCCATTTTATCCTTTAACTCCATTTCCTCAGGTTCAGACATTCGGCTAACAAAACCAGAGGTGAACGGGCCACCAGTTCCGTATTTCATCTGAACCCAGCCAGTGAATGTGACTCTTGGTAGAGGTAGGGTTGCCATGGGTGGAGAAGAGATATTTTATTTAATATACTTATTATATTTGTACACCACCCCAAACATACATCTCTGGGAGTTTCACAACAACAAAAAATGAATTAAAACAAAAATTAAAACATTAAACCAATTTAAGCCACAGTTCTAGTTAAAAGCTTGGGTGAATAAATATATCTTTAAAGACTTTTTTTTGAAAAAAAGCTGTCAGAGATGGGGAGTATCTTATTTCAGCAGGGAGTGCATTCCAAAGTCTTGGGGTGGCAGCTGAGAAGACCCATCCCTGAGTAGCCAACAGACGAACTGGTGGCAACTAGGGGTGTACACAAAACTGGCTGGCCCGGTTCAGTTTGAGTCTGAACCAGACCAGAACAGAACCAGGCCAGTTTGGTCCCCCCACTTGAAACCCCCCCCCAGGTTTGGATCAATTTGTGTGTGTGTGTGTGTGAATTAATTAAAAAAAATGTCCGTACTTATCCCTTCTGGGGGGCTTCTCCATGGACGTTTCTCCTTCCCCCGTCAGCCTTCCTCATGCCAAATATAGCCTGGTTTGGGCATTCTTCAGCCCTTTCCAGGCCTTTCCCCCATTGCAGCAGTCATTTTGGAGGCCACTGCACATGCACAATGGGCCTCTGCATAGCCTGGGTAGTGACGATTTCATGATTAATCACTGGGTGATTTTTGGCACAGGGAAGGCTGGCGGGGGGGGGGACCTCCATGGACACCCCCTCCCACAGCCTCAGAGAAGCCCAGTGGAGGGGGTAAGTACTAAAAAAGTTTTTTTTTAATTGACTTGCAACCCCCCCCAACTGCCAGCAGGGGTGGGGGTGGGGGCTGGTACAGGGTCAGACACACAGAGGTTGCACACACAGAGGCCACTCTAATGGCCTCCATGCATGTACCTCCACAGCTGGCTCAGCCTGTCATTTGGGAGGCCGGGGTGGGGGCAAATTGAAGGAGCCCTGGCTGCTGCCTCTGATGTTGCCACCACTGCCATCCCCACTGCCATGAAACTAAAGGCAACGGATTCACCTTTCACTGCCCCCAAGCCGGGTTCCCCCTTTACAAGTATACCTCCGAGCTGGCCCACAGACTGGTTCTTACAACCAGAGGCAGTGCAGTTCAAACTTGGCCCTTTGTGGGGCTGGTCCAGTTCAAATTCTGACTGCCTGTACCGGGCCAGCTCAATGTCGACCCCAGTGTGATGCAAGCCAGCTCACAAATCTTTAGGAGTGGCCTACACTCTAGCTAATTGTTAACATGTTTTGTTGCATATCCCTTGATTGTTATAGTTAATAACATGTGCCCCAGTTCAACCCATACATGTGTGTCCTGTCTTCTTTGGCGTCTGGGTGCAATGGCTTGACACTCTTTTCTGTTGAATGTAATGATCTCAAGCTTTAAAATAAAACCCATTTCTAATATGAAAAGATCATGGAGAAAGAGAGGAGAGATACAGAAGAAAGGTTTCCAGTTGCAAAAAAACCCAGACATTGCAGACACTCACAGATGCTTTGTCTGGCGCCAGACATGATTCAAAATACTACATCTCTTTTTTCGCATATCTAGTTGTTTAATGTGCTGGAAAAATGAACTGTAGGGCCCATCACCATGATTTCTATTGGATAGTACAGCCGTCTCAGTGCTTTCAGTGTTATAGTGTGCTCTGCTCTGTCACTCAGACATATGGGCCACCAGACTGGGAGCAAAATAGAAGTGCATCATGTGTGTGTGTGTGTGTGTGTGTGTGTGTGTGTGTGTGTGTGTGTGTGTGTTCGTGGTCAGGGAAGAGCACCATTTGGAGTTCCACTGCAAGTAGGAAAATGCTGCACCCGCTCTGATCCTGTTTGTTCCTGTGTTTGTGTGTTGCTATTTTTATTTTGATGCCTCATTTTCTTTCCTCTATTGAAAGCCCTTTGAAGACTGAACAATACACGATGCAATAGATACAGTTTTTTGTTCACATGTTCACCACATTCACATATAAAGCTGGGGGTGGGAGAGGTCTATTGTTTACATTAAATGGAGTACTCAGGTGATAGTCACTAAACTATCCCCCTCTTCTCCTTTCAGTGCTGCTTCATTGCTGCGAGCAATTTTCTCCTCCGCTCATAAAGCCAGGCTAGGGAGAAAATCATTGAAGCATCAGAACACAGCAAGGTAAGGTAGGGGGTGGTTTAGCTTTTCTCACCTACACACGCTCCATTTCATGTTCAAAAAAACCACAGACCCGACCCTAGAGTTGGGCGCCTAGAGCACCCAACTCCCAGGGGAATCCCCCAATGCACTGTGCTCATCGACTGGTGCATTGTAGAATCCCTGGAAGTTGGGACAATCGTGACATGGTGGCATACTGAAGAGGACACTGCTGCTTGTCTGGAAGGAAGGTAGGTCCATCCCTGCCTTCCCCTCTGCCCACCATCCCTGCAGTAATGGTTATGTGCACAACCTCACTGTGTATATTCACCTGTTGGATTTTATTATTATTATTATTATTATTATTATTATTATTATTTACATTTTATATCCCACTCTTCCTCCAAGGAGCTCAGAGTGGTGTACTACATACTTAGGTTTCTCCTCACAATAAGCCTGTGAAGTAGGTTAGGCTGAGAGAGAAGTGACTGGCCCAGAGTCACCCAGCAAGTATCATGGCTGAATGGGGATTTGAACTCGGGTCTCCCCGGTCCTAGTCCAGCACTCTAACCACTACACCACGCTGGCTCATATATTCCATTATCAGTGGGTGAAATCTCACATTTTCCATCTTCCAATGGAAATTATGTGTAAGGGCAGTAGATCTGTTCAACGATCTGGATATTAGCTTATTGCCGCTCAGTTTACTAGCTCAAGTTTCACCCAGAAAACCTGAGATTTCAAATGTGTATTTCTGACAAATGTTTTCCAAGTCACATTCCCAATAAATATTCTATATCCTCACAACCTCCAGCATTATTTGGAAGCTATGCATATTGTAAATGCTTTTACTCTGTCTCTATACATCAACACACACAACTCAATGCTTTGTCAAATCCAAGTAGTACCATCACAAGTCCTAGGACATTTTGGCCAAAATGTAGGTGCACATCTAAAAAGCCATGTTTCTGAGGAGTTCTACTCACAGTTCTCTCAGGATACAATTGCTTTAAATGTCCAATATATTCAGTTTCTGGGGTACCCTCAAAACTAAGAGCATTGCTCATTCCCAAAATAATCTCAGTTTAAGAGGCATACAATAGGATAGTGATTTCAATCACAAATGTAGACTAAGGTGATAAATAAATGAATCCCAAATACTCAGGAAATATACCAACAGTTTCTTCAGCACATAAGAACCAAATTATATTCTTTTAGCACCTCTTCTAATCCTAGGAAGTACACCAAAGACACAAGCTTAAACAGCAATCAGATATTATGCTGAAACCAGAAACATTTCCCCCTGTATACATAAGAAGTGTTGTGCTGGACTAGGCCCAAGGCCTATCTAATCCAGCATCTCGTTTCCCACAGAGGCCCACCAGATGCCTCTTGGTGATGTGTTTTAGAAAACCAAAGTAACTCCATTTTACTTAGAATACCTCACTCTAACTTAAAGTAACCCCAGCCCAGCTCAAGGACACGGCCTCACATGATCAACGTCATTATCTCTCTCCACTAAATTGTATCTAAAGAAACTTGGTTCTCATGGGGTTCTCACCGTTCTTTGCTGACAGTTAAAGAAAACAGGATGTAACCAAATAAGGGGTGATCACCAGATGAACAATGAATCTTTCACATGCGTACTAGATACTTAGTCCACCATTTTGTTGCCAAGTATACTATGTCTAGGGTGTCAACATCATTCAGATTGTCTGTATAAATGTAAGATGCACCTATAACCAATTTGTATTTCAATGCAGAGCAATAGCCCATTGATTTACCTTGCTGGCTGCAGCAGCAAATAAAATTGCCTCTAATTGATCCCCACTGAGTCTGTTTGATTGGCTAAAAGGCGGACCCAGGGATGAACCGGTATTCACATCAATTTGGTGCCGTGACTCGGATGTGACTCTGGGTGGACAGTCTGACCCGTCACGGGACAGTGAGATCCAGTGCGCCCCACAGCGTTTTGTCTGTGGAGGATTCTCATGGGCCCCGAGGCGCGCCAGTCATTACAACGCGCCACATCTGGGAATCGAGGCAAAAGCCTGAGGGAGAGGTGAGAAATCCAAAGACGTCTTGGTGAGAACCCCAGCCCAAGAAGGGGAAAAGGGGGGGGGAGCCCAGGGAGGGGCAATCTTTCATCCCGAGAAGAGGGGAGAAAGCAAATTACCCAAGAGAGGGGCAATTTAAGCCAAAAAGCCCAAGCAGGGGCGGTTTACTCTTTCAGCTCGAGAAAGGGGAAAGAGGGGGGGGGACAAAACAAAACAAAAACAAAACCCACAGCCGAAGTAGGGCTGCCTGGGAAGAAGTGACTTAAGCCAAGAGCCCAAGGAGGGGTGGCTTTGAGTCAGAAATAAACAGCCTAAGCCCGAGCAACTCAAAGGGGGGGGGCTATGGGTAGCAGAAATAGCAAGTACACAAAATCTGAACGGATTTCATGTACACCTTTGGAGTGTGTGTTGAAAAATTGGGTGATTATCATGGGAGCAAAGAGTGCTCTTAGAAAACATGTTTTGAAATGCCTTTGTATGAAAGTTGGGCCACTATGAACTCGAGTCAGAGGCCTCCTGACTCCGAAAATAACATCCTTTTGCACTTGCCTCTGTTTTATAAGTGTTAAAGAAGAAAGAATGCTTGTCTTTTGCAAAAATCATTTTCTCTCTCTGTGTTCTGTTTCCAAGTTTTTTCCAGGCTTTGCCCTTGTGTTGCAAACAGTGTAAAATCTTGCTGCTACTGTCCTGTTGTCACGAAGCCAAAAGATAACACTGTTTTTGCTGCAAAAAGTTTCTCCGAACAAAAGGCTATTTTGTTCTCTTTTTCTTTTTTTCTATCTCTCTTCAACTACTTGAATTGGAAAAGAGGAAAGAAAATGGAAGTTGAAGGAATGCACATGTTGTAGTTTTATGCAGAGAATTGCAGGGGGAAAGGAGGGGGGGGGAATTGATTGAAAGGAACCAGTAAGTTGGATAATGTAAGTGTGATGTGGAGAGGTAAAATGGGTAATATGGATACAGTTTGATATAATATACAGATTGTTTCATGGATAACTGTGATAAGTTTGTTCTGTTTAAGCTACTTTCTTAACTGAGTTTATGGCTAGCATATTTAAAATGCTATAAAATTCTTTGTGATTCATATGAAGTTTTCTTTGTTTAGTCCTTTGTTCTGTGAAATACACAAGACGAGCCTCTCTGTGTGTGCGTGTGTGTGTGCATGTTTCTGAACAGGGAGCCCAAAGCTCTGGTTCTGTGTAGGAATTCAACCCCATTAATCTTATAACTCATCCCTCTGAAGATGAGGTTTCTGTTGTATTTATTCTGTTTATTCTGTTGTATTTATTCTGAATGTATTTATTCTAGTGACATGTTGTTGTCGTTTTTTTCCTGTAAACTGTTCCAGACCAAACTTGCTCTGACACTGAATTCCAAAATTAGCTGTTCTGAATCTTCCCACCTCTGCAAAAGTGCTGCTTATGTCTAAATGCATTAGGCATGAGAGCAAGCTCTATTTCATTCATTCTTATGTTAAGTTGATTGTGATATTTCTGCCACTACTGAGTGTCATAAGCCTTTATATGTTATGTTTACTGATTTCCTTGGCGTGGTCTATCTTACCTATTTTCTGAAGGGGGGGGGACCTTTTCTCTAAACCGGAAGTTTCCCTTCCAAATTCTTCCTCACAAATGAAAGCTGATCCCTGATGAACAAGGATAACTCCACCCATTTCCAGATGGGAGGGGGAAAGAGGTTCTCTGTAAAGCAGTTTGTGTTCCAGCCAGTTAATTTTGGGTGAGAAGGAAAAATGGATTTTAAGATAAATGAGTCTAATTGTATTACTGTCATGTTTTTGCAAAATCTATGCAATATTTCTGCTAGCTGAATTTGATGTAAACTGAGAACTAATGATCAAATGGTCTAAAGGTTTAAATTTTAATTTGTCTCACCGCCAGCCCTGCCTTTGCCTTCACAGTAGTTGAACCTTCAGATTCCAGAACCCAGACGGAAGATATGAAGAAATGAAAAATTTTGGTTTTTTTTCACTCCTGCAAGTGGCAAGGAGTTCCAAAGCACCAGTTTGCAATTCACCTTGGAAATTTCCCAGCTAAAAGGGATTAGTCTGGGGCAGTAGATGGCTGACTCCCTCACACATGACCGAATATCATGTGACTTTGGTGGGGAATTCTGGGGTTTCCATGGCTACTACTTTATTCTTAAGCCAGCTACTTTACTTCCTTTTGAGCCTACAGAAGACCAAGAACATGATTGCTTGCAAGCTGTGGATTGCATCTATGCCAAGCCATCCTGATCTTAAAGATGAACTGTACACAGATGAAGGCAGCTTCATGTAAGATGGACAATGTAAGCTGGCTATGGAGTAGTGACTGACCATGAAGTTCTGGTGGTGAAATCTCTTTCTCCAGGTATCTCAGCACAGCTTGCAGAGCTCATCACCTTCAAGGTAATTTTTACACAACTCATGGGGCCACTTGGAAAGAAAGAAGATTTTTAACAGTGGGGAACAAGGAAGTAAAATATGGGACACAGATATCAGAACTCTAGACTGCTGTTACACTACTAGAAGAGGTTGCAGTCATCCATACCAGAGGTCACCAGAGGGAAATGACCCAGTGACAAAGGGTAATTGGATGGCAGATGCTGCAGCTAAAACCGCTGCTCCTTCTATTTCTGTTTCCAAGCATCTTGGATTCCTGTGCTAACTATCTTGGCACAACCCCCCCCCCCCCCGCCACACACACATATTCAGAAAAAGGACATTGACTTTGCACCACAGCAGGGGGCGCATTTAGAAGAGGATGGCTGGTAAAGAACAGCAGATGGATGTGGAATTCTTGCAGAACCAATCCTTTGGTTTTTCCTAGTCAATACAAAGACACTTTTGTGCCTCTTGGATGTACCCTTTTGCAGAACATGTGGCAACAGCCTGTGTAATTTGTGTAGTAAACAATCCTACTTTACCAAGGTATAGTATCTCACTGGACATGCCAAGTCAGGTAATGCCCAAGTTGTGGGTAGACAGAGGGCAGGGAATGACTTTACCTGTGTGGGCTATCTTTTTCCTTGTCTCGAGAGGTTGTTTTCGCTTTACAGAAATGTCAAACCCAAACTTGAATCCATCAGTGACTGGTTAATTATGAGGCTAAAGATGGAGAACTGGGACACCACAACTATCTACACGTTACTGACGATGAAGTCAGTTATACTGGATGGAGATTGATTGCCCTGACAAAGGCCTGTAAGTATGATTGTCAGCCAGTGTGGTGCAGTGGCTAAAGTGCTGGACTAGGACCGGGGAAATTCAGCCAAGACACTTGCTGGGCGACACAGAGCCTACAACTCAAATGATTTGGCCTGCCTCACAGGGTTGTTGTAAGGAGGAAGAACAGGATACAGAAGAGAATGTGAGATGCCACATGGAAACTGGACTTTGTTAGCAGTGACTATGCTTGACCTGAAAGGCTTTAATGCCTCCTCAAAACCCCAAACTCACAAGGGGGGTGACTTTATTGCTTTGCTTTTGCCCAGGATTGCTGTTTTGTTCTCGTGATCAGAAACCAGCCTACAACACAAGCCACCAAGCCTTAAATGAAGACATCATCCCCTGTTCTGGTCTTCAGGGAAAGGGGGGCCCAAGGCAAACAGGGAAACAAAAATATAAATTGGGGGGGAAAGGGGGAAAAATTACCAAAAGACCAAATTGAAATTAGCCTCAGGTTTTGTCCATCCTTTGTATTATTTGCCTTGAAAACTTGACTTTTCCTTTTGTGCTAATGGTTGGCACCCAGAGACGTAGTCTCAGGATGCTGTCCCTACATGGGGGGGAGGGAATTGGCAACTCACTTGCCTGTCTTTCTCTCAAGTAAACAGGTTTGCAACCAACAGTGCCTTGAATTGGCTTTCCAAGAAGGATTGGTCCTCCCCAGATCGAAGGAATACCTGGATCCATTACCAGAACGTGATCCCAAGGAAGTCTCCAGAGGACAGGAAAACTAACCATCGGCAGCAGTAGCTACCCGGGGGCAGTCCCTATCTGCATTTCCAATCCAACCCAATGGTGACAGAACATCCATTTACTACCCTGTCCTGTGTTCGAGGAAGAAGGCCTAATGCACAGTTCATCTTCCTGCTCCTAAGTGCTGTAGGAGAGGAATAGACAACAGACAAGCAAGCCAATTTGTTCACTTTTCTCTGGAGTCATACATGCAACAGCATTTCCCTAAGCTGTGAAGCCCTGGAACCATCTTACCTGGGTAAGATACCTTGCCAAAGACACTATTTCAGATTGCCCACAAGGGGGGAGGAGAGTCAAGGCTCCCAAACACATGAACATTCAAGCTTGTCTATGGACACTAGCCAAACAAGCCAAAACAACACGGATCAGAGAACATCCAGGATAGCCAAAATCCTGCAACGTTGTACAAGAGCATTTGGTTCTCAACTGAAGGACTAAGATTTTGAATTCTAAAGCTCTCCATGGCCTGCTTTTTGGCCATGACAGACTTTAGAGGACACTAAGTGGGGTGGGAGTTGATGATTTACACCACTTTCTTATATTATTTTCTTGTAGTGACTATGTGCTATCATTATGTTGAAAACCTTGCTATCTCCTGTGCTGTAAGGTTATGGACCTCACATGCTTGCTCTCCGGTCATTTCCTTATTTGTTTCACTTACATATTGTGCCAATCATCTCATTGTTTCAACCAGAGCATTTACCTGCGAGTCTGCACCTATCCCCAAGTTACTGGTCCCTTTGTGATCTAAGACATTAAGCTAGCCCAAGCTTTACTTGCTAATTTTATGACACTTGTATTTGACTTGTATGATCTTTATGACTTGTCATTGCTATCGCTTTCCACAAGCTGATAATCCATTAATCACTAGAAGCACCTGGTTCCACAATGCTAGACTGTTATTGATACTTTATTTGGGATAAAGATGGGTTAAAACAACGTTGCTTGCTATAAGTTATATGACTTTATATGTACACCTTGCTGCTATGTGTAAAACTTTTTATCTATATCAAATCATGCCAGATATGGGTCGTTAAGGATATGTGTGTGATTTATAGAATTATACTAATTATGTTTGTAGCTCTAGGATGTTGTATGCAATGTATCTAGTTTTATTGCCATATGTACAGCCCATTTAGCACATACAATTTCTGTAAAAACTATGCTTAATGCATCACAAATGTTTAAGGCATCCCAAAACCACATATGTTCCAAACCCTTTAGCCACACGAAACACAGAGTTCCATCAATGGGCAAGAACTATATTTCCAAGATTAAGAGTTTATGTGTTAGAAGAGCTATTATTAATATTTCCAAACAGTTAGAACTTTCATTTAACTAATATGGAGAGCCTATTGATTTATAGGCACAGAAGATAATTCTAGTTATAGCATGTATTCTCTTTGTATTGATAATCACATGTTGCTGCTTACAATGCATTCTAGCTTTAATCCAAATGTTTATGAGAACCTTTCAACCATACATACTAAGACCCATACATACATACTAAGACCCATACATATAGCTGTACCTTTACAAACCTTAATTAAGGCATCCTGAAGATTCAGGATGATGCAGTGTTTAGGGGGGAATTAAAGTTTTTAGAAAACCAAAGTAACTCCATTTTACTTAGAATACCTCACTCTAACTTAAAGTAACCCCAGCCCAGCTCAGGCCAGCTCAAGGACACGGCCTCACATGATCAACGTCATTATCTCTCTCCACTAAATTGTATCTAAAGAAACTTGGTTCTCATGGGGTTCTCACCGTTCTTTGCTGACAGTTAAAGAAAACAGGATGTAACCAAATAAGGGGTGATCACCAGATGAACAATGAATCTTTCGCATGCATACTAGATACTTAGTCCACCATTTTGTTGCCAAGTATACTATGTCTAGGGTGTCAACATCATTCAGATTGTCTGTATAAATGTAAGATGCACCTATAACCAATTTGTATTTCAATGCAGAGCAATAGCCCATTGATTTACCTTGCTGGCTGCAGCAGCAAATAAAATTGCCTCTAATTGATCCCCACTGAGTCTGTTTGATTGGCTAAAAGGCGGGCCCAGGGACGAACCGGTATTCACATCATTGGGAGCCCACAAGCAGAAATGAAGGGATACCCCCTTGGGTTGTACTTATATAGTACAATCCAAGGTCAAAGTGTGTGGTGCTACTAGAGAAATATTTCAGATAACTGCAGTAGAACCACAAAAGTTACAAACATAATTCAGGGTACAATCATTCATTCATTCATTCATTCATTCATTTGATTTCTATACCACCCTTCCAAAAATGGCTCGGGGTTCCTATATTTCAAAAATATCTACATGTTAATAAATTTCAGGTGGCTGTGTAGATTAATTGTCTCCAAAATGACTTCTACAGTCAATGCTTATTTCCACCACTGGATTATTAGCTTACCATTTTCAGAAGGTTTACACTAGCATATCTAATAAACAAATGTCCACCCCATCACACCCCACCCTTTGCTTTTGTAAGAAGTACATGTTTTGTTTTAGGATATAAGTTTGTTTTTGAGGGAAAGGATCATGAAATTTTTATTAAAAGAGGATCTTTCTACTCCTGACATGAATCTCCATATTTCTTTGAGAAGTCAGCCAGAAACAAATCAACAACTAGCATACTTTCATATACAGCTGTGTAGCAAAACACTTTCATGTTACAAATTTTATCACTTATATGCTTGACTTAACTTCTTTTACATGTTGGCAAGGGTGTTGTATCCTATCCAGTTATCTTTTGCAGTTTGTTTGGACATTTGTCCAGGAGAGATCCTGCAGAGAGTGTGGGGAAGGAGTCAGAAAGGGAAAGAGAAAGAAAGGAGGAGAAAATGGAGTATTTGCTGAATAAACTTTTAGTTTATTCCACATAAGATTTCTTTGTGTGTATGAGGGAAGCAGTTATAAAACATTTGGTGATAAGATTTTGAACCAGCTAAGTGTGTGAGCCTGCAAAGCTTGTGAATGTTCCTGCAGCTTCATTTCATTGCATCACTGTGCCTACACTGCTTTCCACTATTTTTGCTGCTGATTTTTTCTCCACCTTCCTGACCTGCACAACCCCTGAAGGTTTATCAGTCCTAGTCTCTGTTGTTCACTGGGTGCCCACTGCAGCATGGCTCAGATCCCACCACCATTTTTCTTATCCACCCCAGGAGAACCTGCTCTTCCCTGGAAACAATGGAGGTCCTATTTCTGCAATTACCTCCCATTATACAGATGCCTGATTTTACTCCAGCAAAGCAGAAGACTATATTGCTTCACTGCCTGGGCCCTGAAGGCCAGAGAATTATATACTCAGTTGCCATTTCCTACCAACTTGGAAAGGGATGCCAATTCTCATGAAGCTGCTCTTCAAGGTTTAGAAGATAAATTCAACCCTACTTTGAATGTGATTGCTGAACGTTACAAGTTCTATTCTAGATCCCAACTGCCTGGTGAATATATTGTTCAGTATATCACAGCCTATGTGCCTTAAATGTAACCTGTGAGCTTTCCAACTTTACTGATGAAATGAGCAGGGAGCAGATTGTTAGGAAAACAGCTGCAAACTGCATGGAAAACTGCTATTGGAGCAGAAACTTACCTTGGATAAAGTTATAGAGATGGCTAGGAGGGTGGGAAATGCTCTTCACTGTGCCAAATCACTCTCTTTGGTACTAAAAAACCTACCTCATGAAATCCAGGCTGTTCAGTCTAAATCCTTCCAAACCCAATTTTTTTCATATGACACTGCCCCAGACAGTGGTAGCACACTGTCTACTACCCTGGTGGTAACACATAAATATGGATATTTATATACTGCTTTTCAACAAAAGTTGAAAATTCTGAAAGAAAGGAGGAGCTACCAACGTTACCAATGTGGAGATTCTGCCCACAAAGACAATTTTGCTCACTGTCCTGCATGGAGGTTCACTTGCAACAGGTCCAAATAATGGGAGCACTTTGCTAAGGTTTGCAAGCATGCTGTCTACTCCATATGATGATGAGGCAGCTGACAGTTCCTGACAGCATTTTAAGTGTGACAGGGTCTTAGCCTACTTCTTCACATTGTCAAGTTAAACTTAATGGCCATGAAGTGCAGATGCTGGCTGATTCTGGTTCACCGTATACTATCATTTCCCATATGTTTTACAAGAAGCTCCTCACTACATCATATTTGCACTTGAAGCCTTTGGATATCCACCCATGGAGATATGTAGGCTCCCCTATTGCCATAAATGGCTACTTCACTGCTGTCCTAGAATACAAAGGACATACTGCAGAAGGGAAAGTGTACAGTATGTGTCACAAAAAGGACTCTCAATATTGAGCTGGAAACATCAGAAAGATCTACTACAGATAATGTTAGACCCAAATTGCATGGAACCCATATTACAGATGATGGAGCATCCATATGCTGATATGATTGCTGATTTCTCAAATGTTTTTTGTGGATACTCCTGGCAATGCCATACATTTCAAACATAAAATTCAGATGAAGGCAAGTGCAATAGTCATACAACACAAAGTGAGAAGTGTACCTATAGCATTGTGCCAACAACTTAGAGAGGAGCTGTTAAGACTACAGCATGCTGACATAATAGAAATTGTTGATTCATTAGAATGCATCTCTCCCATTGTTCTTGTGTGGAAGTCAAATGGTATACTTTGAATGTGTGTAGATTTAGGAGATGTGAACTCCAACAAGGTAGTGGATTGCCATTACCCAATATCAATGACATGCTGCTTACTCTGAAAGAGGCCTCACTGTTCACAACTTTGGACATTTTTCGGCCTATCATCAAATTCCTTCTTGCAAATACACAGCCTTCATTACCCCAGACTGCCCTTTAGATTAGCCTCTGCAGCTTCAGTATTTTGACAAATGATGCATGCAATTTTTGGGACTATTGCATCACTTACTTTCATGACAACATTTTAGTGTATGGCAAAACCACTGAGGGGCATGATGCTAAACTAAACTGACAGAAGTCTTAAGAAAACTCTGACAACACAGACATACTATCTCTGCAGATAAATGACAATTTTGCACACATTCGGTGGTATACTTGGGACATACTGTACAGTATCTCAGCGTGGTGTACATCCCAAAACAGACTTGATGAAAGCTATTTGAGAACCACCAGAGCCACACAACAAGGATGCATCTTGCTCATTTTTAGAACTCTGTTACCAGAACTTCCCCAGAACACTGGCTGGACATTCTAAATATGCTTTTGTCTAAGGTTAGTGGATTAGCTTCATTTGAAGGAGCAGTTCTGTCCCAGTAGCAATCTGAACAGAGTTTTGCTCTTGGGAAGGATGAGGAGGCATAAGTGCAGTTTAAAAGTTTATATTAAGGATAAAAGGGGGTACAGGAAGGCAAAAGTTTGATTAGGTAAGGCAATAACTCTTAACTAATATTCTAGGCAAGAATATAGCTGGTGATAATTTAGCTCTAATTCCTAATTATGAATCAATCAGCTTGGCTAAAGTGCTTAGCCCAAAGCCTGGCTTGAGGTTTGCTGTGCTTGAAAGTTGGGAGGAAAAGCAGAGAGGGGGAGTGAGGAGACTTAGAGAGGCAAGAGGTGAGTTTTACCTATCCTTCCTTAGTCCAGTGGTGTGTTCAGTGTACTTGCAGATCTCCTCATCACAGGAAAAAGGCAGAAAGGCAGGGAGAAGAAAGGGTGAGGAGTGAAGGGCTACCACTTGCATGCTTGAGAACCAGCAGGGTAAAGATCCATACAGATTCTCAGCCCACGTGGCTCGGATATACTCAAAAACCTATCTGGAGGCAATTCCCAAGCCATGCTCCTGGAGGGGCAGAAATTTGGGTAGAACAATGAAGTTCATAGTTGGTTAATTCAGGGTTTCTTAACCTTGGGCCCCCAGATGTTGTTGGACTACAACTCACATCATCCCCAGATATGGCCTTTGTGGCTGAGGATGATGGGAGTTGTAGTCCAAAAACATCTGGGGGGGGCAGGGTTAAACAACCCTGGGTTAGTTCATAGGGTGTGACTTGCCAAACAAAAGGCAAGAGTGGTTTGTGGAAGTGTATGTGTAGATGTGAATAGCTGGACTTGAGGCTTATCTTGAATAATTATAAAGCTCTAAAAATATTAAGAACATCTTGAAAATATTGTCAGCTTTCTAAAAATGACATGCAAGATTTACATTTCTGTCAGAATTGCAGAACAGTGAAGTTGGAAAAGTAAATAATATATGGATTAAGTTTAGAAATTTAATTTGGATAGCTGCCCCAAAGATTATTATTTCTATTTCAGGTGCTGCCAATTAAACTTTCAAAATCTACTATAGGTAGATGGCAAAAGATTTTAAACCTTTTCATGTTCGCTTGGAAAAGATCTAGATTTGATAGCAATGTATTATATAGGAAAGTACAACAGGGTGGTATCGGAGTTCCAAATTTATCGGAGTTCCAAATTTAATGGCCTACTATGAAGCCTTGCATCTTAGGGATATTCTGTGGTTAACAGTAGACCCGGAAGCTAAATACTGGGTGAAGATGGAGGTTCCTGAAGAACATCTCGGCAATATTATCAACTTAGTATTGATATATGAATTTATTAAGATTTCTAAATCTGTTATAAATCCATTTTTAAGAACCATTTTTAAGATCTGGGGGAAATGGCATACAATTCCCCCCCCCCATATTCCCTCTTGTATCTATTTGTAGTCATCCTAAATTTCACCCTCTCACCCTCTCAATTACTTGGTTTCTTTGGAGGTGTTGCAAATAGATTAAAGGATTTTTATTATTTGGATAAGCCAATTGATTTAGAATCAATTCGGGAGAAGATTATGAATAAGCATTACGCTTGGTTAAATTTTCTTCAGTTTCAGTCCTTTATTTTACATCCTGATATAGTTAAGCAGGCTAATAGGAATTTGTCTATGTTTGAAGAAGTAATATTAAAGGCTTCAGAAATTTCTAAGGGATTTATTTCTAGATTATACAAGATTCTAAAAATTCAAATATCTGATCCATTAATTGGCCTTAAGTTGGCCTGGGAAAATGACATACAACAAACGATTAGCAACTCACAATGGAATGGAACACTGAAATGGAAGCCGGTGTTTTCTACCTCTTCCCGAATTAGAGAGAATTTTGTTACGCTCTTTCACAGGTGGTATTTGACCCCTTCTAGATTATCCCACATCAATAAGAGTTTGTCCCCGCTATGCTGGAACGGCTGTGGAAATAGGGCAACATACTTCCATTTATGGTGGTCTTGTCTCAGTATTTTCTGCCTTTTCAGTATTTTCTGCCTTTGGACAGAGGTATTTTTAAAAATGGGTAAAATTACGCAACAGAGGTTAGATAAGAGACCAGAGTTGGCTCTATTAAATGTATTTTCGGGAGCTAACTTGGCATTGTTGTCTAAGGATCTTATAGTTTTCATGTTAACTGTGGCTAGATTATCCATTGCACAATACTGGAAGCATAAAACCATGTCTTTTACATTTTGGTATCAGTCTATGTGGCATATTGCCATATCTGAAAAACTGGCCCATATTATTCATCTTTGAGCAAGTCAAGCTCATTCTAATGATTTTTTTCATAATATGGTCAGATTTTATTCTGTTCACAAATCAAGATAATTTTAGTCATTCTCTTCCATCTAATTATTTACATATCTGGAAGGATGGTTAATGGATGTCATTATGTATCAGTTTTACTATTCATGTTTATGTATTGTCTTATTAAATTTTTTAAAAAATTTAGAAGTTTAAAATGTTCTTGCTTTAAAAAACCCCCACATTCATTACCAATTTGAACATGTTCAGAAGAGCTCATACTAACTGACTTCAGTTGGAACAGGTACACCATAGAAGATCAATGGGAGTTTTTTCCCCTATCATCATTTGTTTCCCTCTGAAAGCTGTTGGTTTTAATGGATAATGCTGTGCCCATGGTCAATTTCCCCAAGGGAAAGGAACCATCCCACTTAAACAGAATCAGCAATTCAGCAATAGAAAAATATTGCTATTATCAACAGCAATAGACTGTTGACTATTCCAGTCAACAGTCACAGAATGCATTGTCTGAATCACCTCATGGACCCACATAGACCTGAAAAAACATTCTGTATCAGGCCTATATGACTTCTTAACACAGAACAAAGACCATCCATGGAAGCACAACATGGGTTTGATGAACTGCCTGTTTTTTCATTGCCTATATGAGGCTGGAAAAAAGTTGTGTTGACAAGTTTGAATCCATAACTGCTGAACTGCAGTCAGCAATTGTGCAGTCTCGTAAACCTTGTGTATTACTACATTAGAAATAAACAATGCCTTTCTTCTTACAAATATAAATGATTTTTGTTTGTATCTTGCCTCATTTGTTGTACTGGTGGTGGCATGTCAAAAGCACTCTGTTAAAGAATCAATAATTTATTGCACCTCTACTAATATCCAAGGCATCATGAAAGATATAGCCAATATTTCAGGTGCTTCAGAAATGTAGTTAGCCTCCATCCTTACTGACTTTGGCTCTTTGTTCAAAACTTTTAATCTAACTAGCTGTGACAAAGCAAAAGGAAACACAAGTCAGTATAAGATCAAGTGACAGGAGAGTGTCAGGGAAAAAGTCAAGAACAGATTGTCCAAGAAAAACAGAAAGAGCCATCTCAGATTTTGTTAAGAAATGTTTGAAGAAAACAAATTTAAAAACGTTAAAGCAGCCACAGTGAGAGTTCACAGCTGTCACTAAAAGCAACCTAAAAGCAGTATCTGGTGAGAATATAGGGAAAATAGTAGGGCTGTGCAGGTCAGAAAAGGGAGACTTTTTGACATTGGAAATCCTTGCCCCACCACCAGGAGGCATCAGATCATGCGGCAAGTGCCCCAGGTAGTGGAGGCCCTTTAACTGCCTGCTCAGAATTGGCGTGGGGGTGGCTGGTAGTTCAGCAATTCTTGGGAGCTTTGGAAGGGTGGACAGGGAGTGATGCATGGCACTCTGGGAAGCCCACGTGGCTGCTGGGAGGACACACAAGCTCCCAGGAATTGTAGTCTCACTCAGAACTCCTCCACTGGGAGAAAATAAATAAATACTAACCAACCCACACAGAGCATCTGTGTGCTCTTTGGGGCTGGCTGTTCCCTTCTCCCTCCTGCCCCACTCTTCCTCCCTCCCTTCTGCCCCATACTCTTGCCTGTCTTCACCTCCCTCCCACCCCACTCTCTCTTGCCCTCCCTCCCCCTCCTTTCCACCCCACTCTCTCTTGCCCTCCCTCCCCTCCCACCCCTCTCTCTCACCCTCCCCTCTCTCTCACCCTCCTGTCCCAGTCTCTCCTGCCCTCCCTGCCCTCCCCCGCTCCTCTCTCCTGCCCTCCCCCTCACCCCTGCTCCTCTCTCCAGCCCTCCCCCTGCCCCACTTCCTCTTGCCCTCCCCTCGCCCCCTCCCTCTTGCCCTCCCCTCAAATTAACAGCTACAGAGAAGGCCCGCCTCTAGGTCGTCACCTGACGAACCAGTGGCAACTGGAGACGGACCTCCCCAAGTGACCTTAACATGCAGTGAGGATCATGTAAAAGAAGGTGCTCTCTAAGATATCTTGGACCCAAGCCATTTAGGGCTTTAAAGGTAATAACCAGCACTTTGTATTTTGCCCAGAAACATATCAGCAGCCAGTGTAGATGTTTCAAAACAGGCATCATATGGTCTCTCCGGGTTGCCCCAGAGACCAACCTGGCTGCCGCATTCTGAACTAACTGAAGTTTCTGGACTACGTACAAAGGCAGCCCCACATAGAGCGAATTGTAGTAGTTGAGCCAGGAGGTTACCAGATGATTGACCACTGTTTTGAGGTCAGCCTCTCCGAGGAATTGGCACAGCTGTCAAATCAGCCGAAGCTGATAGAAAGCACTCCTGGCCATGGCCTCCACCTGAGATACCAGGATGAGGCCTGGATCCAGGAATACTCCCAAGCTGCGCACCTGCTCCTTTTGGGGGAGTGTAACCCCATCTAGCACAGGGAGATCTAACTCATCCCTCAGATTCTGAGCCCCCACAATGAGCACCTCTGTCTTGCTTGGATTCAGCTTCAATTTGTTATCCCTCATCCAGCCCATTACTGCCTGTAGGCAGGTATTTAGAGAATGAGTGCCATTTCCTGAAGATGAGAAGGAGAAGTAGATTTGGATGTCATCAGCATACTGATAATACCCAGCACAAAATCTCCTGGTGACCTCACCCAGCGGTTTCATGTAGATATTAAAAAGCATTGGTGACACAATGGAGCCCTGGGGGACTCCATATAGCAGCTCCTGTTCTGAGGAGCAACTGTCACCAAGCTCCACCATCTGGAATCTACCCGAGAGATAAGGGCGGAACCACTGCAAAGCAGTGTCCCCTATCCCCAACTCCCCCGGGCAATCCAGAAGGATACCATGGTCGATGGTATCAAACGCCGCCGAGAGATCCAGAAGAACAGCAGAGTCACACTCCCTCTGTCGATTCCCCAGTAAAGGTCATCCATCAGGCTGACCAAGGCTGTCTCAACCCCATAGCCAGTCCTAAAGCCAGTTTGAAATGGATCTAGATAGTCAGTTTCCTCCAAGACTGCCTGGTACTGGTCGGCCACCACCCTCTCAATCACCTTGCCAAACCAAGGGAGATTGGAGATTGGCCTGTAACTGTCCATCACTAAGGGATCCAGAGAAGGCTTCTTTGGGAGTGGTCTAATCAATGCCTCCTTCAAACAAGGGGGCACCCTACCCTCCCTCAGTGATGCGTTTATGATATTAACTAGGCCATCTCCAACAATCTCCCTGCTAGATAGAAGCAGCCAAGTTGGGCAATGATCCAGAGAAAGGTCCTAGGCCTCACCACCCCAGGCCACAATAAGCATTCTAAAAGCATTTAATCACAAAATAGAAAAGGCAGAAAGTAAACCAATCTAACAGTTTGGACAGTTAATAATCACAGGCTTTCTTATCCACTGACCAAAGACCAGAAAAATAGGGCAGTTTTTAGGTATCTATGGAGACTGGTAGTTTTACAGATTTCCTCTAGGGGCAATCAAAGAGGCGGCCCTGTGTTGAATGCATGACAAATGTGCCTCTGCAAGTGTCAGCACATGAAGCAGAGTCCTTCCTACAGATCTTGTCAGGCAGGTAGATTTAATTGGGACAAAACGGTCCTTAATATCACTTGATGTCTAAGAAATCATCATTTGGATACCGGATTTATGGTTGATTTATACCACTCAGTTGCTCAAAAGTAGAGGCTTTTCATCAAATGCAAACTCTATGCATCATCTAGATAATCACTGCATGGGCTGGACATGTCAAACCAGGATTAGTGACCTCAGCAGAGACATTACAGGTGAACCTTGTTATCTGTGGGGGTTCCATTCCTGCCAATTTCAGCGGATAACAAAACCACAGTTAATGAGTCCTTGAGTGAATGGGAATTGGGGGATTAGGTTCCTAGAGGGCAAAAAAAGTCAGAAAAGTGGTGGAAAATGGCAGAAATAATTGAAATAATAAAGTGCTATACTATGCTCCGCAGGTCTCCAGCTATACAGCAAGGCCCCAACCAATTGCCAATCTGGCCCATTTTCCACACACACAAAATAGACAAGGTTTTTTGTTTTGTTTTGTTTTAATAGAAGAACTACAAAATGGCTTCTTTAAGCAAAATGGTGGCCGGAAATGACCTCGGAAGTCATTTCTGGCTACCTAGGAACGTGGATTGTAACTCTTTGTTTAATTACAAATATTGAGGTTGGGTGCATATTCTCCAACTGTGGAGATGTGGAACTGCAAACAGCGGTACCATGAATAACATGGTCCACCTGTACTTGGATTTGTATACAACTCTCTATATGCTTTTTAAATCCGTAATACTTGTCTGAAGCAGGCTAGTGGTGTCCTTTTGCATCTGCTTTACCATCAGACAATTTCACACTCACTATTGCACAAGAGATTTGACAGTTTCAAGGATGACAGCGATAGCTGCAAATAAATGCCACGTCTGCACAGGACAATTATGAAACAGCTGTACTCTTGTTCTGAAACTCCAATGCTCAGCATCTGAATCCCACATCATTCCAGTTTTAAGAACTTGTCTTCGGAATTCATGTTTTACACACCAGGGAGATAGATATCAAATTGAGTGGGACCTACTGTATATTACAACATGCATGGACAAAAAGTGGACAGCTTTACTTTTTAACCTTTTAAAAATGTTTTGTTCTGTAGTAACACAGAGAGAGAAACACACATCTTCCTAAAAGGCTAATCTTCTGAAAAAGGGGAAGCATTAATATAAAGACTATCATTGACACACCACAGTAAGCCACAGTAGCAGAAATAATAATTGGGCTGCCTGCATGTAAACATCCCCACTCTCACTCCCAGCCTCTTTTGCTCCCCACACCCATTATCCACACCCTCTTCCCAATGGAAATAAAACCCATAGTTTGGGGAATTGAAGGCACAACATGCTCTGTGCATAATTCCCTATCAGCTCCTGGTGCCTGACTACAAGTTCCATGATCCATTGAGAAATTACTACTGGATTTTCCATTTGCCACTGAGGTCCTTGCAAGGCCTTTCCTGGTGCATTATTTTGCCCTTTGCTGCCTGCTGTCCCCATCCCCTTTCCCAGTGTTTTTGGGGAAATATGTGGGGGATGGAGATAGGGAAAACTGGCAGGAAGAACATAGGAGCAGATGAGGTTGGGAATGAGCCCCATTTCACATTCAGCCCAACCTGAAGGGCAGGTGGACAAAGTAAATTTTATTCAACTTAGATGAGCAGGGAGGTTTGAGTTTTTAAACCTCATATTTTGAATACTTATCCCATCCCTAGGAATAAAAAAGATGATGGCTCAATCAAGGCCCTCACTTTGCATGATATAAGGCATATATTTAGCGATAGCCAAACTATTTGTGATCTTCCAAACCTAAAGGTAAAGTCACATTTTGCTTGTGTGGGCAAGTGTACAATTAGTTTTTGTGGATCTGTGATGAAATTAAACCTGACAAGGGGTCACTTGCTTATTTAACATTTTGGAAGCAATGATTCAGAACAATATCAGGTCTATGCCTTTAAATGAGTCTCACTTTCTTGTGATATGAGACATGAAGGTACCAATTTACAAGCAATTTGCAAGAATAAAGCTCAGCAGTCATCTGAGAAGCACAAACATTGTACTGAGATGACAACAGCATGTTTGGTTGCCGAAAAACATCCCATACATATTATCAGTTTGGAAATGTTTCACATTTCAAGTGGTACATCACCATGTGCCATTATGAAAGTACATCCACAATGCACTGGTGACACCGATGTAACTTTGCCATCCTTTAAAACTATGCTTTTGGGTGATTGTGTGCTGCAACGGGAGCGCACAGCTCCTGGCAGCAAACCTCCATAAATACCCCTCCCCTTAGACGAGGTTAATGGAGCAAGCGCTCCGTTGACCTCATCTTTTTGCTCTTGTGTTGCTGCAGCGCACAGTAAAACATGAGTAGACCTCCAACCGGGAGGCTGCAAGCAGCCTCCCAGGCTCGGGGGTCTCTCCAGGATGCCCCACACGCTCACATGGCACATCCCAAGGGGCATCCTGATGCCTACAGTTGTGACGGAGCCAGCAATCATAGGAACATAGGAAGCTGACATATACCAAGTCAGACCATTGGCCCATCTCACTCCATATTGTCTGCACAGACTGGCAGCAGCTTCTCCAAGGTTGCAGACAGGAATATCTCTCAAGCCTATTCTGGAGATGCCAGGGAGGGAACTTGGAACCTTCTGCTCTTCCCAGAGCAGCTCCATCCCCTAAAGGGAACATCTTACAGTGCTCACACATCAAGTCTCCCTTTCATATACAACCAGGGCAGACCCTGCTTAGCTAAGGGGACAAATCATGCTTGCTACCACAAGACCAGCTCTCCGGAGAGGAGGCAGTGATCATCTGCGGGGAGGTAAGTGCTTTTTGGCTTCCTCCCCGCAGACAGCGGGAGCCTCCTGCAGTGATCGTGAGGATTGCTTCTTTGTCTCAGAGCAAGCTCATCTGAGGGAAAGAAATGCTGAATCATCCCTGCTGAGCGACATGACCGACATGACTAGGCTTCTCCTAAAACTCTTCTGTATTTTTGGGAGGTTCAAAAATGGCTGCCGCCACCACCCCTCTTTATTACAGAGCTTGAACCCCCCTAGGCTTGGGGTGAAATTCCCAGGGAAAACACTCTTTTCCTGTTGGAAAAGTACAAAAACCTTCCACATGTATGCCTGCATGTGGTGAGAAAACTGATAGCTGTGGACCGCCTGAGGTGTGTTTGCATCAGAGTAAAAACCCCTTTCAGTGAGGCTTGTAAAAGTAAGGAACAAAAAGAAAAACAGTTTTATTCAAATGCTACAGACTGGTTCTGTCTGAGGCTTTCTCAGCTTATAGCTGGATACTCAGTAGTATCCAACTAAATATCCTAATAGTAGGATACAAGAATACTCGAAAAAGCACCCTGAATGATGTTGGAGTGGCACATTTTAAAAATAATGGTTTCCCAGTTGTGAAGAACAGGTATGTAGGAAAATGCAAAAGCATATTTAAATGCATACAGTCTTTTACATTACTACTTCCTAGGTGGCTGGAGTGCAGGCTAGTGTTCCTTAAGTCAATTACATTGTAGGTAAACTAGATCAGTATCAGGAATATGCAAAACACACATACAAAAGAAATATAACTTCTAACGCAAAGTCTGACTAAACAAACTTTTCCCTAGATTAAACTTCCCAAAAGCCAAAGCCCAGGCTTCCTTTTCCTTTTCCTCACCAAACTTCCTTTTCCTTTTCCTCACCAAACTCCAGTTGAGATTCAAGCCCCTGAAGTTCTATCTTCCAAGAGCTGCAGTGATCCTTCTGCAGCCATCCTCCAGGGCCACATGTTTTTCTCTAAGAAACTCCTTTCTTCCTCCCAAAAGCTCTCTAGGTCCCACCCACTGCTGAGCTGATTGGCTGAGCCCTGGAGTGCTGATTGGCTGAGCCCTGGAGTTCACCAGCCTGCCAGTCAGGACAGGCTTCACTTCTGGTTAACTCCCCAGGTGGAGGAGTGGCTGATCACTACTAGCTTATTTATGGCAAAAATGCATTCTGTAAATGCATTCTTAAGAACATGACTTCATATACACCTGTGTGCTAATGGAATGGAAGACAAGTGCATTCAGCCAATAGAGTGCTGGTCTTGAGTTGCAGTCTCTCTAAGCCATAACTATACTGGCCTCAGTGAAGTAAATTGAGGTCAGCAGAGTGCTGGCCTAGAGTGTCTCTAGAGACACTGAATGTCAGTACTGGCCTCCTTGCAATGGTGACAGGGAGGAGAGTGCCAGGCCAGGACAGTAGTGCTGCTGTTGTCATGCCAGCCCCCAATTTGTCTCCAGGACTGGTATGAGACGCTCAGTCCCTCCACCTACCTACCCCTGCTGTTGGTGGCCCTGAGCAAAGCTGTACATAACAAGTTTGGAGGCGTCATGAGTCACAATACTAATGATTTGTTTAGGGCTCAAAGGACTGAATGCAGCTCTCTCGCCAATAACTGACACACAACAGACAACACTAATGATCTCAATGTGTAGGCTCAACATTACAAAAAAATCTCAATGCCTGATTTAGGCACAAGCTAAGTAAGCTATAGCTTAGGGTTTCACATTGTGAGGGGCTAAATTTCAAGCTTTACATAAAGTATTTCCATTTAAAGGTATTTCTAATGTAAAAGATGTATTGCAAGATGTTTTTGTTAGATAATTAGTTCTTCATTGTATCTTTGCCAAGTAAAACGTTATTATGAGGTGATGCTCATGGCCATTGGCTTTGGGGCTGGGAGGGGGAGGCAGGAGTCTACCTATCTTCCCCCATGTGATCATCTTCTCCTTGGGGCACTGCTGCTCGCATGTCTATACACACAGTACCGTGGTGGTGTCCCGACATGGGATCAGGAGGAGGAATACCTCTTGCATTCCACAGTGTCCTGTACAGG